>NC_141024.2:58433750-58750000 GCF_052040795.2 Danio rerio
TATTCTGGACAGATAGTACGTCCGTGTTGAAATACATAAAAAATGAGGACAAACGTTTTCTTACCTTTGTCGCCAACAGGATCTCTGCAATAAGAGAAATTACAACACCATTACAGTGGCGATACATACCTACGACTCAAAATCCAGCAGACTGTTGCTCCAGAGGTCTGAAAGCAGATCAGCTGTTAACAAACAGAGAATGGATCAATGGACCAAGTTATCTGTGGAAACCAGTGGAAGAATGGCCAGCACAAATATTTGATTCTGCTCTTAAAGCAGATGATCCTGAAGTCAAGAGGAACATATGTGTAAATAGCACTCTTGTAAGTGAACAGTCAAATGCTACTCATAGGCTGATTACTCATTTCTCAGACTGGACAAAGTTGAAGGTTGCTGTTGCTTGGCTCTTGAAATTAAAGACAGTTCTGAAACAACGAAGTCAAAAGAGAAAGGAAATTCAAGCCTCTTTAGACTCTTCTGGAGTAACTTCTAAAAAGACGGAGAAAGAACTTCGAAAACTAACTGGTTCTGTGGTTACACCAAATTTAAGTTTGCAGGATGTGAATGAAGCTGAAGTAGCTATTGTTGCATTCAGTCAAAGGCAACAGTTTAAAAAGGAAATCGATGCTCTGTCAGTTTCACCTGTTTCAAAAATAAGCCGAGACAGCAAGCTGTATAAATTGGATCCCGTCTATCAAGACGGTATTTTGAGAGTAGGAGGACGATTGAGAAATTCTGCTATGCCGGAAGAAAGAAAGCATCCGATCATTCTGGCTAAGGATCAGCATATTGCCACGCTCATCTTGCGTCATATACACCAACAGTTAGGTCACAGTGGAAGAAATTATATGCTTTCAGAGCTGAGGAAAAGATATTGGATCATTAAGGGTAATGCAGCTGCCAGAAGGATTATATCGAGTTGTGGCCATTGTAGACGTTTTGGAGTTAAGGTGGGTGAGCAGAAGATGGCAGACTTGCCAAAGGAACGACTCCTTCCCGATTTGCCTCCATTTTCGAATGTTGGGGTGGATTATTTTGGTCCTGTGGAAGTTAAAAGAGGACGCTCCATTGTAAAACGTTACGGAGTCATCTTTACTTGCATGGCAAGTCGAGCAGTTCATCTGGAAGTCGCCTACTCATTGGACACTGATTCATGTATTAACACTCTTCGAAGATTTATCTGCAGACGAGGGCAAGTAACTCAAATAAGATCAGATAATGGTACCAACTTTGTTGCCGCAGAAAAGGAATTAAAGGAATCACTGAGATCATGGAATCAAAACAAGATTCAAAGGGCAATGCTCCAGAAAGGTGTCCAGTGGAGTTTCAATCCTCCAGGAGGTTCGCATTATGGTGGAATCTGGGAACGTGTAATCAGAATGGTCAAAATAATTTTGAATTCCATCCTACATCAGCAGATTTTGGATGATGAAGGATTCCATACTGTACTATGTGAAATTGAGGCCATTCTAAATGATCGCCCAATAACTAAGTTGTCAGATGACCCCAATGATTTGGAGTCACTTACTCCAAACCATCTTCTTCAGATGAAAGGTAAACCAGTATTACCACCTGGATTATTTGAAAAATCTGAATTATACAGCAAGAGGAGATGGAAACAGGTCCAGTATATGTGTGACTTATTCTGGAAAAGATGGACAAATGAATATTTGCCTTTGCTTCAAGATCGGCAGAAATGGAATAAGGAAAGGAGAAACTTTGTTCCTGGTGACATTGTTGTCATTGTGGACTCGTCTGCCCCTCGAGGGTCTTGGTTAATGGGGCGAATTCTGGAGGTTTTTCCAGATAAAAATGGACTTGTTCGTTCTGTGCGAGTACAAACTAAAACCAGTGTACTTGAGAGACCCGTGACAAAACTTTGTCTGTTGTATGACAACATGGAAATATAATGGACTGATGGTAAAGACTGTTAAATTTGACACCTACACAGAATTGATTAATGCAATGTTTATAGTGTTGCTTTAATGGCTCTTTGTATGTACATTGTTGAATTGTTATGTCTACCTGCCATGTACAATTAGGGGCCGGGGTGTAAGAGCCATTATGTTTTGTAATGCTGTTTTTGACCACTGGGTGGAGTGTGGGTTTGGAGGAGTATATAGGTAGACAAAGACTTAGAACAACAGGTGTATAATTAGAGGGAAGCACAACATTTTTTGACCGTGTTTGAAAGAGCTTTATTGAGGCATTCAATGTGATTTTATGAGCATTTATATATCAGACTGTGAGTGGAAATTGAACCATAAGAACTGTCTGTGCAAAAAATAAATCTGATAAGCAGTATTTGGAGGATGATTCGTTTGTTGAGCTCTCACGCGTCAGAAACAACCCTACAACACCTCAAGTGACAAAATGGTCATTTGTGTCACTACACCCACGTTCAGTTCATTGTTAGTAAATCCAAACGTGAGCGATTCTGAGCGTGAAACCTGGCGTACACAAAGTTTTTGTGCGTACGCATCGTTGATACATGAGGCCCCTGGTCTGTTAAAAAATTCTACTTCATATATTCTTTCGACTCCAATACAACAGCCAAGTTAATTATCAATGACGGAGTGTAAAGCTTGCGTGCTTCAGCAGAGCGTCTTGCTGTTTATGAATGTGGAGACGGAGAGAATGCGCAGTTTAGTTTCACCTTAAGATATTGAAATATAAACTAACACTGAATTGCTCATCACGCTCAAAGAGTTCAACTAAAATGTACAATTGTTGTTAGTTGCACCCGCGGGAAGCACATTGAACCTAACAAGCCATTCTTTAAATTTGATATTCTTGAAGTATGTGAAAAAACCTCAGATGCTTTGTCATGTTGGTCTGCACTCTGCTTTATAACTTATTACTTTCATTAACATATTTATACTTAGCTTTGCCATCGTTTTTCACCACATGTAGCCACTCTGTTAAGCACATCTTGCGGTCCATCTCTAAACAAATGTTTAAACTAATACTGAAGGTGCTCTCCAGCGGCAAAGTTTCTGGCAGAGTAGCAAGTGGAAAAATGTGCATGCAGAAATTAAACAAGAGAAATCAAAATTTAAATTATATAACAAGTATGGGATTCTTAGCATCTAATCCCATCTAAAAAGTTATGTTTTTTTTTTTTTTTATAGTTTTGGCTGCTGTAATCATTTGGATTAAATTACCCTAAAAATCCTGCTCCTTTAAGGGATCATTTTCAACAAAATATTGTTATAATAAAATAAATGAAGTAGCCTACCCAGTATAAAATAACAGTAGCAGAACTAACTTTATAGCGACAGCTCGGCAGAGTTATCACGGGTATAAAAACAGGTGGTTTTATTCCTGATGAGAATATTTATTGTTGTCAGACTACACTTTCACATAAATACTCCTGAATTAATAAATCAAAACTCACAGCTAATCAGAACAGCCTGTGCGTGTAGCATCTCGTCAGATCATACGGAACTGACAGTCAAAATCTGAGGTAAATCTTAAATGAAGCAAGACAAGACTGCTTGACTCTTGCGTGTGTAGTTACAATAGCAACCCAACATTCTCCTCAGAATTTCCAACAAGCTTACTTTAATACGAAATTAAAGCAGGTAACAAACATGAAGTACAATTGTGGTGCAGCGATGAGACGAATGTGTTGAGTGACTGTCAGGAGGCGTGGCTATGCAGGAGGATGGTGTGTGTAAACTCGCTTTTAGAAAAGAGAAACAGAAAGCACTTACTGCTGTAGGGCTGCCTCTGATAAAAACAAAAAACTCAAATAAAGTAAACAGGTTTAGAAAGCACAGCTGATATTGCTTTTTGATCCTGTGGGAAAGCAATAATGAACCGGTTAAAATATTTCTGAATAATATGTTGAAAAACTATGTTTTGACAAAACTTAAACCCAAAAGGTTCATGGCTTCGGAACAAACAATCAGGGCTGAAGCCCAACAACCTCCCGTGCCACCCCTGATCAGGAATAAACACCAACCTATTTGTTGTTCAGAGTCTTCATTTTTAATTTTGCAGGGTTCTGGATCACTCATATTCCTGCTGTCCTTCAATAAACTCTTTACTGGAGCCTGATGGGAATATTCTAGTGTTTATAGCTGAACTGGAGGAGAAGACAATTATTCTAATTATATGCTGTGGCTAAAATGAGTATCGTGGTTTTTTTTTTTTTTTTGCCTAAAATAAAGATCACGACTTTCTCACGATTCTGCAGATGTAAAATAAAAGTTATGAGTGCATGGGCTATTATTATTGTTATTCTCAAACGTGGTAAAGCAATAGGCTTTGTGTAGCTGTACTGTTTGGTTACAATGCTACATTTTGTATAGACTTTTTTTTAGGAAAATGTACTTCTAATACAATACATTATTAATAGATTTTTTATATATTAGCTTATTTTAAACTCAAGATTAGTATGTAAACAGTGTACTAAAAATCAACTAATGTTTAAAGCATTTAAAACACTTTTAAAAAACACACTAATAAAAGTCTTTTGGATGTTTTTTTTCTGTAGTGTACTTTATTGTAGTACAATAAAAATATATTTAAGTATTACTGGTATTTAGTATACTTCTGTCAAGTGTACTAAAGTCCTACTGAAGTATAAACATACTTTTAATTAGTATATTTATAGTGTAAAACCATCAAACTTTTATTTAACACAAAAAAATAACAATGTACTAAATATGTATTTTCGGGTATTTAAGTGTATTTTAATTGCATTTAATTATATTTTTTCACCTGGGTGAAGAACGCATATTGAGAAAAAGCTTCTGTTTTTAGGATCTAAAAATTCATCCTTTAAAAAAATCTCAAGCAAAAAGATTCCAATGACGCGCCTGCTGGTATGTGAAGAATGTGGTCAATACTGACGAACATCACACTCAGATGTTTGCATATCATCAGCATGCTGTAATCAATTTTTTACGCATGAAAAGTAATTTTTAGACTAGTTTGTTGGCCAGTTGAAGTCAGTGCAATGCTAAACGTTATTGTTCCACTATTTTTGTTCATTTTGTATCACATTGTCCCACAACATCATCATATAGTTTAGAATACTGGACAATGTTTTATAATCATTAATTATTTTAGTGTCCATTTCATTTAGCATATTTCAAATTGGGGGCATCCACATTTTCTGACATACTTAAAACCAGAGTTTCTGCAGGTGTCACCAATTTAAATTTAGGACTTTTAAAGACAATTTCAATATGAATGAAATTTTAGACTCATAAAGGGCTAAAGGCCAAAGAATTTTTCAGATGGCCCAGATAGAAAGTTTAAATATTTTAGATATTTCTTAGCAAAATTCTTAGATCTTAATTATTGTGTAAAAATAAGCAAGCTTTATTTGTATCCACACACTTTTTTTTCCAACATAAACTTTATTTAAAATAAAAAACCAATTAACAAATGCTTTTAAATTTTTAAAAACTATAATAAAATAAATTTATGCACAACAATCTGTCCAGGTCGATGTCCTCAGCAGTGAATACATGGAGCATGTTTAAATGTTATTGTAAGGAAAATGATTAAAGCATTATAATAAATAATGTTAAAATGACCTTTTTGAATAAAAAGTTGAAAGTTTTATGGAGATGAATTGTTGGTGATTGTATGGGTTTTGGCCAGATTGGGTAACAAAACATGAACAAAGGAAAATGAAGATTTGTCTATAAAAGATTTAAGACCTACAACAAAATAATTCAGTAAATTTAAGACTTTTTAAGGCCTGAAATTTGGATTTTGGAATTCAAGACATTTTAAGACTCCGCAGAAGCCCTGTTTAAACACAATAGCGCTGGTAATTAGTTATTAAAATAATGATTTAATTCTAGATACTATCTGTGAGAACTAGTAACAACTACTAAAAACAAGTTTAAAGCCATAAAGAAGTCGGAATTATGATCGTGACATATGCAAATGGAAAGTACTAAGCCAACACTATCACTGTAATAGCAGATATCTTCTATGAGAATACTGGCGGTCAAATATCATCAGCTCAGTTAAACTTTTTTTATATAGCGCCTTTGCTCAGAAACGATTTACAAACAGTAGAAGAACGAGAAAAGTAATAACCTTAAGAAGTAGAGAAATGGGAGACTAATAATACATAAAATAGCGACAAAACACCAAGAACAAGTAACAAGAAAGAAACTGATTCCTGTCTTTCAATGAGTGCTTATGTGCATTTAGGAGAACTAGGCAGCACACTCAGGGCTGCAAGGTTTAATTTATGCTTGTTATTAAAATATATCTAAATGAGGATCAAATGACTGAGTAGGTCTTTGAGAATAAAAACTAACCTGTTTGTTCCTGCAGATCTTCCTGTTTGACTGTGAATGTTTCTTCAATCTTCACATCTTCACTCTCCTCTTTAATAAACGCCATCTTAATAACAGTGTGGAGATCAGTCGCTTCAGCAGGAGTTTTTCTCTGTGTTTGGACACTTTATCCTGTTTAAAATGAACAAAACAATAAAAATGTTCGTTTTAAAATGAATAAAACAATGAACAAAAAACCAAGAATGAGCTGATTAAAATTAGAAACGTAACTACTTTTCTTATATATAGTGATGTATACTTAGAATGGAATGACATTATGTTATATATTAAATCGAACCTTCATTAAAACACTTTTCTGTTGTTCAAACAATAGCCCCCACCACTGGGAGTAAAATAGTATTACGTTGTATAAAGGGTTAAAATAATATTGTCAACAGCAGGTACAAAATTAAGCACTGAATGAAAAACTGAAACTTTAATCAATCGCTTTATATTTGTATAAACGCTTTAAAACAAACCTTTCTCCAGTCAAATAACAGTGTGGGAGCGGCGCAGCCTTATGACGTCACACGCCAAGCCAAAATAAAAGTCTTTTTTTGTTTAGCGTTTTTGACACTTACCTTTGGAGTAGGCCCAGCTCTAGCTTGGAACTTTAGGGTGGGCCAAAACAAAAACATATATATATATATATATATATATATATATATATATATATATATATATATATATATATATATATATATATAAAGCCTAAACTTAAGACTTAAGACTTAGCCTGAGCGTTAGCCTGCCCTGGACCAGGTTAGTTTCAGCATAAGTTGCCAGGGTAACTAAGTTTGAACTATCGTAAATTTGATTTATGAAACAGAATCTGCCATTAATAAAGCCTGGCTTTTTCTGTAAGCTAGTTTTATGGAATAGCCCCCTGTTCTCTCTTCCCTCTGGTATTCTTATCCCCTCCATTCGTACATCATTTTATTTTTTATTTTTTGTTTGTTTTCATGCTTTTTTCTACATTTTGCGTTCCACACTTCTATCCAGTAGGTGGCGGGAATGCACCATGCAAGTTGGTCTGCCAACCGAAGGCTTTTATTATGGCGTGTCGTGTGACGTCATGAGGCTGCGCCGCTACTGCGCTGTGATTCAACTGAAGAAAGGTTTGTTTTAAAGCTTTTACACAGATATAAACGGATTGATTAAAGTTTCAGGTTTTCACCAGATGCTAAATGATATACCTGCTGTTGGCATAGATGTAAAGTTGGTTTTATATTCGCACATTCGTTCATTTAGAAGTCTATTAGCATGCAAGTATGACTTCTGAACAACATTAACACTGTTTATTTGACTGTGAACAATGTTGTACTTTAATAGTTTGTAATAAGTGTTTTGATGAAGGTTTAATTTATTAAATAGCATAATGTCATTAATTCTAAGTATACATCACTATATAAGAAATGGAGTAACATAGTTTTATTCAGCAAATTTGTGGCTATTGTATCTTGCTCGGACTTGATCTTTTACCTGATTTCTGTTGAAGCAAGAGTTAAAGTGAAGTTATTTTGTTTCTCTTCATTGTTTTATTCATTTTCAACAGGACATTTTTATTGTTTTGTTCATTTTAAACAGGATAAAGTGTCCAAACACAGAGAAAAACTCCTGCTTGAGCGACTGATCTCCACACTGTTATAAAGATGGCGTTTATTAAAGAGGAGAGTGAAGATGTGAAGATTGAAGAAACATTCACAGTCAAACAGGAAGATCTGCAGGAACAAACAGGTTGGTTTTCATACTGATATATTTTTAATAATAAGAATACTAAATTAATCCATCTTGCAGCCCTGAGTGTGCTGCCTAGTTCTCCTAATTGCACATAAGCACTCATTGAAAGACAAGAATGAGTTTTTTTCTTGTTACTTGTTCACGTGTCTTTTGTCATTCATTTTATGTATTATTAGTCTCCCATTTTCTCTACCTTCTTAAGGTTATTGCTTTTCTTGTTCTTTTAATATTTGTAAAGCGTCCTTGAGCACTGGCGCTATATAAAATTTATAAAAATGATAAATTAAAAAAGTTTAACTAAGCTGACGATATTTGACCTACAGTATTCTCATAGAAAATATCTGCTATTTGGTTGATGGTGTTGGCTTAGTACTTTCCACTTGCATATGTCACGTTGATCACAATTCCCTTTTTTAAATCAACTTCTATGGGATTAAACTTGTTTCTAGTAGTTGTTACTAGTTCTCACAGATAGTATCTAGAATTACATCATTATTATAATAACTAATTACCAGGGCTATTGTGTTTAAACAGGGTTTCCGCGAGTCATAAAATGTTGTAAACTCCAAAATCTAAAATTTAGGCCTTAAGAAGTCTTAAATTTACTGAAATATTGAGTCTTAAATAAAGTCTTCATTTTCCTTTGTTCATGTTTTGCTGTCAAATCTGGCAAAAACCCACACAATCACCAACAATTCATCTCAATAAAACTTTTAACTTTTAATTCAAAAAGGTCATTTTAACTCTATTTATCATAATGGTTTAATTATTTTCCTTACAATAACATTTACAAATCTGCTCCATGTATTTACTGCTGAGGACATCGACCTGGACAGAATGTTGTGCATAGATTCAGTTTGTTATAGTTTTTTTTAAACGTTTAAAACATTTGTTCATTTGTTTTTTATTTTAAATAAAGTTTTTGTTGGAAAAAAGTGTATGGTTACAAGTAAAGCTAGCTTGTTTTGACACAATATTTAAGATATTTTGCTAGGAAATATCTAAATTATTTAAATTTAATATTATTCATAATTATTGTATTATTAATATTTAATATAAAAATATTTTTTTGATAGGACATATAATTTTTTTTTTCATCTGGGCCTTTTGAAAAATTCTTTGGTTTAAAATTTAATTCATAATGGTCTTAAAAATGTCTTAAAGTCTTAAATTTAACTTGGTGACACCTAGAACCTTTGGTTTAAATTATGTCAGAAAACGTGGATTCCCCCAATTTGAAATAAGCTGAATGAAATGGACACTACAATAATTGTTATAAAACATTGTACAGGAATATCCACCCAAAACAGACTCCAAACCAGTCACTCGCTGTTCCGCTGCTTCCTCTCTGGCGTTAATGTGCTCCACAGAATTGTGTAACTCTGTCTGAAGCTGGTCAATTTGATTACAAAGTTAATTTGACTGTGCAACGGCCTTTTCAAAGTCAGCCTAATCAAATTGCCCTTTAGTGCATCAATAGCTTGAAGGACCGCACTGTTATCACTCGCCAGAGCCGTCTCTTTTTTTTTTTTAGATGCAGCTTGCACTTCGGGTTAGCATTAGCATGGAGGCTAGTAGCGGATTCTGCCTCCCTATGGTTGCTTCGACCTTTATTCATCCTGATTTAAAATTAATTACCCTCAGAACAGCTAAACTCATACACTTATAAACGCTTATTTTCCAGGATAGGTAGGTTTAGGTTATTTAGGATAAGAGCAATATTAAACAAAATTTTAAGTTTTATGTAAGGACCTCAACAGTTTGCGTCTTCACATGGCGCCGCTCCAACTGCAAGTCCAAAACAAACAATATAACAATAATCACAATGAAACACAAAACCCTCAGCACTTATAACTCAAATGAAAGTGAAAGGAAAAAAATGTGAATGATTTCAGGCCAGCAGATTCATCCGATTTGAAAACGGAAAAATAATAATGATAATAATAGTATGGGGAGAAAACAAGAAAAAAGAGAAACAAGAGAAATAAAATGAGAATTTGAGCAAAGAAAACAAAAACTTTTGGTCAAGGGAAATGAGAGGGGAATGGCGGATGTGGAGGTGTGGATGTGAAGGTTGAGGGTGTTGACAAATCCAGCCGGTGAGTAGCAGCCTCAGGTGCCCAACAGGAAACTCTGACACTGTCGATTGTGGGATGAAGGCTTTTGGCAGCTGACTCTATGCCAGCAAGATAAATCGATAAGTTGATTTTGTTCTGGACACACTGCACTGAAGTCTTTGATGACGCACTCATTCACAGACATCACGAGCACTTAAGTAACAAGACATCGGCCTTTGCTCTGTTGCCTTGATACGTACCTTCGCTTTTTGTTTCTCACAGCCAGTTGTTAAGTTTACACTGCTCGTCTCGACCCGGTTTCCCTACTCGTGTCCCTGCACTGCAACAGTTCAGTCAACTTCTCTTTCTTCCGCACACCACATAATGCTGCGCTTTTCAACTCTCCTCCTCTTCTTTATACCCATTTCCTTTTTGCTGTCCCATGGGTGGAGACCAATTAAACAATGTTGTCACTGAAAACGCCAGCAGTCATAAATGCATGATTATATGCTTTCATGGCTTTGTGATCAAAAAATGTTGTTATAATAGAGGCCAATGGAGAAAAAACAGCCATGAATATAATGAAAAGAGTAAATTTGGCCAGAGTGTATTGAGGTTTTTTTTTTTTCAAAGCATTTTCCCTGAATATGTCAAAATAATATGTCCCCAAATAACAGTCTGTTTACTGAAACACAGGGAAAGTTTTGGCCAAACTCAAAATCAACCCATAATGGATAAAAATGACCCAACAGCACACAAGGGGTAAGGTGCACGTTTCAGCCTTTATGCAGATGCTGTACAGCATCTCGGTCACCAATCTCGGTCCTGTCCCTGCAAGGTTTAGCTCCAACTTGTCTCAACACACCTGCCTTGATATTTTAAGTATACCTAGTAAGACCTTGATTCAGCTTGTTCAGGTGTGTTTAATTAGGGTTGGAGCTAAAATCTGCAGGACACCGGCCCTCCAGGAACAAGTTTGGTGACCCCTGCTGTACAGGTATGTCTCATGTATGCAAGGCAAATATTCAGCTAATTGTTCAGTTATTACCCCACAACATTTTTTTCTGATGTGTTTACCAGTCAGGCCACAGAATGAACAAGTATTCCCTGTGTGGTGATATGTGAACAGGTTATTGAGATTGGCTGTTCTGTGTCATGATCCAGGGTTGCTGGGGCAACAGGGGCAGAGCCAGCACGAGCAGGCTGACACAGAAGGCAGAAATATCGCTAATGAGTGCATGCTTTAATAAAGTGAAATTCTGAGTTCTAAAGCAATGGTCCACTCTGTTTAACATGACATGGTGTCAGAATGAAAGTCCTCAGCGCACTCCTATCATTTGAGAAGGAGGACGAAAGGATAATGTTAAAGTTTCACACGCCCTAAGGTTTTGATTATGCACAGCCATCAAGTTGGCTGGCGTGGAAGCAGCGTTTATCTTGATTTAGAATTTCAACAAAATTTGACAAGGAAGACATTGATGTACAGGTTCACTGCTCTATGCAATGGGCAAGCAGGCTGAACCCATAATCAGCACATTTTCGTTTTCTGTAGAGGAGGAAAATGATTACTACAATGCAGTAGTTAAAAAGTTTGATGAACATTTTGTGCCCAAACGCAACTTGAATCTTGACTGTGCTTGATTCACAAACAGAATCAACGAAATTGGGAAAGTATTGAAGCGTTTATCATGAGTCCATATGAGCTGGCAGAGTTTCATGATTTTCGTGCAACTAAAGACAAGCAGATTTGTGATCGCATTGTGATTGGAATTGCAAACAGCAACGTGTCTGAAAAGCTGCAGTTAGAGACCGATTTGACGCTAAAGAAAGCGATACATATTGCTCGCCAGTTGGAACTGATTAAAACAAAGCGTTAAAATTCAAGGAGCAGGTGATGTAAGTGAAGTGAGCTACAAGTCTAAGCATGGAGGCAATTTAAGAAATACACAGGAGGTAAATACAGAAATTCTGACACTAAACTAAGAGATGAAAGTAGTAAAGTTACATGTTCAAGTTGTGAAAAAAAACACAAATATGGGGCCTGAACTGCTTGGGGTAAACAATGCCGCAGGTGTAATAAACAGGACATTTCGAAGTTGCTAGTAAAACAAAAACTGTAAAAAAAAAAAAAAAGTGACCAGTGATCAACAAGAGGATGAAACTAAGGGAATATGGTTTCTGGGGTCAGTTTCTGATGATGCTAACGAAGATAGATGGCATGTAAAGTTACTAATGCAGGGGACTACTGTTAATTTTAAAATTGATACTGGCGCAGATATCAAAGTTATGTATGAACAAATATTTCTAAAATTTCCTGTTTGCCCCTATCTTACTTAAACATCTGCTGACATCTGAAGTCCCGGTGGCAAATTGGACTGTAATGGTAAATTCATAGCCTGTACAGAAAGGAAAGGACAAAGTGTCAGTTTCTGGACTTAGATTGTTAAAGGCCCATACAATAACAATCTCCTCAGTCATACAACTGCCCGTGAATTTATACTGGTGAGTAGAGCTGATTCTGTCGACATGGAGGACTCTGTTTTTGGAAACTTTAGACTCTTAAACTGCAAGCCAATCAAAATTGAGCTCAGAGAAGATGCTTAACCATACAGCCGCTCTTCCCCTCGTTGAGTCTCCTTTCCATTGCTGCCAAAAGTGGAAGAGGAGCTGCAGTGAATGCTAAAGTCACTGAAACTACAGACTGGTGTGCACCAATGGTGCCTGTGATAAAGAAAACTGGCAAAAATAGAATCTGTGTTGACCTAAAGAAACTGAATGAAGCAGTAAAGCTAGAAGGATTCACTCTGCCTAAACTGGAGGATATCTTACCAAAACTATTTGGTGCATGCATTTTCTCCACATTAGATGCGTCCAGTGGATTCTGGCAGATAGCATTGGATTCAAGCTGCAGAAAACTCACAATTTTTATAACGCCAGTTATAAAAAAGTGAACTTAAAAACACATCTGTGATGTTGACAGGTTATGGTTAAGAGTTTGACGATTGTAAGCAAAGGATATTGTTAAGTTGATATCTGTAACCAGGTTGGAAAAATAATTTGCTTTGTTCTATGTTGCTAAAAGGGAACTTGCTATATATTTACTACAGGGGGGCATCATCACTTTAAGGAGGGGAGATGTGGTGATATGTGAACATGTCGGGGTACAGGGTTGCTGGGGCAACGGGAGCGGAGCAATTTACATTGTAAAAGCACTAGATAAATAAATTGTTCTACAGGTTTTACGTTCAAAAGATGAATAATTTGAGTAAACCGTTCTGAGTACTGGTCAGAGCACAAAGGATGAGGAGACAGGTTATCTGTTTTAACACTTTATATTGAATGTTGAGGAGTGGACCCCAGATGAAAATACAAGGATGTACATAGTCTGAACAATAATAAGTACAATAAAATAATAAATAAGCTACAAATGTATAAACAAAATTTGCTGTTATGTATTAAACCAGTATTACTTATTAACATCAGTGACATTTTTTTACTAAACAATTTAGATAAGTAGAAATTAGATTTATCTGGAAAAAGGTCTAGATTAAACATTCATGTGTCGATAGAATACTCATTCACATGCAGGTATACATTAAATGCCCAGAAATGCTACAAATTGTGAGGCAGTTAAACAGTCTTTCAGCCATACTAGCCCCTTTCCACGTTTAATTTATAACATATCAGATTCACATTACAATATAAACTGTTAGGAAAACCTCAAAGGAGAATAATAACGGTGATCTGAACAACTGAATGATCATTACGGGACATGTCCGGGCTTGTCCGTATACTAAAGATGTATATAAAATTGTTTGGATAAAACAGAAACCATTAACAAATTAATAACGAAAGGGCTTATTTTGAGTCCAGTGACTAGCATCCAGATATTGCATCTGCAGCAATCATTGAAAGCGAACGGTTATAAAACGTCTTCTCAGCTGTTAATGCGCACAGCTTTCATGCACCCGCAGACATCGGCAGCTCCTCTCACTTAGGGATGGCTGATGTGAAACTGACGTTTCAACACAGTGTCGAGATCCTGAAGCACAAGTATTTCGAAACACTGCACCGAAGCACCCAAGTCACATGACTTAAGTGTTTCGAAACACCTGGTCACGTGACTAAAGCGATTCAAAGTATTGATCAGCTTAGAAGCGTGTCAAGGCCTGGCGAATCTGTATTTGACTGCCAAGGTCAGAGAAAATCCCTGTTTCATATGGCCTAGTGGACTGTGCGTGTGCACGCTGTTGCTATGCTTCGAATGACTTTTTGGGTTCGAATCCCAACTTGTACAAATACTCTGAAATCATGGTTTCGTGTGTTTTAATCATGTTTCTGTTTTGTGTAGCCTAAATAGGATACAGCTGCAGTTACGCCATCAATTTAGCATCATTTTTTGTAACACTGTAAAACAATAATTAATATTTTACAGTACTGTGATGGTTGTGTTTTAGGTTTGGGTAGACTTTAATAAAATTCAATAAATGGAAAATTTAATGAATAATATAAATAATCCTTGACGACTTCAGGCCACATTGTCTGATCTAGAAACAACCCTGTTTTAAGACCAAAACAAGACATATGTATTTAGAACGTGTTTATTCGGTTGTCAGACCAATGTTGAAACAATACAAGAACAAAGCATTACCAACAGGTATTAAAGGATTTCAAAATGGCTATATTAGCCTGGATTCAAACCCACTATCCCCGCATGGTAGTCAGACACCTTTACCACTCCACTAAATAACTTGAAGATTCAAGTATACAAAGTGGGGTTTATTACCTCAGTTTGCTCAACTGTTCTTTGCTAAAGCTGTTTCAATGCAATACATAAAAAAATGACAACTAGATGTCACTGTAGAGTGGGGTTTCGAAACGTTTCACAGCTTCGACACATTTGCTTTGACTGTTTCAGTGTTTCATGAAGCCTCGCTTTGCCCACCACTACTGCCTTAAATTAAATCTGCCTAATTGCATTAAATCTGCTTAAATGTGTACACATTAATGGACAGAACTAAATATTATCTGATTTATTTTACATTTATAGCGCATCAAAATTACGATGTGTGTAGCCAATGTTTCCAGTGTCTTTTCACTTTTCAGCTTTTTATGAGAGTTTGTAAGACTTAATGAAAACTTATGTTTTATCTATTTATTTCAGACCTAAGAGAGAATGAGGGGAGGAAAGAGGAGGAACATCATGTCAAAATTGAGGAAAAAAACAATTTACATACTGATGGTATTTTGAAAAGGACAGACAAGACTCGTTTCACTTGCACTCACTGTAGAAGGAGTTTTGGAAGAAAAGGCTATCTTAAGATTCACATGATGATCCACACTGGAGAGAAACCATTCACATGCACTCAGTGTGGGAAGAGTTTCAGCTGCTCATCACACCTTAATCTACACATGATGATCCACACTGGAGAGAAACCATTCACGTGCACTCAGTGTGGAAAAAGTTTCAGGAAATCATCACACCTTAATAAACACATGATGAGCCACACTGGAGAGAAACCATTCACTTGCACTCAGTGTGGGAAGAGTTTCAGTCAATCATCATCCCGTAATAAACACATGAGGATCCACACTGGAGAGAAACCATTCACATGCACTCAGTGTGGAAAGAGTTTTAGCCAATTATCATTCCTTAATCACCACATGATGATCCACACTGGAGAGAAACCATTCACATGCCCTCAGTGTGGGAAGAGTTTCAGCAAATCGTCAAACTTTAATCAACACATGAGAATCCACACTGGAGAGAAACCATTCACATGCACTCAGTGTGGGAAGAGTTTTAGCCAATCATCACACCTTAATAAACACATGAGGATCCACACTGGAGAGAAACCATTCACATGCACTCAGTGTGGAAAGTGTTTTACCTGCATATCAAACCTTAATCAACACATGAGGATCCACACCGGAGAGAAACCATTCATATGCACTCAGTGTGGGAAAAGTTTCAGCCAGTTAACATCCCTTAATTACCACATGAAGTTCCACGCTGGAGAGATAGAGTTCACTTATACTTAAGCCACAGTCACACTGGACTTTTTATAACTTGACCTCTCTGGACAGAAATGTAAAATATGGACCAGTCGCTCACTTGACCCCCTGGGGTCGAAGACCGCGTATACGCGTTCTGACAAGTTTTTACCTCATTGAGCTGAAATGAACCTAAATTACACTTTCAGTTTTGATCGTACAGATAAGATCAATACATCAATCGAATCTGTTAGGTGTCTACTTTTAAATGTGTACACTCACAACAAAAACAAAGTAGTGTGCTTTTGTAAAACAAGGATAATAAACAGTGTAGGCATTCTGTCTTTTCTCTCTCCGTGAACTGTTTTTAGAAACGCGTCAGTAAAATGCGCTAAAACTCAGCTTAAACGCAGCTATGCATGTTGAAAACAAATATTGTTTGATAAAATAATCAGTATGAAAGCAACGCTATGTCTAGCTTCTCAGTCTGAGCTCATTAGAGTTAATGCGACCACGCCCACGAAGCTTTGACATTACAAACAGCCTGCATGAGGAGCGCGCAACAGTAGACTGTGTCAGGAAAAACACGTCATTAAAATGAACTGAAACTCAGCAAATACTCAACAAAGAAACATGTGAGATGTTTCTAAAGAAAGCTTGATATGTCTACTTTTGCGATAAGTCTTACGATAAGTCTTATTCTAACGTTTATGACCTTTATATATATATATATATATATATATATATATATATATATATATATATATATATATATATATATATATATATATATATTATTATTATTATTTATAAAAATAAATACTTGTTTACAATACAGGTGCTGTTCTGTTTAAAATTTATATGTGGTGACTGAGTTTATTAGGTTTACTAGTATCGAGTTATTTTGTATGATAGTTAAATATATTTTAAATAAACTGCAAACAAAAAAATATATAAATAATCTTATTTTTTCTCAGATTCTTTCTTGAAACTCTTAGTCAAATACCTGTCTGATGGCTCATTATGCAGCTCATTATGCAGGTCTTCTCTGGTGTTACTCACTGCATAGTAATGATAGTTCATGCCTTCTCGCATAAACTATTTTTACACAGAAAGTGACTTAGGAATTTTATTTCATTTTATTGTTTTCTGTGAGAAAGTAAACAAGATGATTCTTACATCATTTTGAAGCAAAAACACTAGACTACCAGATCCAGTTCTCAAAAGTCTTGTGCACAAATGTTCTCTGTGTGTTTCACGGCCATGTTTCAGTGACTTCAAAATTTTAGTTTTTCATTAACCACGCATAAACATTTCTTTCTCAAAAACACAAACACATATAAACATGCTGCATAGGTATTATTGTAGCCTAACTTGTGCTGTTAACAGTGTTATCACACATTAGCTATTAATATGTTTTTAAGATACTGAAAACAACACAAATGTCAGTGCATGTCAAAACTTATCCAGAGCCCCAAAACACCCTCAGACCCCAGAGGGTTAATGTCTAATCATCTTGTTTAATCCCGCCCCTTTTCTAGGGCTGCTCGATTATAGTTTTTTGTTTAGTTTAGTTTATTTGTTAACAGGGTCAATGCAATTACATTTGCATGCTTTGTTTATTCTCCACAAATAAACAGGTAGCACATCATAATAATAATGTAGATTAGAGTGCTCACATATCTACACTATTATTACTGTAGTAAATTAGCTCAGGGTTATTCTTCCCGCACCTTTCCCGCTGTTATAATGTTGCGAGTTATGATTCAGATTTCAAGGCTCGTGTACCTTCTGGAACATTATATAGCGGAATAGCTTAGCGGGAGGAAGAGTCATTTGAACGGGGCTTCAAATGAATCGACTCTTTTGATCCGAACAAACAAGTCGTTCAGCAATGCTATCAACATAAAATTTGAGCAGGGTAGCAAGATCAAAGTTCAAGACATTAGATTCATTAATATACACAGGCACCTTTCTTTATACAAAATTAAACTTTATTGACTAATCTAACAAAAACTAACACCTAACACAAACACACATTCATACAAGCATAGGGGAGAGTAACAAACGTGAAGAGGTTGAGAGGATGTAATAATGGGAAAAACCTATGAGTCTGTAAGAACAAACCAAGCAACCAAACGTAATCAAATTCAATATAACCCTTCTATTGTCTCTTTAGGGTTAATTTAGTTCACAACAGTTTAGATGGGAGAAAGGTGATACTTGCGGTCTGTTCGTGATGTCCGAGCTCCCGTTGTTAAGCACATGGTTGGTTGGCTGATCTTTGTTCCTCACGAGGTTGTAGTTTCAAGTTGAAGCGGCAAAAAGCATTCTGGGCGGTGAAATGTCCGAGCGCGGTCCGATTAACCCTTTCTGTCTGGGTTTCTGCCTGCTTTCTTGGAGGTTTCTCAGTCTGAGGAAGTTGTAGAGGGTTCCAAGAGCGAAGAGAGAGAGAGTTTAGCTTGGTCTTCAACTATATAGGGCAGGTTCGGATCCACCCTCCATGGAAAGTTGACCAATTAGAAGCTAACTTCCTGGAATATTAAATTTATGGGTCTCTGTCCGAGGCAGAATAATTTGCATAGGCAAATTTTATGTAAATCGAGACAAAAATGTTAAAGTCTCTTAAAACGTTAATATGTTGTACTCATTAAAATAAAATGTCAACGATCAATTTGTACAGCGAGTAAGCTTTTCGAAAAGTCCAAACTTGAACAGTATACGAGGATGCTTAGCCTAGGTACAGTTAAACATTATATGCAAGGGTATTAAAACCAAAAATATTAATACAAGAGAAAGGGAAACTTTGCAAAACATATGATTAAACATAAAGAGTAAAGTTTATATGAAAACAGTGTTAAACAGCAAATAGTCCTTTGTAAGTCATTCCTTTGCTTAGAGCCGCATGGCACATTCCGTTGGGTCGTAAATACCTTGGAATCAGGTTTCGAGCCTTCTCTGGGCAAAGTTGGCTGGTTGTGGAATAAAATGCAAAATGTTTATGTGTCTGGTCGGCCATATTCGTTACACTTAAATTAATTCACAGGCCATATAATTCAATAAATACAATTCAGTAATTCATATAAAGCATAAAATGTCATAAATATTAACATATTAATTAGATAAAAACTAACATCTGCACTGGAAAAAAAATATTTAGCCCAGCTTTGTAGGCTCAATTTAAACAAGAAAAATATTCATCCTAAAACATGAAATAAATGTTATAGAAACCAAAATTTAACTTTCTCAAGTATCAAAATATTGTTACAACACCAACTTATACTTTTTTTGATTGTATTTCTTGAAAAGTAAAGCTTCAATGAATGATCTGGCAGATAGAACCTCATAATTCCAAGCGGAAAATGACTTGTGTTTTTTACTTCAATTCGCAAGTGCAAAGTAACTGACATGACAGAGACCTTAAGGGTTCTCTAAATGCAAATGATCAATGTATGAAAGAGAAATGCTACACACACATTGTTTGATACATGGAATGCAAAAACTTTTAAGCTCAATATCACAAAATCATTCAGAACGCAGATAGAACCTTATAATTCTAAAATGACAATTTGCCAAACCTATTTTACACAATCTAATTTCACTTAATAAACAGTTTTGTCTTAAAATATATTCAAAATTCTCTAAAACTGGACTTTTCCACCAAGCTCTCAAATTTTGCCATATTTCCTTCTTTTAGATATTGGGATATATAATCTTTTCCAGTACTCTTTTGCTTTGGGTGTTACAAACACGTCTTTAGATAAGCAAGAATAAAACATTTTTAGTATACCATCTTTGAAAGCATATTGATTTTCTTTAAAGTTAATCACCCTTCCTTCATCGCTGTGCATTTCCAATTTATTCTCTATCTTTGACAAGAGTTATTGAAAATCAATTTACTAACATGAAAAAAAATAGACTGAAAGAATGGAAAGAAATTATAGAAAACAACAGAAAGACCTTCTGCAGTTGCTATTGATCTATTTAATGTCTCCTACATGACATGGAGTCCAAACTATTGTGTTGTACTGATGTCTACACCTACAACAACCAAAAACCCAACCTCACAGTAACCTGTTGTGTTTTAGCAACCTCCACACCAACCATAAGCCTAAACCCAACGTCACGGTAAACTTTTGTGTACCATAAAGGTCTGCACTGACCACAACCCTAAACATTGCCTACTTAAAAAGCTTAGCCATGGAGCCTGGATGGCTGAGTCAGTAGAGCATCAGACTTTTAATCTGAGGGTCCAGGGTTCAAGTCCCAGTTTGGGCATATAAGACCCTTTTTGTGGAGCCACAGCTTTTGCGGTCGAGCTATTGCTTGCCGAAAGTTTCATCTGGATGCACCACACCACACGTGTGCTAGCCATGAGGACATGGCAGTACATGTAGTTGTGGCCGAGTGGTTAAGGCGATGGACTTGAAATCCATTGGGGTCTCCCCGCGCAGGTTCGAGTCCTGCTGACTACGTGCTGGCAGTGCGCAGTATTTTAATTTGCGACCTTCCTTGATTGTTAACAACTCCATTGTTTCTTGTGAAAATGGATGTGATGGTAGGCAAAAGCCACAAAAATAAATCGGCAGCCATGGTACCTAACTGCCCTGGAGGCCCTCCATTTTCAAAGACATTTGACAGAGAGTGAAGGTCCAGTGGTTGTCCCATAGCTTGCCGTGATCGTATAATGGTTAGTACTCTGCGTTGTGGCCGCAGCAACTCCAGTTTGAATCTGGGTCACAGCAGATTTTTCAAGGTGACATTGGCGTTGGACTCTGTGTTGCCATCCGTAATCTCCAGCCTCCTTTTAGTGCAGGCTGTGTTAATGAATGTTTATGTTTCCTAAAGTGTGGAAAACTAGTGATACGATATGAGCAACGGGACCTTTGATGCCAGCATGCTGTGTAGATAAGCATTGATCAAGTCACGCTTCTAAGGCATGGAACTAATCTTTTCAATTGTTAAGTCTCCATTCATTGCCACAACAACAGTAACCCCTTCTGCAGTTGCTATTGATCCATTTATTGTCTCCTACATGACATGGAGTAAAAGTATTTTGTTTTACTGATGTCTACACCTACAACAACCATAAACCCAACCTCAAAGTAATCTGTTGTGTTTTAGCAACATCTACAACAACCACAAGCCAAAACCCCACATCACGGTAAATTTTTGTGTACCGTAAAGGTCTGCGCCGACCACAACTCTAAACCTTGTCTACTTAAAAACATTGTAGAGCATCAAACTTTCAATCTAAGGGAACAGGGTTCAAGTCCCCGTTTGGACCCTTATAAGACCCTTTTTGTGGAGCCACAGCTTTTGCGGTTGAGCAATCGCTTGCCGAAAGTTTCATCTGGATGCACAACACGTGTACTAGCCATGAGGACATGGCAGTACATGTAGTCGTAGCTGAGTTATTTAGGCGATGGAAACCTGTTGGGGACTCCCCGCTTAAAGCAAGAAGCTTCTTCTCAACCATTTACCCCAGTATGCAGAAATTTTATAGGCTTGTTGTCTCAAGTTAAATGTCAGTACTTCCATGTCATACACCTCTTTAACAATATCATACCATTCGCCTACAGATGGAGGATCTTCCTTTAGCATTATTTTTTTGTAATGTTCTTTTTGCTAGTTGTTAGTAGTGTGTTAGGAAGATACACATCATTTTATGGTATTTCTGCAGAGTAAATTCCCAGGTACATAGTTTTAAAATTACATACCAGATTCAATCTCATTATTGCATTTATCTCTTTATTTAAATCTTGTGTATAATATTACAGTCCCTAAATATGTGGACATGATCTGCCAATACAATTTCACATTTTCTCCAGCATTCACCATTTTTTGATCTCTACTTTGAAAGTATTTTATTTTAGGTGATATAAAAAACCTGATAACATTTCTCCAAATAAATCCCCTCCATTAATCGGAATTAATTGTGATCATTTGTGTTTCCCAAAGTGTTAACCATTCCTCATTTGTTAGTATTAATTTGGCTACCCTTTCCCATTTATGTTTTGTATACATTATTGAGTGTTTCTTTGTTAATGTCAGACAGGAATAAAGTCTTGATACTAGTTTTTTTTATCAACCTTCTTTTTGTAAGCATCTATAAATACCTGCACTACTGTTGTTTTTATGTCTTCAGAATCTCTTATGCTTTTATTGAAGTAGTGTCTAACTTGAAGGTAACGAAAAAAGTCTTGTTTATCTAAGTTATACATATTGGAAAGTTGTTGAAAACTTTCTAATTCATTATCAGTAGTGTTGAGACAGAATGATGTTATGGCCTACAAACTCCATTGTTTAAATCTTAGATCTAGTTTTGCTGGTTTAAATTGAGTATCATGTTCAACCCCTCTTAATATCTTAGCTTGTTTTTCACATTTAGGATTCTTTAATTCTTTGTACCAAATTTCTAAAGAGCTCTTTGTCAGTGAATTCAATTTATGCAATTCTGTATGTTAGAAGTTTCTATCTCCTAATAATTATTGGAGAGGTAAGTGGATTAGTAATTGTTCAAATTCTTTCCACTTTGCACAGTATTTGTCATTGCACCAACAAACTATGTGTCTAAGCTGTGCTGCCTTACAATAAACATCTAATGATGTTTTCCGTTCCAAATGAAGCGAGACACTAGTTTTTTCCATTCATCAAATTGGCTTTTTGGTTTCTCCACTGGTAAAGCTTTAAAGAGAAAAAGTGGGCATGGTAATATATTCATCTTTATTATCTCTATTCGATTATATAGATCTAAAGATAGAAGGGGCCATCTGTTCAAATCCTTTATTATAGTTTCTGTAATGGGAAAGTCATTTATTTTTATAGATATCTGATAGGTCTGCAGAGATTTGAACTCCCAAGATATCTGATAGAAGGTACGTTCCATTTAAATGTAAAATCCTTGTGTATTTTATCATCTGGGTTATAGTTGCATTAAAGAGTTTGTGTTTTAAGTAAATTTAATCTATATCCTGAATGTAATCCAAATTTGTCAAGAGAATGCATCACCTTAGGTGAACTAAATTCTGGGTATGTAAGAAACAGAAACATCATCAGCATATAAACAAATTTTATGTTCTACGTCTTTAATTTTCACTCCCCTTATTTCTGCATAATCTCTGATTACACTCAAAAAAATAGCTCATTAGGTTAACTCAATTTAATTGTGTGCAGGTTTTCCATCCAATAAGTATGCGTAGCCCTAACCAAAAGATCATTTACATAATGAAAGTAATTGAGTTAGTCCAACTCAATTTTATCAAATATAGCCAAGCAAATAAAAATTCATTAAATTAATATAACTGATTTACATTCGTTCAACTAAATATAAATTAATTAATTGGAAATATTTATTTTTCATTTGATCCCCTGTTACTACACACACACACGCCAAACAGATTGTATCTTTTTTTTTATTATTGAAAAAACTTTTAGAAACACTTTTAACAGATCTTGCATCTGGTGTGAAGTAAATGTATCCCATGTTTTCCAAAGCATCAAACACATTAAGGGAGTATAGGCACCAGCAAATGATGTAAAATGTAAACATTCCAATAAATCTGAATGCTAGCTTGATCAACATTCAACTTAATTATAACATGGATTAAACGCACAACATATATATATATATATATATATATATATATATATATATATATATATATATATATATATATATATATATATATATATATAGTGCTTGTTTTACTTGACTAATTTGAATTGTAACAAGACAGTTTTTAGTATCTGTCAGACCTTAAAACCAGAAGATATAAAACCAGTCTTGTATGTTTAGGATGCACAAATAAATAAATGAAATTATACCTAAAACAGAGCACATTTAATAAAATGTGAAGCAGCAAACTTTGTAACGTTTCTTAAAAGGGCATAACCTGAGAACAATAATATGAAAAATGACTGGCTACTCGAGAGGTACAGCATTTTTAATCTGTGTAGTACAAATGGTCAATTCAAACAAAAACACAGTTAAAAAAAGGCTGTGGGGACCAAATTTGGACTATAGGAAGGTGAAAACAGACCAAGACAGTTTGATTATAACAAGGATACCCATTGTCACCAAAACTAGAACAATTTCTGAACATGCGACTTGCTCTGGCCAGTCATAATTCAAAAATCTGAACGTCAAAAATTCAGAAAAAAACAAACCAAAGCATTAGGTCAAGTCCAATTTAACAAGTGTTGCGTCAAGTAATTACCTGACAGGTATGAGAGTAATGGAGACACTTGTTGACACTATACTGTACATGAATGAGCTATGATGTGCAGATGTTGGCATCCCAAAAATAATAAATAAATAAATAAAAAAGTTGCATTGGGAAATCCAAACTTAAAACCTCATCAACCATTAGTTTGTAAGGGGTATCAATTATTACACCAAGTCACTCCATCACCCTGGCTGCATAGAAAACATTTATCATAAAAACATTATTTTGCATTTGTATGTCCAATTTTTTTTTTTTATACTTGTCCACATGCTTCCTTTTTGTAGCTTAGCCACAATGTAAAATGTCACATGGAAAACATCCATGAGTTCAGTGTTGTTGGTTTAGTAGATGAAAGATGGCAGAAGATTGAAAAGACAAATGAACCCAAATACGAAAAGCGTAAAGAAACTTCATTTATTTGTCATCTGGTGTTCACTTTAAGAAAACAATTTGATTTTCAGCTGCTGTATCTTTGGATTGAGCTTGTGTCCATCCAGATTCATTATGATTTTCTGGATGAACTCAAAGGTGTACTTGAGGTTTTCTGGAAACCTCAGATCAATGGCATAAATGAGCCCAAACAGCACAACAAAACCCATGATGACACTGCCAACGTTGGTCAGACCTTTAATGCCTTCGATCACAATTCCCACATCCTGTGGCTCCCCGTTGTCATAAATTCGGATTATGTAAATCCCCATGACTGTGCTTGAGATGCCCCTCTCCACATCATCAGTGCCAGAGGCCTGAAAAGACAGATCATATGCAATGATAAATAATCTGTGTGCATTTGTGAAATTTATAGAAGTCACAACATTTGTGAATCTGTGTGCATCTATTTACACTGACAGTTATTCAGTTTCATATTTGTGTGCCATGGGAGAAATAACGGAATAAAACTAGTTACACTGTAGAGTTTCACTGTTAGAGACTACATGAGAAACAATCAAACTTAACAAATATGCCTTAAAGAATGAATCAAGATCTTCAGACCATTAAATTGATTGATGAATAAAATACATCGACACAAACAGTCAGACGTTAATTCAATTGAGGTAAAGTTGGTTTTATATTTGCACATTCCTTCATTTAACGTTCCCTATATTATCTACTACGCTAATTTGAATATTGGATCTGAAATCACACGTAAATATGACTTGAAAACAACATTAGCACTATTTAATTGACTAAAAAAAATTGTCCTTTGATAGTCATTGGCTGCTAATATGATTTCACTATTTAGAGCTTGCAAATAACACCTTTCTGAAATGATAGCAAGGAAAAAGTCTGAATGTGCTAATATTTAACCAACTTTACCTCAATGTTGATTCAACATCACCCCGAAGACAAAAAATATTAAATCAACGTCGGAACATTATAATAAAAAAACGTTAATGTTAACTCTGTCAGTCTATTTTCTCCTGCATGATGAGCGACTGGCTAGCCAGCTAACGTTAGCCGTCAACTTTACTGAAAACCAAAGCAAAACTTTATCACGCTTGTTGCACACCGTCGAGAATATAACATGCATTCATAGCGAGGTACTCGCTGAAAAAGAAACGAATACTCACCAAAGAAATAACTTCTTGTAATCGGTAGCGTCTCATCAACTCGTCTGCAGCCACAGGTGGAAAATGGTGGACGGAGAAACGCAATGCAGGTGGCAGTGAAAATGCGCGGTCTCACGCATGCGCAAAACGGGGTCACTTTACTAAACTCATTTGATTTGGATTAATAAAGATTATAGGTGAAACGACTAATACATTTTACGTTACATCAATTAAATGTAAATTAATATTTTAAAAATAAAAATATTTAAATAATGGAAACAGTATTTATTTGTGTCACATCTAAGAAGGGCTTGAATCATTTTTTTGAGTGTAGCAGCTCGTCTTAATGCAGATGCTCGTTTAGATGCAGACACTCCTTTACCAAAACTGTAAATTGCAGAGATTAGTTGGGTCGGGTTGTGCTGTATTTTTTTAAACTGCTTGGCCATTGCAGTTAAGGCATCACTGTAGTCTGTGTTTACAGCTAGTTCACCAAGCACTCCCAGCATTCGTCTAACAGGAGACTGAGGTGTAAATGCTGTTTAAACAGACAATAAAAACAATTAAATTCAAAAAGTATTTGCAACAAATACTTGGACCTGGAAAAAAAAACTGAGGTGTGTTAATTGAAACTAAATTATGCGACAGAAATGTGTTTCACATAAACTGAATACACCTGCGCAAACACTCCACTGCATGCCTTTAACTACCTAGTAGTTTTTGGTTGTTATATGTTGTTATTATTTACATCCATTTACCTTTAATAGGTAATCTGTGATCTTGGCAGCACTTACCAAAAGGGTAAATAGTCTTCAGATGGTGAATTTGTATTTTTAGGTTGAACAGTAACAGTTTAAATGTACAGTAAACTCCTAATTGATTAAAAAATGCTGAACATTTTCTCCAGGGTGCAAACTACAAATAAGAGTAAAACTAAATATATAAATAACAGTAAATGCAAAAAGTAATGCAAGTAAAACGCAACAACAAAAAACTACTTAGAAAATCCTGGTTATTTGGGCTCAACTAAACATCCAGGCTTTATTGACTCACCTCCCTCTGTGTTACCCTGCACACAGGGTTGTTTAGAGAATGAGTCTTCTTGAGTATGCGTTGTTTCACACAATTAAAAAAAACTCTTCCGTCGACTGTAAAGACTCTGTAGATAGGTCAGAAACTTGCTGTATCTGTAATGTAATTACAAATGAAATTAATAAATATAATAAACTTAAACCATCTAAAACATGAAAGTATCAGAATACAACTACAACACTTAAGCTACCTATTGCCGCCAATTATTATCTCTACCTTGTGGTCAAAGGGTTGGCAATGGCTTGCTGATAGAGTATTTCAACGGTACTCATTTCCCTGGCATAAAGCATGTCTTTTACTATGGTGAAAAGTGTCTGTCTGTCCTTCATCTCAACTTTGTGGTCTTTGGTCCACAACCACCGCCACACAGCCTGCAGAAGATGAAATATGCAGAGCAGTTGTGTGGCTTCAGGAAAAACCTGTGCTATAGCTCCCTTTTCTGCCTTTGAGTCATCTGTAAGAAACACACGAGGACCTGCCTCACCACGCCCTCCGAAGGCATCATTTTTCATTAAGGACTTCAGCAGCTCCAGTCCCTCACTAATTGTCTTCTCATCTTCTGAATGTGTTATCACTATCCCTAGAGGAAGTCCACCAGCACAGGTATGTGTAAGAAGGAGAAAGACTCTGCAGTCCTCCCGGTCCATGTTACCTGATGAATCCATAAAACACATTTCTCCACTATTGGAGAGACTGTGTGTTCGTTTCATTAAAGGGGAACAAATCGCTACAAGTGGTGTTCCTGCGGAGGACATTTGAAGCTTGCTGCAGGTGTCATTACAGGCTGCATTGTAAGATTCTACCTGTCTTTCCAAAGCTGCTAGCATTCCCTCACCACTTTGCTCTCCAAATTCTTGTTTGTTCAATTTTTGATAAAGTCTGCAAACAGAGGTGTTAAAAGTAAATATGTTTATAAGGTAAACGTATCTGGCTAAAAACATACTCAAGTATTTAAATTGTAATGTAATAAATAATTTAATTTAGAGTCATTTGCAGTGAATAGGCCTTTAACAGTGACAGAAGATCTAATTGGGTAATTGTTCAGAATTAATTTGAACTTTAACAGTATACTAAACTGAACTAAACTGAATTAGTTTTAATTTGTATTTATAGCTACACCAATATGCTGTAATGTTTCACAATTTGAAATATTGCTATGGCTTTTATTTCTTCATCTATGTCATTATATACACAACAAAAGCACAATAGAATAAAATCTATTTAATTGAATATAAATAGAAGTTATTTTTTCCCTGACAGGCATACAAAATATTGACTAGGAAATAAAACACAACAAAATGCAATGATACAGATCAAAAGCCATACTGTATGTATAGTGCAATAACAACAATTACAATTAAAATGTAGCACAGCAGAAATCACAAAATAATTGTTACCCACATAAATCAATACACCCTTGTCTGCTAAGTCTGTAAAAGCTATTGATTTACACAGAGTAAAATGTAACATACCTGTAGCAAAACTGAAGGTCTGGGCAGATTGCACGGTTGGCTGAGGCATATACATACTTGTTGCCATGTTCAGCCAACAGATCACTTTTAATTACAGCCAGAGCTGATGTTGGGCTGTGCCCAATCTCAAATAATTGAGTCAGGGTCTCAACTACAGAGAACCCTACATCCTTGTGCCTCAGTGCCTCCGCAACAAATATGTTATGATTATGCACATTGTACAAGCGCACAGAGGTTGGGTAGTCGGGAATATGGGGATCATTGCTCCTAAAAAACAAAACCAAATCACACAAAGAAACTTTCAAAAACTTATTAATCCAATTTTGACACTTCTAACTCACCTACTTGATCCTCCCCTTTTGTCTACAGTCTTTACCAGAGTGCAGACCATTTTTGCCCCACAGCATGTATTTTTTGACAGCCGTCGTTGATTAGCCGTGCCTGATCGAACAGGAACATTGTGCTGGCACCTGTAATGAGCCTATGGAAAATATGAATGTTTAAATGTGTACAGAAGTGTGCACAAATGTTAGATATTTTTATTTTACATTCACAAATATCAAAGGGTCACAACAATGATGCAGCAGTATTCTAAGATCTGTCAGCAAATCATATAGGAAATCTGTACGACATTTATGTAGACTTTGTTCTCAGATTCATTCATTATTTTGATAAAGTACTTTTACATAAAAATCCCCTCAGATGAGATGTAAAAGTTTACTTTATTCTATAAAAGCAAGGTTTTGATGTTTTTGTGAGTATCCACAAATAAAAAAAGTTACTGCTTTGAATAGTCTTTCTCTTATCTTTATGACCAAAATGACAGAATATTTGAAGATTTTCACTGCCATTAGAAAAAAAGACACACACACACAAGCATACCTGCATGTTTGTCGATATCATGGGTTAAAGCTTTTATGCAGTAAATCTATGATACTTTTAATAATCCAGCATTTAAATCAAATTAATAAATGCCCATCATCACAAAATGATCCTCAAAATAACAGACAGGTATGCAGGCTGTAAATCACTTAATGTCTCAGAAAGTTGTATGTTTATCAATGAGGACTGTCATCAATATGAACATTGCAGCTATTTTATCTGCACAGACTTGTTTCCAGGTGGGCTGTAGCCTCACAGAAATCCTGTATATTTAAACCAATCAGAGGACAACTGAGAATCTTCAAAAGTGTTTCCAGAAAAGTGTGCTGTATGCATCAGAAGTTGCTTGGCATGATATCTGAGGCTGAGACTATATGATTTCAGAATCACTTTGGCTGTGTATATAAAAATCTATCTATCCATTGGACCTGTCCTAGGTTTATACAAATACTGGAGCCATCACAAGAGTAAAAATGTCACTGGACTATTACAAACCATTTTAAAAGTCAGGGTTAACTAATATTTTTAACTGGCACACTAAAGCTAAATATATTAATAAACATCTCAGTTTGTGTGAAGAATCTAAAATGTTTTGAACAGTAGAATTATGTATGTTTAAAATATTTACTGCAATGTTATTTTCAGTGTACTACATTTATATAGTGTGAAAAAGAATGAACTGATTTCACATTACCTTATAAAGCACACGTTGTCCCTTTTTAGGTTTCGTCACTGCCACTCTCCAACTCACTCCTGATGACCCACTAAGCTTTTTCACCCATTCCTTTACTTCATAAATGTCTGTCAATGCAATTCTTAGAATTGCTTCAAAACTTGTGTGGTCCAAATGTGATTCACTGTTTGTACTGGCTAAGCGATAGGTGCAAAAGTGGTATTTATACCCAGGAGGCAACCAGTTCTGTAAAAGTAAAAATAATTTACCTGAAAGACTGTTCACCCATAAGCATTTAAACAATTAACAATAGGCCAAGTTTATTACAACAATAATAATAATAATTTAAAAATCTAATTTCTAAATGCTGTTCAAACGTTTGAGATCAACATTATCATTAGTTTTTTTGTTCATCAAGGCTGCATTCACTTTAATAAAAATACAGAAAGCTGCATTATTCAGAAATGTTAATAGAATTTTATATTTCAATGTAAATCAATAATTTATTCTGAGTTTTCTGAAAAGCTGAATTTTCAGCATTATCACTATAGTCTTAAGTGGCACATCATAGTTCAGAAATCATTATAAATGCTGATTTATTATCATTGTTGGAAACAGTCTAAACAAATTAGTTTTCAGTCAATAAGAAACGCATTATTTTAACTTCTAATAATAATTCACAATATCACAGTTTTTCATTCTGTATTTTGGAAGAATAGAAAGCATCCTTCTATAAACAAGATTACAATTCTTGCTGGTCCCAAACTTTTGAAAGACTGTGTGTACTATATTTGTGTGTTAAATGAAAAAACAATATGTTTTTTTTTACCTTTAGATCGACAGCTTGGTCTTCACCACTACATAAGCAATCATGCTCTCCTGAGGGCGATCAAAGATAATAACATAAAGACAAAAAAATTAATTAAAACTATAAAAAAAGAATAAAAACATACACTCACATCTCCAAGTATTAAATTACTAATATTACACATTATCAAAAAGAAGTGTTTACCGTTTGTCAACGACGGATCCATCAACGACGACCTTGATTGATGTGTGCACTCTGAACTTCTTTCTCAGGCCACAAGTAACAACGTTGACCAATGAAATCGAGCGTGTCCTAGCTGCGGGGTGGGGTTTTCGCGTAGGGGGCGTGGTTTGCGCTTAACTGGTTTGGGGAAAAAAATCACGCGCCGCATCTGGCCCGCTTGATTCGAGTCCGAGTCCGGCAGCCGAAGTTGGGCCGAGGGGTAAGTCTCCGGCAGGCGACAATCTAGCCGGAACTGGCCCGAGTGTATTTTGCTATCTGGGTTATGTAATAAAATATTAATTTAAATTAAGATTTATTAAACCTGCCATTTATTTAAAGTTGCGCTTGTAACGTCAGTTATGTAACTTTTTTTTATCATCTTGCCGTATGGTTTTTCGTGGCCTCCTGTGATAGATGTACCCATCTGATGAACACTTCAGAATGTGGACAGAAGCAGTAGGAGATTTCTCGCTTTCTCTTTCACGAGTTTATACGGATACGACGTGGAATAGTGCACGCAAATCTGAACGCCTTGAAAAAGTCGTAGCGCTACCGGTTGTTGTCAACAACAAACTCTTCCGCCTTAAAGCTCCGCCTATGCTGGTTGATTGACACCTCATTTGCATTTGATTTATCATTTGCGATGTCTGTTTGAGCATTTGATTCACCATTTGCGATGTCAGTTTTAGCATTTGATTCACCATTTGCGGAGTCGTTTAAGGATTTGATTCACCATTTGCAGAGTTGTTTGAGCATTTGATTCACCATTTGCAATGTCGGTTTAAGGATTTGATTTATAGTTTGAGCATTTGATTCACCATTTGCGATCTCAGTTTGAGGATTTGATTTATCATTTGCGATGTCAGTTTGAGGATTTGATTTATCATTTGCGATGTCAGTTTGAGGATTTGATTTATCATTTGCGATGTCAGTTTGAGGATTTGATTTATCATTTGAGGAGTCGGTTTGAGGATTTGATTCACCATTTGCAAAGTCCGTTTGAGCATTTGATTTATCATTTGCAGAGTCAGTTTGAGCATTTGATTTATCATTTGCAATGTCGGTTGGAGCATTTGATTTATAGTTTGAGCATTTGATTTATCATTTGATCTTTTAAGCATTTGAATTTTCATTTTAATTTTGTTAGGAAAAAACTTCCATACACTCGCTTCCACTGGGCTGAGGTGCAGGGAAAACCATATATCCACCGCCTCCTCCCCTATTGTATAAATTAGCGCATTTACTTGATTTTTATCCGCTTGCGTCTCCAATCCAGATGTGATGCGGAATCTGTTAAAGCATATAATACATTTAGTCAAGTCTTCTGCTTTAAATATAAACTTCTCTGGTGGAGAAACTTGAAACTGATTCATTTTGCAGTCTGTGAGCTCGCTAGCATTAGCCCCGAGCTTTCAGTAAACGGCAGAGAGAAACAAATAGCCTGCGTACTGTGTTGTCTCTTATTTGTTCGACATCCGTTAATATTACGTTTTTGCTTCTGACACAATGTTAAGTGGTTAATATGTACACTATAACCTTTCTAGGAGGCACATCAGAAGGACCACACAGTATGTCTATTAAACCCACGGCTTTAATGCTCCCCCTTCAACAAACACCTACACAAGGTTCCTACCTCAGTAGTTAACCTGATACTACAGTGTTTGGGTTGGACTCCAGGCTATCTGATGAAGGCAGTAAGGTTAGACAAATTAGACCACCAATGGTTTAACTATGGTTTAACAAGAGCCGTTGGAGCCCTAAAGCAAAGGGAGGGGGCGGGAATAATCATATTCTGCTCCGGGTCACCAGCAGCTCTTGGTTCACCCAGCTAAACCAGCCACGTCAGTCTGCCCTCCCTTCAGACTGACGTGGCTGGTTTAACCAAAAGCTGTTGGTGGCCTAAAGCAAAGGGGAAATAAGAACACCAATTTCTGCTCCAGGTCACCAGCAGCTCTTTTGGTAACCCAGTTAAACCAGCCACGTCAGCCCGCTCTTCTTATTCCATTTGGGGGGGAAGGGGGGGCTGGCTGACATGGCTGATTTAACCAAGAGCTGCTGGTGCCTTGGAGCAGAAACGGAGAAACGAAAAGGTGGAAATGCTGACCGGCGGATAGATCACTTACTTAGGAGAGCAGGGATGTTCCTTCCAGCGATCTGGGGACAGCGTACCAGGCTGGCCTTAGAGATTAGTCTGCTTTCCTTCGCCTGCTTGGTTCTGACCTTGTACACGATGAAATGCCGGCGTTTGCCGCAAATGAGAGCTCTGACCTCCCTGCGAATCAGTACCAGGGCCATGCTGGAGAGGCGGCAGGAGGCCGGCGGGGTTTCTGAGAGGTAGTCTAGAAACTGGGCTAGGTTTTTTAGATAGTGCTGTCTCATTGGCTCGGTCATCCGCGTGCGGCCCAGCAGGGCAGGCCAAGCTCGGATTCGGGCTGGCTGATTGAGAAAAAGGAAGTACTCTGGCTCCGCGGTGCCTTTTGCCATGTATCCCAGAAAAGTCTTGATACTGCCCAGCTTGGAAGTGATGTTGTTCCGTAGGCGGGCGGTAGGCTCGCTGCCCAGTTGGAAGCCTTCAAATTCCCCCAAAAGCAGGTCTGCAGAAAGGGGACAACCAAGAGTCAGCAGAAACGACGACATAACCCCACCAGCCCAACAGCAAAGTGCTATAAAAATACTTAACTCAGTGTGAGGACGTGGTCCGGGAATGGGTAGGCTTGCGGGTTCAAGGCTTCCAAAGGCTCGGGGGGCGGGGGACATGCTGAGAAAGGTGGTCTTTATTCGGGAAGGTCATGGTGGGCTTGGGCCTGGGTCTAATCAACTCCCCCGGTGATCGCATCCATAAGTTTGCCAGCGGTTGTTCCAAAGACCCACCATCACCCTCAAACTGACTTTGTCGTGCTAGTGACCCACCATCCCCTCAAATTGACTTTGTCGTGCTAGTGACCCACCATCCCCTCAAACTGACTTTGTCATGCTAGAGACCCACCATCCCCCTCAAACTGACTTTGTCGTGCTAGAGACCCACCATCCCCTCAAATTGACTTTGTCGTGCTAGTGACCCACCATTCCCTCAAACTGACTTTGTCATGCTAGAGACCCACCATCCCCCTCAAACTGACTTTGTCGTGCTAGAGACCCACCATCCCCCTCAAACTGACTTTGTCGTGCTAGAGACCCACCACCCCCCTCAAACTGACTTTTGTCGTGCTAGTGACCCACCATTCCCTCAAACTGACTTTGTCGTGCTAGAGACCCACCATCCTGCTCAAACTGACTTTGTCGTGCTAGAGACCCACCATCCCTCAAATGAGTGTTCTATTCCAAACAGAAAAAATGCATTTCGTATACCAAATTGAATTTTTTTACGAATTTTTTAAACTTTTTTTACTCAAAATAGCAACGCACCAACAATGCGCCTTAACACACTAATCAAACATTTTTGTTTAATAAGTTTTCTTGTATTACCCATGTTTCCTCCATCTCTGTGATCAGCTAGTTCCCATCAGGTTTTTAGAAATCTCTTCTATTCTGTTGTGAGGGTAATTGTGTCAGTCCTGAAATCACAAAGTACTTTTTAAAAGCTGTATTAGTTTGTCGTTACAGTGAAAGTATGTACTAATGTTCCTGCAGAAAAAAACAGCTTAAAATTGTCTAAACTGGTTGGCAGGTTTAAGCTGTTTTTCCACAAGGGGTTTCAATTCGTGTTTGACAGTACAGTAGATATTTAGGCTATTTACTACACGACCTCCTAATAAACATTGATAACAAAACATTGTCATTAAAAGCTAAAAATTTTATAAACAAAAGCCCATTACTATGCCAAGGCGCTAACAGAGTTTTTACACACTCTAACCATCACTATAAAATAAATATTCAACACAAATGTCAATTACCAGTAAGAAAAGAGTCGGGAACAGCTGTATGTAATATTCGAGTGCTTTTAAGGACTAAACTTACCTGAAATTGGCGAAAGCAGCCGCATGAGCAGCTTTGTTGACAGCCAGATTGAGTGCCGTTGCTTAGGGATTAGAGTGTCGACTCCAAAATAGTCGATTCCTCTATTCCTCAATGGACATTGTGCTGGAATTGACTTGAAGACAAGAATCGACTCCCATAGACGAGTCTGGTTTTTTTTTTAACCCTCCAGAATGAAGCAGTTACACACTACACTACAGTTATAACGCTCATTCAGAGCAACATCGAAGACAAGTTTTATGAGTTTGCTTTTCTACAGAATGTTAGGCTTACACACATCAACAAATTACATGTAAATGTATCAACTTTTAACAGCATAATACTCAGTATTCACTACTCATGAGTACTTTTAAAAGGGCTACTTTTTACTCCTACTTTGAGTAATATTTACAACAGGTACATTTACTCTACTCTAACTATATTTTTTATGCAAGTAATGGTACTTTTACTTAAGTATGCTTTCTCAGTACTCTTTCCACCACTGCCGGTGGGAAACAATCTTTCCTGACCAACCTGTCGAGATATCCTGCGCCTGGAAGTACGTGCCTGATGCCAAATGCCTCTGACCTGCCATCAGGATTTTGGGGACGGCGTGAAATTGTGGACTTTGTTTGTTGATAGTTGTGCGGTTAAACAAACCAGGGGGTTCTAAGGCCAGGCTGGTCTGCCTGAACAGGTGTATCCATTTCCCGCGAGCCTTCGGCCGCACCTCTTGGCACGATTGGGAAAAAAGCAGGGGCTCTAAGGCCAGGCTGGTCTGACCGAGCAGGTGCATCCATTTCCCGCTAGCCTTTGACCGCGCGTCCTGGCACAATGGAAAAAAGCAGGTGGTCTAAGGGCAGGCTGGTCTGCCCGAGTAAGTGTGTCTGTTTCTTGCAAGCCGTCAGCCGTGGGTCCTGGCTCAATGGCAAAAAAGCAGGGGATCAATGGCCAAGCCGTCTGCCTGAGCAGCTGTGTCTGTTTCCTGCGAGCCTTTGGCTGTGCGTTCTGGCAAAATAGGAAAGAACCAGGGGAGCTATAACCAGGCTGATCTGCCCAAGCAGGTGCATCTGTTTCCCGCGAGCCTTTGGTTGCGCATCCTGGCTCAATGGGAAAGAAGCAGGGGTCTATGGCCAAGCCATCTGCCCGAGCAGTTGCATCCGTTTCAGGCGAGCATTTGGTCGTGCATCCTGGCATAGTTGGGAAAGAACCAAGGGGTCTGTATGTAGACTAGCTGCCCCAGCAAACACGTTCGAACCCTGCCAACCGAGCAAGGTTAACACAGAACTCCTATATCATCTGTTGCTAGAACTACGCGTCATTGGTGCACCCCAGCCACCTCGAAATTTGAGCACTGCCATAGGTAGTGGAACTGGGAAAGGCTGGTGCACCCCAGCTGTCTGAACCACAGTACATTAAGGTGGTGGAGAGGGTGGTGCCCCAGAGCCAGGTGGGTCACCAACAGAACAACTAGCACATGCTTTTTCTCTAAATCCATGTTCCCGGGCTTAAAAGTGGGGTGCTCAGGCACTGCTGGAGAACAGGTGTCAATCAAGAGAACCCTGTGGGGCTGGCGATGGCCCCAGAAAGGGTGTGGGTCCCTGGGCAGAAGGGGTGTGATTTGTGGGATATTGAGCTCAGTGGTTCCAGCCCCCCTAACGTGGACCCTGGCTCCCTGGGAAGAGTGTGGGTCCCCGGGCAAGCTTTGGTCAAGTGAGAGCTAGTGCAGTGAGTTTGCAGAGTGGTGGGTCTTTCTAGCAAGCGTCTGGAACGACTAGGCCAGTTTGTGGGATTGTTGGTCTTTCTAGCGAGCTATCATGGTCCAGTTGGAAGATGACTGGTCTAATGACTGGTGGGCACAATGACGCCCACTAAATGTCCTGAAAAAGTGCATGTTCGATCAGGTTCTACGATTCTATTTGAAAAAGGGAAAAGCTGTGCAAAAGCTCCCATGGCTGGCGCAGTAAAGCTGCCCAAAAAGGTGTGTGTGTTTGGTGGGGTTCTACTAAACCCTTTGAAAAAGGAAAAGCAGTGCTCAAGCTTCAGCGGCTGGTGCAGTAAAGCTGCCCAAAAAGGTGCGTGTTTGATAGGGCTCATACCATCCCTTTGTGGGAAAGAGAAGGAAAAAAAGCTGTGCAAAAGCTTCCACGGCTGGCACAGTAAAGCTGCCAAAATGGTGCGTGTTCGATGGGGCTCATACCATCCCTTTGTGAGAAAGAGAAAGAATAAGGCTGTGTAAAAGCTCCGACGGCTGGCGCAGTAAAGCTGCCCAAACGGTGCGTTGTTCCTTGGACACACATGGTTCCTTTGAATGGGGAAATCCCCCTAAAGTAGTAACAGCTTATCCATGCATTGGACCAAGGGGATCTTGAAGGTATCGGTTTATACCCCTGGTTCAGGGGTAGATGTTTACCCCTTTAAGAAGTGTCACCAGCGTCATGACTCGGAAGTGGATGCCTCTGCCGCCTCCTTTTAAACCATTCCACTCAGTGTGTAAGTCTTTCCCTGCAGCATTGATCTTGGATGGTCATGGCTGAATGTACGCTCTGCTTCAGTCTACAGCCGGCTCTTGTCGCACCTGTTAGCGGTTGACAAGGTGACAAACTCGGAAGAGAAGATGCTTTTGCTCTTGCTCAGCGCTGGCCATAAGGACACACGTAAGATGCTGTGCCAGGTGCCCAGCTGTTGCAGAACACCGGCCCGTCTAGACAGACACCTGAAGCAGCACGCAGAGCTCTCTGCCTCTGGCCGGAAAGAGGCCATGGGAAGAGCAAAGTATGGAAAAGTGACTCAGGAGTTGTGTCTCAGGAGTTGTTGCGTGGTTGCAATCCAATTAATGGGCGGTTCCTGTGGTGTCTCGGTTAGCGTGGTCGGAAGACGATGATTGGGAACCAGTTGGCCTAGATGCCGAGCGTCTGTGTGCAGAACCTTGCTGCATGCTTACTACAGAGTGCATCCAGTCCCAGCTCAAAGATCTCAGCAAGCTGGTGGAGGAGGAAGAGGAGGAGAAGGTAGTCTCCTGCTCAGCCGGCACCACTTCCCCGACCCGGCCCCCAGGCAAGGGATGGCCAAAGATCCTACGCCCCCCCAGACCTCTGGAAGCCTACGTCTCACAAAAGTACTCCTACCCGGACCATGTTCCCGCCCTGAGTTGAGTATAGTTATGGCCCTTTTCTGTTAGGCTGGTGGGGGTATATCATCAAGGCTGACTTTTGACTTTCGTCCCATTTCTGCAGACCTGCTCTTGGAAGAGATTGAGGGTTATAAACTGGAAAGTGAGTCCACTGGCCGTCTGCAAAACGTCTCATCCAAACTGACGAGAATCGAGTCAGGTCAAGAGTTTTATTTGTCACATAAATAATAATACAAAGTATTACCATCAGTGAATGAAGGTCAGGTCCACTCCAGAGACAGTGCAAGTAGATTAACAAAAATTAAATAATAAGAAGAAAAATATGTGCAAAAAATAATGATAAAATTATACAAAGTAATAAGAATAGCAGCAATATGAGGTAGCTTATAGATATGACTAATACAGTGATATATACGTAAAGTCAAGTGATGTATAAGACCGGGTTAGAATTTAGAAGCCTAATGGCCTGGGGAAAGAAGCTCCTCCTAAGTCTCTCAGTTTTTGCCATCAAGCTACGGAAAAGCTTACCAGATGGAAGCAAAGTGAATAGGTAATTACCAGGGTGATTTAAGTCCTTATAGATTTTAACAGTTCTATTTTTACAGAGTTTGAGATAGATGTCCTGCTAGGAGGGGAGAGCAGACATTGAGATGCGCTCAGCTAATCGCACAACTCTTTGAAGTGCTTTGCGGTCCTGGTTTGAGCTGTTTCCATACCACATTGAGATACATTGAGTCAATACGCTTTCTATGGTCCCTGAATAGAAAGTTTTCAGGATTGATCAAGGCGTTCCTAGGGTATATTGCGAAAGGCTACGAGAATCTAGAGAACTTCTCCAAGACCAGCCTGGTAGCCAGCCGCTGACACCAGACTGCTGGAAGAAAAATCCCTGCCCTTCTCGGTGAATAATGAGACCCCCGGTGAAAACTGACTTTTTTTTTTTTTTTTTTTTTTTTTTTTTTTTTTTTTTTTTTTAAGCACACCAACAGCTTAAGACAGCTATTTAAAACAGGCGCAGCACCAGGGAAGGACGCAGCTCAGTTGGCATCGACACAGCATTGACAGAAACAATGCCCTTGAAGACGAGAAAAAATAATGGCAGCGAAGCTGTGACACAGGGAAGTCTATCAGCTGCCAAATGAAGGACTTCGAAAAGCGTACACTGTAAAAAATTTCCAGGTTTTCACAACAAGTTACTGTCATTTTTCACAGTAAATTACATTAGTATCTTTTCACAGTATTTAACTGAAAAATTCACAGTAATATGTTGTATTCATATTTTTATTGTGAAATTACGGCAGGTAGCATGATTACAGCAAATTACTGTGAAAAGGGCTATATCTTTGACCGCCTTTGCCTAGAGCTCCGTGCTTTGCACTCTCGCCTTGTATATTTCGTGTCCTGTTTTCTTACGTCAGCCTATCAGCACAGTGCTCAAACGACATAGCTTGAAGAACACGACGGGATCTACAAACGTTCCGCAAAAGAACTTCACTGACGAAAGCGGAAGCGCTAACGGAACAACCTCCCGCTGCAGGCACCTTACATTCCTGAGACGGGAAACCACCGACGGCTGGCTGCGAAATTGCCTCTGGTTCAGATTGGTTTAGAACCGTCCCTCTGCCCAAAACGCCACAGACGTCTGCAAAAGATTGCAGTTCTTGAAACAAAGTTACCTCTGATCCGAGCAGAAGCGTTCGCTTACTTAACGGCTGATAAAATGATGACCTTTCACACGGTCTGCATTCGTTCCGTCAGTAACAGCGGCAGGCCGGCAAATAAAATCCTGACGTTCCACAGGGCACACTCGCTTGGCGGACAAAAGCCACCGGGGGCTCCCTTTGCGTGTTCCTTCACCTGGTCAAACCGCTTTGAGGGGGGACCTTTCGAGTAGTTTTCGGCGTCTGAACAGACTCTTCTAGCGACGGGTGGGCAGGCCTTCCACAGGCGCGCGCAGCTCTACTGGAGCGAAAGAGGCTTGGCAAAGGGCGAGGAAGAGAGGGAAGCGACGCTCCAGCCGGGTCCGACGCTACCGCCGGCACTCTGTCTTGAACCACTGTGCTCAGGGGAGAGCGCGAACGCAGTCCCCCACTACCAGAAATTATGCAGTCGAGATTCCCACATTTGGGGAATTCGCAGGGGTCAGCGTGGCCGGAGTGCAATGGCCAAGCCTCGCCCTGGGTGAACCACCTTCTTGATCATGGTATCTCCCCTGCCAGGTAAGTATGAGTTGCCGGGCGGCGCAAATGGCAGCTGCCGTTTTCTATCGGCCGTACTCCAGGGCGGTGATGCCCAGCCACCGAGCGTGGGGAATGGGCCAGCAACCCCTGTCTCCTGACGGCGCTGTACTTGCAGCAGACGTGCCTGTGCTTGCAAACCACTCGCTAGTAACTGTGGCAACGCATGAAGGGTTTGAGCTTCCTCCAGATGCTTGCTTCGTGTTTTGTCATCAGTTGGGGCTGCCAACACATGGATTCCACTGGACGCACTCGATCTGGGGATAACAGACCCTCTATGGGGGGAGGGGATCCTCCTGTTCTTTCTTGCTTTTCCTCCATCTGTTTTCTTTCGCTACAGATGCCGTTTTTCTCTGCTTAGTTTCTGATTTGGTCTATTTGGACATGTCGACCTCCGGCTTTGCTGCGGTTCGGACCGCCTTTGCCTAGAGCTCCGTGCTTTGCACTCTCGCCTTGTATATTTCGTGTCCTGTTTTCTTACGTCAGCCTATCAGCACAGTGCTCAAACGACATAGCTTGAAGAACACGACGGGATCTACAAACGTTCCGCAAAAGAACTTCACTGACGAAAGCGGAAGCGCTAACGGAACAACCTCCCGCTGCAGGCACCTTACATTCCTGAGACGGGAAACCACCGACGGCTGGCTGCGAAATTGCCTCTGGTTCAGATTGGTTTAGAACCGTCCCTCTGCCCAAAACGCCACAGACGTCTGCAAAAGATTGCAGTTCTTGAAACAAAGTTACCTCTGATCCGAGCAGAAGCGTTCGCTTACTTAACGGCTGATAAAATGATGACCTTTCACACGGTCTGCATTCGTTCCGTCAGTAACAGCGGCAGGCCGGCAAATAAAATCCTGACGTTCCACAGGGCACACTCGCTTGGCGGACAAAAGCCACCGGGGGCTCCCTTTGCGTGTTCCTTCACCTGGTCAAACCGCTTTGAGGGGGGACCTTTCGAGTAGTTTTCGGCGTCTGAACAGACTCTTCTAGCGACGGGTGGGCAGGCCTTCCACAGGCGCGCGCAGCTCTACTGGAGCGAAAGAGGCTTGGCAAAGGGCGAGGAAGAGAGGGAAGCGACGCTCCAGCCGGGTCCGACGCTACCGCCGGCACTCTGTCTTGAACCACTGTGCTCAGGGGAGAGCGCGAACGCAGTCCCCCACTACCAGAAATTATGCAGTCGAGATTCCCACATTTGGGGAATTCGCAGGGGTCAGCGTGGCCGGAGTGCAATGGCCAAGCCTCGCCCTGGGTGAACCACCTTCTTGATCATGGTATCTCCCCTGCCAGGTAAGTATGAGTTGCCGGGCGGCGCAAATGGCAGCTGCCGTTTTCTATCGGCCGTACTCCAGGGCGGTGATGCCCAGCCACCGAGCGTGGGGAATGGGCCAGCAACCCCTGTCTCCTGACGGCGCTGTACTTGCAGCAGACGTGCCTGTGCTTGCAAACCACTCGCTAGTAACTGTGGCAACGCATGAAGGGTTTGAGCTTCCTCCAGATGCTTGCTTCGTGTTTTGTCATCAGTTGGGGCTGCCAACACATGGATTCCACTGGACGCACTCGATCTGGGGATAACAGACCCTCTATGGGGGGAGGGGATCCTCCTGTTCTTTCTTGCTTTTCCTCCATCTGTTTTCTTTCGCTACAGATGCCGTTTTTCTCTGCTTAGTTTCTGATTTGGTCTATTTGGACATGTCGACCTCCGGCTTTGCTGCGGTTCGGACCGCCTTTGCCTAGAGCTCCGTGCTTTGCACTCTCGCCTTGTATATTTCGTGTCCTGTTTTCTTACGTCAGCCTATCAGCACAGTGCTCAAACGACATAGCTTGAAGAACACGACGGGATCTACAAACGTTCCGCAAAAGAACTTCACTGACGAAAGCGGAAGCGCTAACGGAACAACCTCCCGCTGCAGGCACCTTACATTCCTGAGACGGGAAACCACCGACGGCTGGCTGCGAAATTGCCTCTGGTTCAGATTGGTTTAGAACCGTCCCTCTGCCCAAAACGCCACAGACGTCTGCAAAAGATTGCAGTTCTTGAAACAAAGTTACCTCTGATCCGAGCAGAAGCGTTCGCTTACTTAACGGCTGATAAAATGATGACCTTTCACACGGTCTGCATTCGTTCCGTCAGTAACAGCGGCAGGCCGGCAAATAAAATCCTGACGTTCCACAGGGCACACTCGCTTGGCGGACAAAAGCCACCGGGGGCTCCCTTTGCGTGTTCCTTCACCTGGTCAAACCGCTTTGAGGGGGGACCTTTCGAGTAGTTTTCGGCGTCTGAACAGACTCTTCTAGCGACGGGTGGGCAGGCCTTCCACAGGCGCGCGCAGCTCTACTGGAGCGAAAGAGGCTTGGCAAAGGGCGAGGAAGAGAGGGAAGCGACGCTCCAGCCGGGTCCGACGCTACCGCCGGCACTCTGTCTTGAACCACTGTGCTCAGGGGAGAGCGCGAACGCAGTCCCCCACTACCAGAAATTATGCAGTCGAGATTCCCACATTTGGGGAATTCGCAGGGGTCAGCGTGGCCGGAGTGCAATGGCCAAGCCTCGCCCTGGGTGAACCACCTTCTTGATCATGGTATCTCCCCTGCCAGGTAAGTATGAGTTGCCGGGCGGCGCAAATGGCAGCTGCCGTTTTCTATCGGCCGTACTCCAGGGCGGTGATGCCCAGCCACCGAGCGTGGGGAATGGGCCAGCAACCCCTGTCTCCTGACGGCGCTGTACTTGCAGCAGACGTGCCTGTGCTTGCAAACCACTCGCTAGTAACTGTGGCAACGCATGAAGGGTTTGAGCTTCCTCCAGATGCTTGCTTCGTGTTTTGTCATCAGTTGGGGCTGCCAACACATGGATTCCACTGGACGCACTCGATCTGGGGATAACAGACCCTCTATGGGGGGAGGGGATCCTCCTGTTCTTTCTTGCTTTTCCTCCATCTGTTTTCTTTCGCTACAGATGCCGTTTTTCTCTGCTTAGTTTCTGATTTGGTCTATTTGGACATGTCGACCTCCGGCTTTGCTGCGGTTCGGACCGCCTTTGCCTAGAGCTCCGTGCTTTGCACTCTCGCCTTGTATATTTCGTGTCCTGTTTTCTTACGTCAGCCTATCAGCACAGTGCTCAAACGACATAGCTTGAAGAACACGACGGGATCTACAAACGTTCCGCAAAAGAACTTCACTGACGAAAGCGGAAGCGCTAACGGAACAACCTCCCGCTGCAGGCACCTTACATTCCTGAGACGGGAAACCACCGACGGCTGGCTGCGAAATTGCCTCTGGTTCAGATTGGTTTAGAACCGTCCCTCTGCCCAAAACGCCACAGACGTCTGCAAAAGATTGCAGTTCTTGAAACAAAGTTACCTCTGATCCGAGCAGAAGCGTTCGCTTACTTAACGGCTGATAAAATGATGACCTTTCACACGGTCTGCATTCGTTCCGTCAGTAACAGCGGCAGGCCGGCAAATAAAATCCTGACGTTCCACAGGGCACACTCGCTTGGCGGACAAAAGCCACCGGGGGCTCCCTTTGCGTGTTCCTTCACCTGGTCAAACCGCTTTGAGGGGGGACCTTTCGAGTAGTTTTCGGCGTCTGAACAGACTCTTCTAGCGACGGGTGGGCAGGCCTTCCACAGGCGCGCGCAGCTCTACTGGAGCGAAAGAGGCTTGGCAAAGGGCGAGGAAGAGAGGGAAGCGACGCTCCAGCCGGGTCCGACGCTACCGCCGGCACTCTGTCTTGAACCACTGTGCTCAGGGGAGAGCGCGAACGCAGTCCCCCACTACCAGAAATTATGCAGTCGAGATTCCCACATTTGGGGAATTCGCAGGGGTCAGCGTGGCCGGAGTGCAATGGCCAAGCCTCGCCCTGGGTGAACCACCTTCTTGATCATGGTATCTCCCCTGCCAGGTAAGTATGAGTTGCCGGGCGGCGCAAATGGCAGCTGCCGTTTTCTATCGGCCGTACTCCAGGGCGGTGATGCCCAGCCACCGAGCGTGGGGAATGGGCCAGCAACCCCTGTCTCCTGACGGCGCTGTACTTGCAGCAGACGTGCCTGTGCTTGCAAACCACTCGCTAGTAACTGTGGCAACGCATGAAGGGTTTGAGCTTCCTCCAGATGCTTGCTTCGTGTTTTGTCATCAGTTGGGGCTGCCAACACATGGATTCCACTGGACGCACTCGATCTGGGGATAACAGACCCTCTATGGGGGGAGGGGATCCTCCTGTTCTTTCTTGCTTTTCCTCCATCTGTTTTCTTTCGCTACAGATGCCGTTTTTCTCTGCTTAGTTTCTGATTTGGTCTATTTGGACATGTCGACCTCCGGCTTTGCTGCGGTTCGGACCGCCTTTGCCTAGAGCTCCGTGCTTTGCACTCTCGCCTTGTATATTTCGTGTCCTGTTTTCTTACGTCAGCCTATCAGCACAGTGCTCAAACGACATAGCTTGAAGAACACGACGGGATCTACAAACGTTCCGCAAAAGAACTTCACTGACGAAAGCGGAAGCGCTAACGGAACAACCTCCCGCTGCAGGCACCTTACATTCCTGAGACGGGAAACCACCGACGGCTGGCTGCGAAATTGCCTCTGGTTCAGATTGGTTTAGAACCGTCCCTCTGCCCAAAACGCCACAGACGTCTGCAAAAGATTGCAGTTCTTGAAACAAAGTTACCTCTGATCCGAGCAGAAGCGTTCGCTTACTTAACGGCTGATAAAATGATGACCTTTCACACGGTCTGCATTCGTTCCGTCAGTAACAGCGGCAGGCCGGCAAATAAAATCCTGACGTTCCACAGGGCACACTCGCTTGGCGGACAAAAGCCACCGGGGGCTCCCTTTGCGTGTTCCTTCACCTGGTCAAACCGCTTTGAGGGGGGACCTTTCGAGTAGTTTTCGGCGTCTGAACAGACTCTTCTAGCGACGGGTGGGCAGGCCTTCCACAGGCGCGCGCAGCTCTACTGGAGCGAAAGAGGCTTGGCAAAGGGCGAGGAAGAGAGGGAAGCGACGCTCCAGCCGGGTCCGACGCTACCGCCGGCACTCTGTCTTGAACCACTGTGCTCAGGGGAGAGCGCGAACGCAGTCCCCCACTACCAGAAATTATGCAGTCGAGATTCCCACATTTGGGGAATTCGCAGGGGTCAGCGTGGCCGGAGTGCAATGGCCAAGCCTCGCCCTGGGTGAACCACCTTCTTGATCATGGTATCTCCCCTGCCAGGTAAGTATGAGTTGCCGGGCGGCGCAAATGGCAGCTGCCGTTTTCTATCGGCCGTACTCCAGGGCGGTGATGCCCAGCCACCGAGCGTGGGGAATGGGCCAGCAACCCCTGTCTCCTGACGGCGCTGTACTTGCAGCAGACGTGCCTGTGCTTGCAAACCACTCGCTAGTAACTGTGGCAACGCATGAAGGGTTTGAGCTTCCTCCAGATGCTTGCTTCGTGTTTTGTCATCAGTTGGGGCTGCCAACACATGGATTCCACTGGACGCACTCGATCTGGGGATAACAGACCCTCTATGGGGGGAGGGGATCCTCCTGTTCTTTCTTGCTTTTCCTCCATCTGTTTTCTTTCGCTACAGATGCCGTTTTTCTCTGCTTAGTTTCTGATTTGGTCTATTTGGACATGTCGACCTCCGGCTTTGCTGCGGTTCGGACCGCCTTTGCCTAGAGCTCCGTGCTTTGCACTCTCGCCTTGTATATTTCGTGTCCTGTTTTCTTACGTCAGCCTATCAGCACAGTGCTCAAACGACATAGCTTGAAGAACACGACGGGATCTACAAACGTTCCGCAAAAGAACTTCACTGACGAAAGCGGAAGCGCTAACGGAACAACCTCCCGCTGCAGGCACCTTACATTCCTGAGACGGGAAACCACCGACGGCTGGCTGCGAAATTGCCTCTGGTTCAGATTGGTTTAGAACCGTCCCTCTGCCCAAAACGCCACAGACGTCTGCAAAAGATTGCAGTTCTTGAAACAAAGTTACCTCTGATCCGAGCAGAAGCGTTCGCTTACTTAACGGCTGATAAAATGATGACCTTTCACACGGTCTGCATTCGTTCCGTCAGTAACAGCGGCAGGCCGGCAAATAAAATCCTGACGTTCCACAGGGCACACTCGCTTGGCGGACAAAAGCCACCGGGGGCTCCCTTTGCGTGTTCCTTCACCTGGTCAAACCGCTTTGAGGGGGGACCTTTCGAGTAGTTTTCGGCGTCTGAACAGACTCTTCTAGCGACGGGTGGGCAGGCCTTCCACAGGCGCGCGCAGCTCTACTGGAGCGAAAGAGGCTTGGCAAAGGGCGAGGAAGAGAGGGAAGCGACGCTCCAGCCGGGTCCGACGCTACCGCCGGCACTCTGTCTTGAACCACTGTGCTCAGGGGAGAGCGCGAACGCAGTCCCCCACTACCAGAAATTATGCAGTCGAGATTCCCACATTTGGGGAATTCGCAGGGGTCAGCGTGGCCGGAGTGCAATGGCCAAGCCTCGCCCTGGGTGAACCACCTTCTTGATCATGGTATCTCCCCTGCCAGGTAAGTATGAGTTGCCGGGCGGCGCAAATGGCAGCTGCCGTTTTCTATCGGCCGTACTCCAGGGCGGTGATGCCCAGCCACCGAGCGTGGGGAATGGGCCAGCAACCCCTGTCTCCTGACGGCGCTGTACTTGCAGCAGACGTGCCTGTGCTTGCAAACCACTCGCTAGTAACTGTGGCAACGCATGAAGGGTTTGAGCTTCCTCCAGATGCTTGCTTCGTGTTTTGTCATCAGTTGGGGCTGCCAACACATGGATTCCACTGGACGCACTCGATCTGGGGATAACAGACCCTCTATGGGGGGAGGGGATCCTCCTGTTCTTTCTTGCTTTTCCTCCATCTGTTTTCTTTCGCTACAGATGCCGTTTTTCTCTGCTTAGTTTCTGATTTGGTCTATTTGGACATGTCGACCTCCGGCTTTGCTGCGGTTCGGACCGCCTTTGCCTAGAGCTCCGTGCTTTGCACTCTCGCCTTGTATATTTCGTGTCCTGTTTTCTTACGTCAGCCTATCAGCACAGTGCTCAAACGACATAGCTTGAAGAACACGACGGGATCTACAAACGTTCCGCAAAAGAACTTCACTGACGAAAGCGGAAGCGCTAACGGAACAACCTCCCGCTGCAGGCACCTTACATTCCTGAGACGGGAAACCACCGACGGCTGGCTGCGAAATTGCCTCTGGTTCAGATTGGTTTAGAACCGTCCCTCTGCCCAAAACGCCACAGACGTCTGCAAAAGATTGCAGTTCTTGAAACAAAGTTACCTCTGATCCGAGCAGAAGCGTTCGCTTACTTAACGGCTGATAAAATGATGACCTTTCACACGGTCTGCATTCGTTCCGTCAGTAACAGCGGCAGGCCGGCAAATAAAATCCTGACGTTCCACAGGGCACACTCGCTTGGCGGACAAAAGCCACCGGGGGCTCCCTTTGCGTGTTCCTTCACCTGGTCAAACCGCTTTGAGGGGGGACCTTTCGAGTAGTTTTCGGCGTCTGAACAGACTCTTCTAGCGACGGGTGGGCAGGCCTTCCACAGGCGCGCGCAGCTCTACTGGAGCGAAAGAGGCTTGGCAAAGGGCGAGGAAGAGAGGGAAGCGACGCTCCAGCCGGGTCCGACGCTACCGCCGGCACTCTGTCTTGAACCACTGTGCTCAGGGGAGAGCGCGAACGCAGTCCCCCACTACCAGAAATTATGCAGTCGAGATTCCCACATTTGGGGAATTCGCAGGGGTCAGCGTGGCCGGAGTGCAATGGCCAAGCCTCGCCCTGGGTGAACCACCTTCTTGATCATGGTATCTCCCCTGCCAGGTAAGTATGAGTTGCCGGGCGGCGCAAATGGCAGCTGCCGTTTTCTATCGGCCGTACTCCAGGGCGGTGATGCCCAGCCACCGAGCGTGGGGAATGGGCCAGCAACCCCTGTCTCCTGACGGCGCTGTACTTGCAGCAGACGTGCCTGTGCTTGCAAACCACTCGCTAGTAACTGTGGCAACGCATGAAGGGTTTGAGCTTCCTCCAGATGCTTGCTTCGTGTTTTGTCATCAGTTGGGGCTGCCAACACATGGATTCCACTGGACGCACTCGATCTGGGGATAACAGACCCTCTATGGGGGGAGGGGATCCTCCTGTTCTTTCTTGCTTTTCCTCCATCTGTTTTCTTTCGCTACAGATGCCGTTTTTCTCTGCTTAGTTTCTGATTTGGTCTATTTGGACATGTCGACCTCCGGCTTTGCTGCGGTTCGGACCGCCTTTGCCTAGAGCTCCGTGCTTTGCACTCTCGCCTTGTATATTTCGTGTCCTGTTTTCTTACGTCAGCCTATCAGCACAGTGCTCAAACGACATAGCTTGAAGAACACGACGGGATCTACAAACGTTCCGCAAAAGAACTTCACTGACGAAAGCGGAAGCGCTAACGGAACAACCTCCCGCTGCAGGCACCTTACATTCCTGAGACGGGAAACCACCGACGGCTGGCTGCGAAATTGCCTCTGGTTCAGATTGGTTTAGAACCGTCCCTCTGCCCAAAACGCCACAGACGTCTGCAAAAGATTGCAGTTCTTGAAACAAAGTTACCTCTGATCCGAGCAGAAGCGTTCGCTTACTTAACGGCTGATAAAATGATGACCTTTCACACGGTCTGCATTCGTTCCGTCAGTAACAGCGGCAGGCCGGCAAATAAAATCCTGACGTTCCACAGGGCACACTCGCTTGGCGGACAAAAGCCACCGGGGGCTCCCTTTGCGTGTTCCTTCACCTGGTCAAACCGCTTTGAGGGGGGACCTTTCGAGTAGTTTTCGGCGTCTGAACAGACTCTTCTAGCGACGGGTGGGCAGGCCTTCCACAGGCGCGCGCAGCTCTACTGGAGCGAAAGAGGCTTGGCAAAGGGCGAGGAAGAGAGGGAAGCGACGCTCCAGCCGGGTCCGACGCTACCGCCGGCACTCTGTCTTGAACCACTGTGCTCAGGGGAGAGCGCGAACGCAGTCCCCCACTACCAGAAATTATGCAGTCGAGATTCCCACATTTGGGGAATTCGCAGGGGTCAGCGTGGCCGGAGTGCAATGGCCAAGCCTCGCCCTGGGTGAACCACCTTCTTGATCATGGTATCTCCCCTGCCAGGTAAGTATGAGTTGCCGGGCGGCGCAAATGGCAGCTGCCGTTTTCTATCGGCCGTACTCCAGGGCGGTGATGCCCAGCCACCGAGCGTGGGGAATGGGCCAGCAACCCCTGTCTCCTGACGGCGCTGTACTTGCAGCAGACGTGCCTGTGCTTGCAAACCACTCGCTAGTAACTGTGGCAACGCATGAAGGGTTTGAGCTTCCTCCAGATGCTTGCTTCGTGTTTTGTCATCAGTTGGGGCTGCCAACACATGGATTCCACTGGACGCACTCGATCTGGGGATAACAGACCCTCTATGGGGGGAGGGGATCCTCCTGTTCTTTCTTGCTTTTCCTCCATCTGTTTTCTTTCGCTACAGATGCCGTTTTTCTCTGCTTAGTTTCTGATTTGGTCTATTTGGACATGTCGACCTCCGGCTTTGCTGCGGTTCGGACCGCCTTTGCCTAGAGCTCCGTGCTTTGCACTCTCGCCTTGTATATTTCGTGTCCTGTTTTCTTACGTCAGCCTATCAGCACAGTGCTCAAACGACATAGCTTGAAGAACACGACGGGATCTACAAACGTTCCGCAAAAGAACTTCACTGACGAAAGCGGAAGCGCTAACGGAACAACCTCCCGCTGCAGGCACCTTACATTCCTGAGACGGGAAACCACCGACGGCTGGCTGCGAAATTGCCTCTGGTTCAGATTGGTTTAGAACCGTCCCTCTGCCCAAAACGCCACAGACGTCTGCAAAAGATTGCAGTTCTTGAAACAAAGTTACCTCTGATCCGAGCAGAAGCGTTCGCTTACTTAACGGCTGATAAAATGATGACCTTTCACACGGTCTGCATTCGTTCCGTCAGTAACAGCGGCAGGCCGGCAAATAAAATCCTGACGTTCCACAGGGCACACTCGCTTGGCGGACAAAAGCCACCGGGGGCTCCCTTTGCGTGTTCCTTCACCTGGTCAAACCGCTTTGAGGGGGGACCTTTCGAGTAGTTTTCGGCGTCTGAACAGACTCTTCTAGCGACGGGTGGGCAGGCCTTCCACAGGCGCGCGCAGCTCTACTGGAGCGAAAGAGGCTTGGCAAAGGGCGAGGAAGAGAGGGAAGCGACGCTCCAGCCGGGTCCGACGCTACCGCCGGCACTCTGTCTTGAACCACTGTGCTCAGGGGAGAGCGCGAACGCAGTCCCCCACTACCAGAAATTATGCAGTCGAGATTCCCACATTTGGGGAATTCGCAGGGGTCAGCGTGGCCGGAGTGCAATGGCCAAGCCTCGCCCTGGGTGAACCACCTTCTTGATCATGGTATCTCCCCTGCCAGGTAAGTATGAGTTGCCGGGCGGCGCAAATGGCAGCTGCCGTTTTCTATCGGCCGTACTCCAGGGCGGTGATGCCCAGCCACCGAGCGTGGGGAATGGGCCAGCAACCCCTGTCTCCTGACGGCGCTGTACTTGCAGCAGACGTGCCTGTGCTTGCAAACCACTCGCTAGTAACTGTGGCAACGCATGAAGGGTTTGAGCTTCCTCCAGATGCTTGCTTCGTGTTTTGTCATCAGTTGGGGCTGCCAACACATGGATTCCACTGGACGCACTCGATCTGGGGATAACAGACCCTCTATGGGGGGAGGGGATCCTCCTGTTCTTTCTTGCTTTTCCTCCATCTGTTTTCTTTCGCTACAGATGCCGTTTTTCTCTGCTTAGTTTCTGATTTGGTCTATTTGGACATGTCGACCTCCGGCTTTGCTGCGGTTCGGACCGCCTTTGCCTAGAGCTCCGTGCTTTGCACTCTCGCCTTGTATATTTCGTGTCCTGTTTTCTTACGTCAGCCTATCAGCACAGTGCTCAAACGACATAGCTTGAAGAACACGACGGGATCTACAAACGTTCCGCAAAAGAACTTCACTGACGAAAGCGGAAGCGCTAACGGAACAACCTCCCGCTGCAGGCACCTTACATTCCTGAGACGGGAAACCACCGACGGCTGGCTGCGAAATTGCCTCTGGTTCAGATTGGTTTAGAACCGTCCCTCTGCCCAAAACGCCACAGACGTCTGCAAAAGATTGCAGTTCTTGAAACAAAGTTACCTCTGATCCGAGCAGAAGCGTTCGCTTACTTAACGGCTGATAAAATGATGACCTTTCACACGGTCTGCATTCGTTCCGTCAGTAACAGCGGCAGGCCGGCAAATAAAATCCTGACGTTCCACAGGGCACACTCGCTTGGCGGACAAAAGCCACCGGGGGCTCCCTTTGCGTGTTCCTTCACCTGGTCAAACCGCTTTGAGGGGGGACCTTTCGAGTAGTTTTCGGCGTCTGAACAGACTCTTCTAGCGACGGGTGGGCAGGCCTTCCACAGGCGCGCGCAGCTCTACTGGAGCGAAAGAGGCTTGGCAAAGGGCGAGGAAGAGAGGGAAGCGACGCTCCAGCCGGGTCCGACGCTACCGCCGGCACTCTGTCTTGAACCACTGTGCTCAGGGGAGAGCGCGAACGCAGTCCCCCACTACCAGAAATTATGCAGTCGAGATTCCCACATTTGGGGAATTCGCAGGGGTCAGCGTGGCCGGAGTGCAATGGCCAAGCCTCGCCCTGGGTGAACCACCTTCTTGATCATGGTATCTCCCCTGCCAGGTAAGTATGAGTTGCCGGGCGGCGCAAATGGCAGCTGCCGTTTTCTATCGGCCGTACTCCAGGGCGGTGATGCCCAGCCACCGAGCGTGGGGAATGGGCCAGCAACCCCTGTCTCCTGACGGCGCTGTACTTGCAGCAGACGTGCCTGTGCTTGCAAACCACTCGCTAGTAACTGTGGCAACGCATGAAGGGTTTGAGCTTCCTCCAGATGCTTGCTTCGTGTTTTGTCATCAGTTGGGGCTGCCAACACATGGATTCCACTGGACGCACTCGATCTGGGGATAACAGACCCTCTATGGGGGGAGGGGATCCTCCTGTTCTTTCTTGCTTTTCCTCCATCTGTTTTCTTTCGCTACAGATGCCGTTTTTCTCTGCTTAGTTTCTGATTTGGTCTATTTGGACATGTCGACCTCCGGCTTTGCTGCGGTTCGGACCGCCTTTGCCTAGAGCTCCGTGCTTTGCACTCTCGCCTTGTATATTTCGTGTCCTGTTTTCTTACGTCAGCCTATCAGCACAGTGCTCAAACGACATAGCTTGAAGAACACGACGGGATCTACAAACGTTCCGCAAAAGAACTTCACTGACGAAAGCGGAAGCGCTAACGGAACAACCTCCCGCTGCAGGCACCTTACATTCCTGAGACGGGAAACCACCGACGGCTGGCTGCGAAATTGCCTCTGGTTCAGATTGGTTTAGAACCGTCCCTCTGCCCAAAACGCCACAGACGTCTGCAAAAGATTGCAGTTCTTGAAACAAAGTTACCTCTGATCCGAGCAGAAGCGTTCGCTTACTTAACGGCTGATAAAATGATGACCTTTCACACGGTCTGCATTCGTTCCGTCAGTAACAGCGGCAGGCCGGCAAATAAAATCCTGACGTTCCACAGGGCACACTCGCTTGGCGGACAAAAGCCACCGGGGGCTCCCTTTGCGTGTTCCTTCACCTGGTCAAACCGCTTTGAGGGGGGACCTTTCGAGTAGTTTTCGGCGTCTGAACAGACTCTTCTAGCGACGGGTGGGCAGGCCTTCCACAGGCGCGCGCAGCTCTACTGGAGCGAAAGAGGCTTGGCAAAGGGCGAGGAAGAGAGGGAAGCGACGCTCCAGCCGGGTCCGACGCTACCGCCGGCACTCTGTCTTGAACCACTGTGCTCAGGGGAGAGCGCGAACGCAGTCCCCCACTACCAGAAATTATGCAGTCGAGATTCCCACATTTGGGGAATTCGCAGGGGTCAGCGTGGCCGGAGTGCAATGGCCAAGCCTCGCCCTGGGTGAACCACCTTCTTGATCATGGTATCTCCCCTGCCAGGTAAGTATGAGTTGCCGGGCGGCGCAAATGGCAGCTGCCGTTTTCTATCGGCCGTACTCCAGGGCGGTGATGCCCAGCCACCGAGCGTGGGGAATGGGCCAGCAACCCCTGTCTCCTGACGGCGCTGTACTTGCAGCAGACGTGCCTGTGCTTGCAAACCACTCGCTAGTAACTGTGGCAACGCATGAAGGGTTTGAGCTTCCTCCAGATGCTTGCTTCGTGTTTTGTCATCAGTTGGGGCTGCCAACACATGGATTCCACTGGACGCACTCGATCTGGGGATAACAGACCCTCTATGGGGGGAGGGGATCCTCCTGTTCTTTCTTGCTTTTCCTCCATCTGTTTTCTTTCGCTACAGATGCCGTTTTTCTCTGCTTAGTTTCTGATTTGGTCTATTTGGACATGTCGACCTCCGGCTTTGCTGCGGTTCGGACCGCCTTTGCCTAGAGCTCCGTGCTTTGCACTCTCGCCTTGTATATTTCGTGTCCTGTTTTCTTACGTCAGCCTATCAGCACAGTGCTCAAACGACATAGCTTGAAGAACACGACGGGATCTACAAACGTTCCGCAAAAGAACTTCACTGACGAAAGCGGAAGCGCTAACGGAACAACCTCCCGCTGCAGGCACCTTACATTCCTGAGACGGGAAACCACCGACGGCTGGCTGCGAAATTGCCTCTGGTTCAGATTGGTTTAGAACCGTCCCTCTGCCCAAAACGCCACAGACGTCTGCAAAAGATTGCAGTTCTTGAAACAAAGTTACCTCTGATCCGAGCAGAAGCGTTCGCTTACTTAACGGCTGATAAAATGATGACCTTTCACACGGTCTGCATTCGTTCCGTCAGTAACAGCGGCAGGCCGGCAAATAAAATCCTGACGTTCCACAGGGCACACTCGCTTGGCGGACAAAAGCCACCGGGGGCTCCCTTTGCGTGTTCCTTCACCTGGTCAAACCGCTTTGAGGGGGGACCTTTCGAGTAGTTTTCGGCGTCTGAACAGACTCTTCTAGCGACGGGTGGGCAGGCCTTCCACAGGCGCGCGCAGCTCTACTGGAGCGAAAGAGGCTTGGCAAAGGGCGAGGAAGAGAGGGAAGCGACGCTCCAGCCGGGTCCGACGCTACCGCCGGCACTCTGTCTTGAACCACTGTGCTCAGGGGAGAGCGCGAACGCAGTCCCCCACTACCAGAAATTATGCAGTCGAGATTCCCACATTTGGGGAATTCGCAGGGGTCAGCGTGGCCGGAGTGCAATGGCCAAGCCTCGCCCTGGGTGAACCACCTTCTTGATCATGGTATCTCCCCTGCCAGGTAAGTATGAGTTGCCGGGCGGCGCAAATGGCAGCTGCCGTTTTCTATCGGCCGTACTCCAGGGCGGTGATGCCCAGCCACCGAGCGTGGGGAATGGGCCAGCAACCCCTGTCTCCTGACGGCGCTGTACTTGCAGCAGACGTGCCTGTGCTTGCAAACCACTCGCTAGTAACTGTGGCAACGCATGAAGGGTTTGAGCTTCCTCCAGATGCTTGCTTCGTGTTTTGTCATCAGTTGGGGCTGCCAACACATGGATTCCACTGGACGCACTCGATCTGGGGATAACAGACCCTCTATGGGGGGAGGGGATCCTCCTGTTCTTTCTTGCTTTTCCTCCATCTGTTTTCTTTCGCTACAGATGCCGTTTTTCTCTGCTTAGTTTCTGATTTGGTCTATTTGGACATGTCGACCTCCGGCTTTGCTGCGGTTCGGACCGCCTTTGCCTAGAGCTCCGTGCTTTGCACTCTCGCCTTGTATATTTCGTGTCCTGTTTTCTTACGTCAGCCTATCAGCACAGTGCTCAAACGACATAGCTTGAAGAACACGACGGGATCTACAAACGTTCCGCAAAAGAACTTCACTGACGAAAGCGGAAGCGCTAACGGAACAACCTCCCGCTGCAGGCACCTTACATTCCTGAGACGGGAAACCACCGACGGCTGGCTGCGAAATTGCCTCTGGTTCAGATTGGTTTAGAACCGTCCCTCTGCCCAAAACGCCACAGACGTCTGCAAAAGATTGCAGTTCTTGAAACAAAGTTACCTCTGATCCGAGCAGAAGCGTTCGCTTACTTAACGGCTGATAAAATGATGACCTTTCACACGGTCTGCATTCGTTCCGTCAGTAACAGCGGCAGGCCGGCAAATAAAATCCTGACGTTCCACAGGGCACACTCGCTTGGCGGACAAAAGCCACCGGGGGCTCCCTTTGCGTGTTCCTTCACCTGGTCAAACCGCTTTGAGGGGGGACCTTTCGAGTAGTTTTCGGCGTCTGAACAGACTCTTCTAGCGACGGGTGGGCAGGCCTTCCACAGGCGCGCGCAGCTCTACTGGAGCGAAAGAGGCTTGGCAAAGGGCGAGGAAGAGAGGGAAGCGACGCTCCAGCCGGGTCCGACGCTACCGCCGGCACTCTGTCTTGAACCACTGTGCTCAGGGGAGAGCGCGAACGCAGTCCCCCACTACCAGAAATTATGCAGTCGAGATTCCCACATTTGGGGAATTCGCAGGGGTCAGCGTGGCCGGAGTGCAATGGCCAAGCCTCGCCCTGGGTGAACCACCTTCTTGATCATGGTATCTCCCCTGCCAGGTAAGTATGAGTTGCCGGGCGGCGCAAATGGCAGCTGCCGTTTTCTATCGGCCGTACTCCAGGGCGGTGATGCCCAGCCACCGAGCGTGGGGAATGGGCCAGCAACCCCTGTCTCCTGACGGCGCTGTACTTGCAGCAGACGTGCCTGTGCTTGCAAACCACTCGCTAGTAACTGTGGCAACGCATGAAGGGTTTGAGCTTCCTCCAGATGCTTGCTTCGTGTTTTGTCATCAGTTGGGGCTGCCAACACATGGATTCCACTGGACGCACTCGATCTGGGGATAACAGACCCTCTATGGGGGGAGGGGATCCTCCTGTTCTTTCTTGCTTTTCCTCCATCTGTTTTCTTTCGCTACAGATGCCGTTTTTCTCTGCTTAGTTTCTGATTTGGTCTATTTGGACATGTCGACCTCCGGCTTTGCTGCGGTTCGGACCGCCTTTGCCTAGAGCTCCGTGCTTTGCACTCTCGCCTTGTATATTTCGTGTCCTGTTTTCTTACGTCAGCCTATCAGCACAGTGCTCAAACGACATAGCTTGAAGAACACGACGGGATCTACAAACGTTCCGCAAAAGAACTTCACTGACGAAAGCGGAAGCGCTAACGGAACAACCTCCCGCTGCAGGCACCTTACATTCCTGAGACGGGAAACCACCGACGGCTGGCTGCGAAATTGCCTCTGGTTCAGATTGGTTTAGAACCGTCCCTCTGCCCAAAACGCCACAGACGTCTGCAAAAGATTGCAGTTCTTGAAACAAAGTTACCTCTGATCCGAGCAGAAGCGTTCGCTTACTTAACGGCTGATAAAATGATGACCTTTCACACGGTCTGCATTCGTTCCGTCAGTAACAGCGGCAGGCCGGCAAATAAAATCCTGACGTTCCACAGGGCACACTCGCTTGGCGGACAAAAGCCACCGGGGGCTCCCTTTGCGTGTTCCTTCACCTGGTCAAACCGCTTTGAGGGGGGACCTTTCGAGTAGTTTTCGGCGTCTGAACAGACTCTTCTAGCGACGGGTGGGCAGGCCTTCCACAGGCGCGCGCAGCTCTACTGGAGCGAAAGAGGCTTGGCAAAGGGCGAGGAAGAGAGGGAAGCGACGCTCCAGCCGGGTCCGACGCTACCGCCGGCACTCTGTCTTGAACCACTGTGCTCAGGGGAGAGCGCGAACGCAGTCCCCCACTACCAGAAATTATGCAGTCGAGATTCCCACATTTGGGGAATTCGCAGGGGTCAGCGTGGCCGGAGTGCAATGGCCAAGCCTCGCCCTGGGTGAACCACCTTCTTGATCATGGTATCTCCCCTGCCAGGTAAGTATGAGTTGCCGGGCGGCGCAAATGGCAGCTGCCGTTTTCTATCGGCCGTACTCCAGGGCGGTGATGCCCAGCCACCGAGCGTGGGGAATGGGCCAGCAACCCCTGTCTCCTGACGGCGCTGTACTTGCAGCAGACGTGCCTGTGCTTGCAAACCACTCGCTAGTAACTGTGGCAACGCATGAAGGGTTTGAGCTTCCTCCAGATGCTTGCTTCGTGTTTTGTCATCAGTTGGGGCTGCCAACACATGGATTCCACTGGACGCACTCGATCTGGGGATAACAGACCCTCTATGGGGGGAGGGGATCCTCCTGTTCTTTCTTGCTTTTCCTCCATCTGTTTTCTTTCGCTACAGATGCCGTTTTTCTCTGCTTAGTTTCTGATTTGGTCTATTTGGACATGTCGACCTCCGGCTTTGCTGCGGTTCGGACCGCCTTTGCCTAGAGCTCCGTGCTTTGCACTCTCGCCTTGTATATTTCGTGTCCTGTTTTCTTACGTCAGCCTATCAGCACAGTGCTCAAACGACATAGCTTGAAGAACACGACGGGATCTACAAACGTTCCGCAAAAGAACTTCACTGACGAAAGCGGAAGCGCTAACGGAACAACCTCCCGCTGCAGGCACCTTACATTCCTGAGACGGGAAACCACCGACGGCTGGCTGCGAAATTGCCTCTGGTTCAGATTGGTTTAGAACCGTCCCTCTGCCCAAAACGCCACAGACGTCTGCAAAAGATTGCAGTTCTTGAAACAAAGTTACCTCTGATCCGAGCAGAAGCGTTCGCTTACTTAACGGCTGATAAAATGATGACCTTTCACACGGTCTGCATTCGTTCCGTCAGTAACAGCGGCAGGCCGGCAAATAAAATCCTGACGTTCCACAGGGCACACTCGCTTGGCGGACAAAAGCCACCGGGGGCTCCCTTTGCGTGTTCCTTCACCTGGTCAAACCGCTTTGAGGGGGGACCTTTCGAGTAGTTTTCGGCGTCTGAACAGACTCTTCTAGCGACGGGTGGGCAGGCCTTCCACAGGCGCGCGCAGCTCTACTGGAGCGAAAGAGGCTTGGCAAAGGGCGAGGAAGAGAGGGAAGCGACGCTCCAGCCGGGTCCGACGCTACCGCCGGCACTCTGTCTTGAACCACTGTGCTCAGGGGAGAGCGCGAACGCAGTCCCCCACTACCAGAAATTATGCAGTCGAGATTCCCACATTTGGGGAATTCGCAGGGGTCAGCGTGGCCGGAGTGCAATGGCCAAGCCTCGCCCTGGGTGAACCACCTTCTTGATCATGGTATCTCCCCTGCCAGGTAAGTATGAGTTGCCGGGCGGCGCAAATGGCAGCTGCCGTTTTCTATCGGCCGTACTCCAGGGCGGTGATGCCCAGCCACCGAGCGTGGGGAATGGGCCAGCAACCCCTGTCTCCTGACGGCGCTGTACTTGCAGCAGACGTGCCTGTGCTTGCAAACCACTCGCTAGTAACTGTGGCAACGCATGAAGGGTTTGAGCTTCCTCCAGATGCTTGCTTCGTGTTTTGTCATCAGTTGGGGCTGCCAACACATGGATTCCACTGGACGCACTCGATCTGGGGATAACAGACCCTCTATGGGGGGAGGGGATCCTCCTGTTCTTTCTTGCTTTTCCTCCATCTGTTTTCTTTCGCTACAGATGCCGTTTTTCTCTGCTTAGTTTCTGATTTGGTCTATTTGGACATGTCGACCTCCGGCTTTGCTGCGGTTCGGACCGCCTTTGCCTAGAGCTCCGTGCTTTGCACTCTCGCCTTGTATATTTCGTGTCCTGTTTTCTTACGTCAGCCTATCAGCACAGTGCTCAAACGACATAGCTTGAAGAACACGACGGGATCTACAAACGTTCCGCAAAAGAACTTCACTGACGAAAGCGGAAGCGCTAACGGAACAACCTCCCGCTGCAGGCACCTTACATTCCTGAGACGGGAAACCACCGACGGCTGGCTGCGAAATTGCCTCTGGTTCAGATTGGTTTAGAACCGTCCCTCTGCCCAAAACGCCACAGACGTCTGCAAAAGATTGCAGTTCTTGAAACAAAGTTACCTCTGATCCGAGCAGAAGCGTTCGCTTACTTAACGGCTGATAAAATGATGACCTTTCACACGGTCTGCATTCGTTCCGTCAGTAACAGCGGCAGGCCGGCAAATAAAATCCTGACGTTCCACAGGGCACACTCGCTTGGCGGACAAAAGCCACCGGGGGCTCCCTTTGCGTGTTCCTTCACCTGGTCAAACCGCTTTGAGGGGGGACCTTTCGAGTAGTTTTCGGCGTCTGAACAGACTCTTCTAGCGACGGGTGGGCAGGCCTTCCACAGGCGCGCGCAGCTCTACTGGAGCGAAAGAGGCTTGGCAAAGGGCGAGGAAGAGAGGGAAGCGACGCTCCAGCCGGGTCCGACGCTACCGCCGGCACTCTGTCTTGAACCACTGTGCTCAGGGGAGAGCGCGAACGCAGTCCCCCACTACCAGAAATTATGCAGTCGAGATTCCCACATTTGGGGAATTCGCAGGGGTCAGCGTGGCCGGAGTGCAATGGCCAAGCCTCGCCCTGGGTGAACCACCTTCTTGATCATGGTATCTCCCCTGCCAGGTAAGTATGAGTTGCCGGGCGGCGCAAATGGCAGCTGCCGTTTTCTATCGGCCGTACTCCAGGGCGGTGATGCCCAGCCACCGAGCGTGGGGAATGGGCCAGCAACCCCTGTCTCCTGACGGCGCTGTACTTGCAGCAGACGTGCCTGTGCTTGCAAACCACTCGCTAGTAACTGTGGCAACGCATGAAGGGTTTGAGCTTCCTCCAGATGCTTGCTTCGTGTTTTGTCATCAGTTGGGGCTGCCAACACATGGATTCCACTGGACGCACTCGATCTGGGGATAACAGACCCTCTATGGGGGGAGGGGATCCTCCTGTTCTTTCTTGCTTTTCCTCCATCTGTTTTCTTTCGCTACAGATGCCGTTTTTCTCTGCTTAGTTTCTGATTTGGTCTATTTGGACATGTCGACCTCCGGCTTTGCTGCGGTTCGGACCGCCTTTGCCTAGAGCTCCGTGCTTTGCACTCTCGCCTTGTATATTTCGTGTCCTGTTTTCTTACGTCAGCCTATCAGCACAGTGCTCAAACGACATAGCTTGAAGAACACGACGGGATCTACAAACGTTCCGCAAAAGAACTTCACTGACGAAAGCGGAAGCGCTAACGGAACAACCTCCCGCTGCAGGCACCTTACATTCCTGAGACGGGAAACCACCGACGGCTGGCTGCGAAATTGCCTCTGGTTCAGATTGGTTTAGAACCGTCCCTCTGCCCAAAACGCCACAGACGTCTGCAAAAGATTGCAGTTCTTGAAACAAAGTTACCTCTGATCCGAGCAGAAGCGTTCGCTTACTTAACGGCTGATAAAATGATGACCTTTCACACGGTCTGCATTCGTTCCGTCAGTAACAGCGGCAGGCCGGCAAATAAAATCCTGACGTTCCACAGGGCACACTCGCTTGGCGGACAAAAGCCACCGGGGGCTCCCTTTGCGTGTTCCTTCACCTGGTCAAACCGCTTTGAGGGGGGACCTTTCGAGTAGTTTTCGGCGTCTGAACAGACTCTTCTAGCGACGGGTGGGCAGGCCTTCCACAGGCGCGCGCAGCTCTACTGGAGCGAAAGAGGCTTGGCAAAGGGCGAGGAAGAGAGGGAAGCGACGCTCCAGCCGGGTCCGACGCTACCGCCGGCACTCTGTCTTGAACCACTGTGCTCAGGGGAGAGCGCGAACGCAGTCCCCCACTACCAGAAATTATGCAGTCGAGATTCCCACATTTGGGGAATTCGCAGGGGTCAGCGTGGCCGGAGTGCAATGGCCAAGCCTCGCCCTGGGTGAACCACCTTCTTGATCATGGTATCTCCCCTGCCAGGTAAGTATGAGTTGCCGGGCGGCGCAAATGGCAGCTGCCGTTTTCTATCGGCCGTACTCCAGGGCGGTGATGCCCAGCCACCGAGCGTGGGGAATGGGCCAGCAACCCCTGTCTCCTGACGGCGCTGTACTTGCAGCAGACGTGCCTGTGCTTGCAAACCACTCGCTAGTAACTGTGGCAACGCATGAAGGGTTTGAGCTTCCTCCAGATGCTTGCTTCGTGTTTTGTCATCAGTTGGGGCTGCCAACACATGGATTCCACTGGACGCACTCGATCTGGGGATAACAGACCCTCTATGGGGGGAGGGGATCCTCCTGTTCTTTCTTGCTTTTCCTCCATCTGTTTTCTTTCGCTACAGATGCCGTTTTTCTCTGCTTAGTTTCTGATTTGGTCTATTTGGACATGTCGACCTCCGGCTTTGCTGCGGTTCGGACCGCCTTTGCCTAGAGCTCCGTGCTTTGCACTCTCGCCTTGTATATTTCGTGTCCTGTTTTCTTACGTCAGCCTATCAGCACAGTGCTCAAACGACATAGCTTGAAGAACACGACGGGATCTACAAACGTTCCGCAAAAGAACTTCACTGACGAAAGCGGAAGCGCTAACGGAACAACCTCCCGCTGCAGGCACCTTACATTCCTGAGACGGGAAACCACCGACGGCTGGCTGCGAAATTGCCTCTGGTTCAGATTGGTTTAGAACCGTCCCTCTGCCCAAAACGCCACAGACGTCTGCAAAAGATTGCAGTTCTTGAAACAAAGTTACCTCTGATCCGAGCAGAAGCGTTCGCTTACTTAACGGCTGATAAAATGATGACCTTTCACACGGTCTGCATTCGTTCCGTCAGTAACAGCGGCAGGCCGGCAAATAAAATCCTGACGTTCCACAGGGCACACTCGCTTGGCGGACAAAAGCCACCGGGGGCTCCCTTTGCGTGTTCCTTCACCTGGTCAAACCGCTTTGAGGGGGGACCTTTCGAGTAGTTTTCGGCGTCTGAACAGACTCTTCTAGCGACGGGTGGGCAGGCCTTCCACAGGCGCGCGCAGCTCTACTGGAGCGAAAGAGGCTTGGCAAAGGGCGAGGAAGAGAGGGAAGCGACGCTCCAGCCGGGTCCGACGCTACCGCCGGCACTCTGTCTTGAACCACTGTGCTCAGGGGAGAGCGCGAACGCAGTCCCCCACTACCAGAAATTATGCAGTCGAGATTCCCACATTTGGGGAATTCGCAGGGGTCAGCGTGGCCGGAGTGCAATGGCCAAGCCTCGCCCTGGGTGAACCACCTTCTTGATCATGGTATCTCCCCTGCCAGGTAAGTATGAGTTGCCGGGCGGCGCAAATGGCAGCTGCCGTTTTCTATCGGCCGTACTCCAGGGCGGTGATGCCCAGCCACCGAGCGTGGGGAATGGGCCAGCAACCCCTGTCTCCTGACGGCGCTGTACTTGCAGCAGACGTGCCTGTGCTTGCAAACCACTCGCTAGTAACTGTGGCAACGCATGAAGGGTTTGAGCTTCCTCCAGATGCTTGCTTCGTGTTTTGTCATCAGTTGGGGCTGCCAACACATGGATTCCACTGGACGCACTCGATCTGGGGATAACAGACCCTCTATGGGGGGAGGGGATCCTCCTGTTCTTTCTTGCTTTTCCTCCATCTGTTTTCTTTCGCTACAGATGCCGTTTTTCTCTGCTTAGTTTCTGATTTGGTCTATTTGGACATGTCGACCTCCGGCTTTGCTGCGGTTCGGACCGCCTTTGCCTAGAGCTCCGTGCTTTGCACTCTCGCCTTGTATATTTCGTGTCCTGTTTTCTTACGTCAGCCTATCAGCACAGTGCTCAAACGACATAGCTTGAAGAACACGACGGGATCTACAAACGTTCCGCAAAAGAACTTCACTGACGAAAGCGGAAGCGCTAACGGAACAACCTCCCGCTGCAGGCACCTTACATTCCTGAGACGGGAAACCACCGACGGCTGGCTGCGAAATTGCCTCTGGTTCAGATTGGTTTAGAACCGTCCCTCTGCCCAAAACGCCACAGACGTCTGCAAAAGATTGCAGTTCTTGAAACAAAGTTACCTCTGATCCGAGCAGAAGCGTTCGCTTACTTAACGGCTGATAAAATGATGACCTTTCACACGGTCTGCATTCGTTCCGTCAGTAACAGCGGCAGGCCGGCAAATAAAATCCTGACGTTCCACAGGGCACACTCGCTTGGCGGACAAAAGCCACCGGGGGCTCCCTTTGCGTGTTCCTTCACCTGGTCAAACCGCTTTGAGGGGGGACCTTTCGAGTAGTTTTCGGCGTCTGAACAGACTCTTCTAGCGACGGGTGGGCAGGCCTTCCACAGGCGCGCGCAGCTCTACTGGAGCGAAAGAGGCTTGGCAAAGGGCGAGGAAGAGAGGGAAGCGACGCTCCAGCCGGGTCCGACGCTACCGCCGGCACTCTGTCTTGAACCACTGTGCTCAGGGGAGAGCGCGAACGCAGTCCCCCACTACCAGAAATTATGCAGTCGAGATTCCCACATTTGGGGAATTCGCAGGGGTCAGCGTGGCCGGAGTGCAATGGCCAAGCCTCGCCCTGGGTGAACCACCTTCTTGATCATGGTATCTCCCCTGCCAGGTAAGTATGAGTTGCCGGGCGGCGCAAATGGCAGCTGCCGTTTTCTATCGGCCGTACTCCAGGGCGGTGATGCCCAGCCACCGAGCGTGGGGAATGGGCCAGCAACCCCTGTCTCCTGACGGCGCTGTACTTGCAGCAGACGTGCCTGTGCTTGCAAACCACTCGCTAGTAACTGTGGCAACGCATGAAGGGTTTGAGCTTCCTCCAGATGCTTGCTTCGTGTTTTGTCATCAGTTGGGGCTGCCAACACATGGATTCCACTGGACGCACTCGATCTGGGGATAACAGACCCTCTATGGGGGGAGGGGATCCTCCTGTTCTTTCTTGCTTTTCCTCCATCTGTTTTCTTTCGCTACAGATGCCGTTTTTCTCTGCTTAGTTTCTGATTTGGTCTATTTGGACATGTCGACCTCCGGCTTTGCTGCGGTTCGGACCGCCTTTGCCTAGAGCTCCGTGCTTTGCACTCTCGCCTTGTATATTTCGTGTCCTGTTTTCTTACGTCAGCCTATCAGCACAGTGCTCAAACGACATAGCTTGAAGAACACGACGGGATCTACAAACGTTCCGCAAAAGAACTTCACTGACGAAAGCGGAAGCGCTAACGGAACAACCTCCCGCTGCAGGCACCTTACATTCCTGAGACGGGAAACCACCGACGGCTGGCTGCGAAATTGCCTCTGGTTCAGATTGGTTTAGAACCGTCCCTCTGCCCAAAACGCCACAGACGTCTGCAAAAGATTGCAGTTCTTGAAACAAAGTTACCTCTGATCCGAGCAGAAGCGTTCGCTTACTTAACGGCTGATAAAATGATGACCTTTCACACGGTCTGCATTCGTTCCGTCAGTAACAGCGGCAGGCCGGCAAATAAAATCCTGACGTTCCACAGGGCACACTCGCTTGGCGGACAAAAGCCACCGGGGGCTCCCTTTGCGTGTTCCTTCACCTGGTCAAACCGCTTTGAGGGGGGACCTTTCGAGTAGTTTTCGGCGTCTGAACAGACTCTTCTAGCGACGGGTGGGCAGGCCTTCCACAGGCGCGCGCAGCTCTACTGGAGCGAAAGAGGCTTGGCAAAGGGCGAGGAAGAGAGGGAAGCGACGCTCCAGCCGGGTCCGACGCTACCGCCGGCACTCTGTCTTGAACCACTGTGCTCAGGGGAGAGCGCGAACGCAGTCCCCCACTACCAGAAATTATGCAGTCGAGATTCCCACATTTGGGGAATTCGCAGGGGTCAGCGTGGCCGGAGTGCAATGGCCAAGCCTCGCCCTGGGTGAACCACCTTCTTGATCATGGTATCTCCCCTGCCAGGTAAGTATGAGTTGCCGGGCGGCGCAAATGGCAGCTGCCGTTTTCTATCGGCCGTACTCCAGGGCGGTGATGCCCAGCCACCGAGCGTGGGGAATGGGCCAGCAACCCCTGTCTCCTGACGGCGCTGTACTTGCAGCAGACGTGCCTGTGCTTGCAAACCACTCGCTAGTAACTGTGGCAACGCATGAAGGGTTTGAGCTTCCTCCAGATGCTTGCTTCGTGTTTTGTCATCAGTTGGGGCTGCCAACACATGGATTCCACTGGACGCACTCGATCTGGGGATAACAGACCCTCTATGGGGGGAGGGGATCCTCCTGTTCTTTCTTGCTTTTCCTCCATCTGTTTTCTTTCGCTACAGATGCCGTTTTTCTCTGCTTAGTTTCTGATTTGGTCTATTTGGACATGTCGACCTCCGGCTTTGCTGCGGTTCGGACCGCCTTTGCCTAGAGCTCCGTGCTTTGCACTCTCGCCTTGTATATTTCGTGTCCTGTTTTCTTACGTCAGCCTATCAGCACAGTGCTCAAACGACATAGCTTGAAGAACACGACGGGATCTACAAACGTTCCGCAAAAGAACTTCACTGACGAAAGCGGAAGCGCTAACGGAACAACCTCCCGCTGCAGGCACCTTACATTCCTGAGACGGGAAACCACCGACGGCTGGCTGCGAAATTGCCTCTGGTTCAGATTGGTTTAGAACCGTCCCTCTGCCCAAAACGCCACAGACGTCTGCAAAAGATTGCAGTTCTTGAAACAAAGTTACCTCTGATCCGAGCAGAAGCGTTCGCTTACTTAACGGCTGATAAAATGATGACCTTTCACACGGTCTGCATTCGTTCCGTCAGTAACAGCGGCAGGCCGGCAAATAAAATCCTGACGTTCCACAGGGCACACTCGCTTGGCGGACAAAAGCCACCGGGGGCTCCCTTTGCGTGTTCCTTCACCTGGTCAAACCGCTTTGAGGGGGGACCTTTCGAGTAGTTTTCGGCGTCTGAACAGACTCTTCTAGCGACGGGTGGGCAGGCCTTCCACAGGCGCGCGCAGCTCTACTGGAGCGAAAGAGGCTTGGCAAAGGGCGAGGAAGAGAGGGAAGCGACGCTCCAGCCGGGTCCGACGCTACCGCCGGCACTCTGTCTTGAACCACTGTGCTCAGGGGAGAGCGCGAACGCAGTCCCCCACTACCAGAAATTATGCAGTCGAGATTCCCACATTTGGGGAATTCGCAGGGGTCAGCGTGGCCGGAGTGCAATGGCCAAGCCTCGCCCTGGGTGAACCACCTTCTTGATCATGGTATCTCCCCTGCCAGGTAAGTATGAGTTGCCGGGCGGCGCAAATGGCAGCTGCCGTTTTCTATCGGCCGTACTCCAGGGCGGTGATGCCCAGCCACCGAGCGTGGGGAATGGGCCAGCAACCCCTGTCTCCTGACGGCGCTGTACTTGCAGCAGACGTGCCTGTGCTTGCAAACCACTCGCTAGTAACTGTGGCAACGCATGAAGGGTTTGAGCTTCCTCCAGATGCTTGCTTCGTGTTTTGTCATCAGTTGGGGCTGCCAACACATGGATTCCACTGGACGCACTCGATCTGGGGATAACAGACCCTCTATGGGGGGAGGGGATCCTCCTGTTCTTTCTTGCTTTTCCTCCATCTGTTTTCTTTCGCTACAGATGCCGTTTTTCTCTGCTTAGTTTCTGATTTGGTCTATTTGGACATGTCGACCTCCGGCTTTGCTGCGGTTCGGACCGCCTTTGCCTAGAGCTCCGTGCTTTGCACTCTCGCCTTGTATATTTCGTGTCCTGTTTTCTTACGTCAGCCTATCAGCACAGTGCTCAAACGACATAGCTTGAAGAACACGACGGGATCTACAAACGTTCCGCAAAAGAACTTCACTGACGAAAGCGGAAGCGCTAACGGAACAACCTCCCGCTGCAGGCACCTTACATTCCTGAGACGGGAAACCACCGACGGCTGGCTGCGAAATTGCCTCTGGTTCAGATTGGTTTAGAACCGTCCCTCTGCCCAAAACGCCACAGACGTCTGCAAAAGATTGCAGTTCTTGAAACAAAGTTACCTCTGATCCGAGCAGAAGCGTTCGCTTACTTAACGGCTGATAAAATGATGACCTTTCACACGGTCTGCATTCGTTCCGTCAGTAACAGCGGCAGGCCGGCAAATAAAATCCTGACGTTCCACAGGGCACACTCGCTTGGCGGACAAAAGCCACCGGGGGCTCCCTTTGCGTGTTCCTTCACCTGGTCAAACCGCTTTGAGGGGGGACCTTTCGAGTAGTTTTCGGCGTCTGAACAGACTCTTCTAGCGACGGGTGGGCAGGCCTTCCACAGGCGCGCGCAGCTCTACTGGAGCGAAAGAGGCTTGGCAAAGGGCGAGGAAGAGAGGGAAGCGACGCTCCAGCCGGGTCCGACGCTACCGCCGGCACTCTGTCTTGAACCACTGTGCTCAGGGGAGAGCGCGAACGCAGTCCCCCACTACCAGAAATTATGCAGTCGAGATTCCCACATTTGGGGAATTCGCAGGGGTCAGCGTGGCCGGAGTGCAATGGCCAAGCCTCGCCCTGGGTGAACCACCTTCTTGATCATGGTATCTCCCCTGCCAGGTAAGTATGAGTTGCCGGGCGGCGCAAATGGCAGCTGCCGTTTTCTATCGGCCGTACTCCAGGGCGGTGATGCCCAGCCACCGAGCGTGGGGAATGGGCCAGCAACCCCTGTCTCCTGACGGCGCTGTACTTGCAGCAGACGTGCCTGTGCTTGCAAACCACTCGCTAGTAACTGTGGCAACGCATGAAGGGTTTGAGCTTCCTCCAGATGCTTGCTTCGTGTTTTGTCATCAGTTGGGGCTGCCAACACATGGATTCCACTGGACGCACTCGATCTGGGGATAACAGACCCTCTATGGGGGGAGGGGATCCTCCTGTTCTTTCTTGCTTTTCCTCCATCTGTTTTCTTTCGCTACAGATGCCGTTTTTCTCTGCTTAGTTTCTGATTTGGTCTATTTGGACATGTCGACCTCCGGCTTTGCTGCGGTTCGGACCGCCTTTGCCTAGAGCTCCGTGCTTTGCACTCTCGCCTTGTATATTTCGTGTCCTGTTTTCTTACGTCAGCCTATCAGCACAGTGCTCAAACGACATAGCTTGAAGAACACGACGGGATCTACAAACGTTCCGCAAAAGAACTTCACTGACGAAAGCGGAAGCGCTAACGGAACAACCTCCCGCTGCAGGCACCTTACATTCCTGAGACGGGAAACCACCGACGGCTGGCTGCGAAATTGCCTCTGGTTCAGATTGGTTTAGAACCGTCCCTCTGCCCAAAACGCCACAGACGTCTGCAAAAGATTGCAGTTCTTGAAACAAAGTTACCTCTGATCCGAGCAGAAGCGTTCGCTTACTTAACGGCTGATAAAATGATGACCTTTCACACGGTCTGCATTCGTTCCGTCAGTAACAGCGGCAGGCCGGCAAATAAAATCCTGACGTTCCACAGGGCACACTCGCTTGGCGGACAAAAGCCACCGGGGGCTCCCTTTGCGTGTTCCTTCACCTGGTCAAACCGCTTTGAGGGGGGACCTTTCGAGTAGTTTTCGGCGTCTGAACAGACTCTTCTAGCGACGGGTGGGCAGGCCTTCCACAGGCGCGCGCAGCTCTACTGGAGCGAAAGAGGCTTGGCAAAGGGCGAGGAAGAGAGGGAAGCGACGCTCCAGCCGGGTCCGACGCTACCGCCGGCACTCTGTCTTGAACCACTGTGCTCAGGGGAGAGCGCGAACGCAGTCCCCCACTACCAGAAATTATGCAGTCGAGATTCCCACATTTGGGGAATTCGCAGGGGTCAGCGTGGCCGGAGTGCAATGGCCAAGCCTCGCCCTGGGTGAACCACCTTCTTGATCATGGTATCTCCCCTGCCAGGTAAGTATGAGTTGCCGGGCGGCGCAAATGGCAGCTGCCGTTTTCTATCGGCCGTACTCCAGGGCGGTGATGCCCAGCCACCGAGCGTGGGGAATGGGCCAGCAACCCCTGTCTCCTGACGGCGCTGTACTTGCAGCAGACGTGCCTGTGCTTGCAAACCACTCGCTAGTAACTGTGGCAACGCATGAAGGGTTTGAGCTTCCTCCAGATGCTTGCTTCGTGTTTTGTCATCAGTTGGGGCTGCCAACACATGGATTCCACTGGACGCACTCGATCTGGGGATAACAGACCCTCTATGGGGGGAGGGGATCCTCCTGTTCTTTCTTGCTTTTCCTCCATCTGTTTTCTTTCGCTACAGATGCCGTTTTTCTCTGCTTAGTTTCTGATTTGGTCTATTTGGACATGTCGACCTCCGGCTTTGCTGCGGTTCGGACCGCCTTTGCCTAGAGCTCCGTGCTTTGCACTCTCGCCTTGTATATTTCGTGTCCTGTTTTCTTACGTCAGCCTATCAGCACAGTGCTCAAACGACATAGCTTGAAGAACACGACGGGATCTACAAACGTTCCGCAAAAGAACTTCACTGACGAAAGCGGAAGCGCTAACGGAACAACCTCCCGCTGCAGGCACCTTACATTCCTGAGACGGGAAACCACCGACGGCTGGCTGCGAAATTGCCTCTGGTTCAGATTGGTTTAGAACCGTCCCTCTGCCCAAAACGCCACAGACGTCTGCAAAAGATTGCAGTTCTTGAAACAAAGTTACCTCTGATCCGAGCAGAAGCGTTCGCTTACTTAACGGCTGATAAAATGATGACCTTTCACACGGTCTGCATTCGTTCCGTCAGTAACAGCGGCAGGCCGGCAAATAAAATCCTGACGTTCCACAGGGCACACTCGCTTGGCGGACAAAAGCCACCGGGGGCTCCCTTTGCGTGTTCCTTCACCTGGTCAAACCGCTTTGAGGGGGGACCTTTCGAGTAGTTTTCGGCGTCTGAACAGACTCTTCTAGCGACGGGTGGGCAGGCCTTCCACAGGCGCGCGCAGCTCTACTGGAGCGAAAGAGGCTTGGCAAAGGGCGAGGAAGAGAGGGAAGCGACGCTCCAGCCGGGTCCGACGCTACCGCCGGCACTCTGTCTTGAACCACTGTGCTCAGGGGAGAGCGCGAACGCAGTCCCCCACTACCAGAAATTATGCAGTCGAGATTCCCACATTTGGGGAATTCGCAGGGGTCAGCGTGGCCGGAGTGCAATGGCCAAGCCTCGCCCTGGGTGAACCACCTTCTTGATCATGGTATCTCCCCTGCCAGGTAAGTATGAGTTGCCGGGCGGCGCAAATGGCAGCTGCCGTTTTCTATCGGCCGTACTCCAGGGCGGTGATGCCCAGCCACCGAGCGTGGGGAATGGGCCAGCAACCCCTGTCTCCTGACGGCGCTGTACTTGCAGCAGACGTGCCTGTGCTTGCAAACCACTCGCTAGTAACTGTGGCAACGCATGAAGGGTTTGAGCTTCCTCCAGATGCTTGCTTCGTGTTTTGTCATCAGTTGGGGCTGCCAACACATGGATTCCACTGGACGCACTCGATCTGGGGATAACAGACCCTCTATGGGGGGAGGGGATCCTCCTGTTCTTTCTTGCTTTTCCTCCATCTGTTTTCTTTCGCTACAGATGCCGTTTTTCTCTGCTTAGTTTCTGATTTGGTCTATTTGGACATGTCGACCTCCGGCTTTGCTGCGGTTCGGACCGCCTTTGCCTAGAGCTCCGTGCTTTGCACTCTCGCCTTGTATATTTCGTGTCCTGTTTTCTTACGTCAGCCTATCAGCACAGTGCTCAAACGACATAGCTTGAAGAACACGACGGGATCTACAAACGTTCCGCAAAAGAACTTCACTGACGAAAGCGGAAGCGCTAACGGAACAACCTCCCGCTGCAGGCACCTTACATTCCTGAGACGGGAAACCACCGACGGCTGGCTGCGAAATTGCCTCTGGTTCAGATTGGTTTAGAACCGTCCCTCTGCCCAAAACGCCACAGACGTCTGCAAAAGATTGCAGTTCTTGAAACAAAGTTACCTCTGATCCGAGCAGAAGCGTTCGCTTACTTAACGGCTGATAAAATGATGACCTTTCACACGGTCTGCATTCGTTCCGTCAGTAACAGCGGCAGGCCGGCAAATAAAATCCTGACGTTCCACAGGGCACACTCGCTTGGCGGACAAAAGCCACCGGGGGCTCCCTTTGCGTGTTCCTTCACCTGGTCAAACCGCTTTGAGGGGGGACCTTTCGAGTAGTTTTCGGCGTCTGAACAGACTCTTCTAGCGACGGGTGGGCAGGCCTTCCACAGGCGCGCGCAGCTCTACTGGAGCGAAAGAGGCTTGGCAAAGGGCGAGGAAGAGAGGGAAGCGACGCTCCAGCCGGGTCCGACGCTACCGCCGGCACTCTGTCTTGAACCACTGTGCTCAGGGGAGAGCGCGAACGCAGTCCCCCACTACCAGAAATTATGCAGTCGAGATTCCCACATTTGGGGAATTCGCAGGGGTCAGCGTGGCCGGAGTGCAATGGCCAAGCCTCGCCCTAGGTGAACCACCTTCTTGATCATGGTATCTCCCCTGCCAGGTAAGTATGAGTTGCCGGGCGGCGCAAATGGCAGCTGCCGTTTTCTATCGGCCGTACTCCAGGGCGGTGATGCCCAGCCACCGAGCGTGGGGAATGGGCCAGCAACCCCTGTCTCCTGACGGCGCTGTACTTGCAGCAGACGTGCCTGTGCTTGCAAACCACTCGCTAGTAACTGTGGCAACGCATGAAGGGTTTGAGCTTCCTCCAGATGCTTGCTTCGTGTTTTGTCATCAGTTGGGGCTGCCAACACATGGATTCCACTGGACGCACTCGATCTGGGGATAACAGACCCTCTATGGGGGGAGGGGATCCTCCTGTTCTTTCTTGCTTTTCCTCCATCTGTTTTCTTTCGCTACAGATGCCGTTTTTCTCTGCTTAGTTTCTGATTTGGTCTATTTGGACATGTCGACCTCCGGCTTTGCTGCGGTTCGGACCGCCTTTGCCTAGAGCTCCGTGCTTTGCACTCTCGCCTTGTATATTTCGTGTCCTGTTTTCTTACGTCAGCCTATCAGCACAGTGCTCAAACGACATAGCTTGAAGAACACGACGGGATCTACAAACGTTCCGCAAAAGAACTTCACTGACGAAAGCGGAAGCGCTAACGGAACAACCTCCCGCTGCAGGCACCTTACATTCCTGAGACGGGAAACCACCGACGGCTGGCTGCGAAATTGCCTCTGGTTCAGATTGGTTTAGAACCGTCCCTCTGCCCAAAACGCCACAGACGTCTGCAAAAGATTGCAGTTCTTGAAACAAAGTTACCTCTGATCCGAGCAGAAGCGTTCGCTTACTTAACGGCTGATAAAATGATGACCTTTCACACGGTCTGCATTCGTTCCGTCAGTAACAGCGGCAGGCCGGCAAATAAAATCCTGACGTTCCACAGGGCACACTCGCTTGGCGGACAAAAGCCACCGGGGGCTCCCTTTGCGTGTTCCTTCACCTGGTCAAACCGCTTTGAGGGGGGACCTTTCGAGTAGTTTTCGGCGTCTGAACAGACTCTTCTAGCGACGGGTGGGCAGGCCTTCCACAGGCGCGCGCAGCTCTACTGGAGCGAAAGAGGCTTGGCAAAGGGCGAGGAAGAGAGGGAAGCGACGCTCCAGCCGGGTCCGACGCTACCGCCGGCACTCTGTCTTGAACCACTGTGCTCAGGGGAGAGCGCGAACGCAGTCCCCCACTACCAGAAATTATGCAGTCGAGATTCCCACATTTGGGGAATTCGCAGGGGTCAGCGTGGCCGGAGTGCAATGGCCAAGCCTCGCCCTGGGTGAACCACCTTCTTGATCATGGTATCTCCCCTGCCAGGTAAGTATGAGTTGCCGGGCGGCGCAAATGGCAGCTGCCGTTTTCTATCGGCCGTACTCCAGGGCGGTGATGCCCAGCCACCGAGCGTGGGGAATGGGCCAGCAACCCCTGTCTCCTGACGGCGCTGTACTTGCAGCAGACGTGCCTGTGCTTGCAAACCACTCGCTAGTAACTGTGGCAACGCATGAAGGGTTTGAGCTTCCTCCAGATGCTTGCTTCGTGTTTTGTCATCAGTTGGGGCTGCCAACACATGGATTCCACTGGACGCACTCGATCTGGGGATAACAGACCCTCTATGGGGGGAGGGGATCCTCCTGTTCTTTCTTGCTTTTCCTCCATCTGTTTTCTTTCGCTACAGATGCCGTTTTTCTCTGCTTAGTTTCTGATTTGGTCTATTTGGACATGTCGACCTCCGGCTTTGCTGCGGTTCGGACCGCCTTTGCCTAGAGCTCCGTGCTTTGCACTCTCGCCTTGTATATTTCGTGTCCTGTTTTCTTACGTCAGCCTATCAGCACAGTGCTCAAACGACATAGCTTGAAGAACACGACGGGATCTACAAACGTTCCGCAAAAGAACTTCACTGACGAAAGCGGAAGCGCTAACGGAACAACCTCCCGCTGCAGGCACCTTACATTCCTGAGACGGGAAACCACCGACGGCTGGCTGCGAAATTGCCTCTGGTTCAGATTGGTTTAGAACCGTCCCTCTGCCCAAAACGCCACAGACGTCTGCAAAAGATTGCAGTTCTTGAAACAAAGTTACCTCTGATCCGAGCAGAAGCGTTCGCTTACTTAACGGCTGATAAAATGATGACCTTTCACACGGTCTGCATTCGTTCCGTCAGTAACAGCGGCAGGCCGGCAAATAAAATCCTGACGTTCCACAGGGCACACTCGCTTGGCGGACAAAAGCCACCGGGGGCTCCCTTTGCGTGTTCCTTCACCTGGTCAAACCGCTTTGAGGGGGGACCTTTCGAGTAGTTTTCGGCGTCTGAACAGACTCTTCTAGCGACGGGTGGGCAGGCCTTCCACAGGCGCGCGCAGCTCTACTGGAGCGAAAGAGGCTTGGCAAAGGGCGAGGAAGAGAGGGAAGCGACGCTCCAGCCGGGTCCGACGCTACCGCCGGCACTCTGTCTTGAACCACTGTGCTCAGGGGAGAGCGCGAACGCAGTCCCCCACTACCAGAAATTATGCAGTCGAGATTCCCACATTTGGGGAATTCGCAGGGGTCAGCGTGGCCGGAGTGCAATGGCCAAGCCTCGCCCTGGGTGAACCACCTTCTTGATCATGGTATCTCCCCTGCCAGGTAAGTATGAGTTGCCGGGCGGCGCAAATGGCAGCTGCCGTTTTCTATCGGCCGTACTCCAGGGCGGTGATGCCCAGCCACCGAGCGTGGGGAATGGGCCAGCAACCCCTGTCTCCTGACGGCGCTGTACTTGCAGCAGACGTGCCTGTGCTTGCAAACCACTCGCTAGTAACTGTGGCAACGCATGAAGGGTTTGAGCTTCCTCCAGATGCTTGCTTCGTGTTTTGTCATCAGTTGGGGCTGCCAACACATGGATTCCACTGGACGCACTCGATCTGGGGATAACAGACCCTCTATGGGGGGAGGGGATCCTCCTGTTCTTTCTTGCTTTTCCTCCATCTGTTTTCTTTCGCTACAGATGCCGTTTTTCTCTGCTTAGTTTCTGATTTGGTCTATTTGGACATGTCGACCTCCGGCTTTGCTGCGGTTCGGACCGCCTTTGCCTAGAGCTCCGTGCTTTGCACTCTCGCCTTGTATATTTCGTGTCCTGTTTTCTTACGTCAGCCTATCAGCACAGTGCTCAAACGACATAGCTTGAAGAACACGACGGGATCTACAAACGTTCCGCAAAAGAACTTCACTGACGAAAGCGGAAGCGCTAACGGAACAACCTCCCGCTGCAGGCACCTTACATTCCTGAGACGGGAAACCACCGACGGCTGGCTGCGAAATTGCCTCTGGTTCAGATTGGTTTAGAACCGTCCCTCTGCCCAAAACGCCACAGACGTCTGCAAAAGATTGCAGTTCTTGAAACAAAGTTACCTCTGATCCGAGCAGAAGCGTTCGCTTACTTAACGGCTGATAAAATGATGACCTTTCACACGGTCTGCATTCGTTCCGTCAGTAACAGCGGCAGGCCGGCAAATAAAATCCTGACGTTCCACAGGGCACACTCGCTTGGCGGACAAAAGCCACCGGGGGCTCCCTTTGCGTGTTCCTTCACCTGGTCAAACCGCTTTGAGGGGGGACCTTTCGAGTAGTTTTCGGCGTCTGAACAGACTCTTCTAGCGACGGGTGGGCAGGCCTTCCACAGGCGCGCGCAGCTCTACTGGAGCGAAAGAGGCTTGGCAAAGGGCGAGGAAGAGAGGGAAGCGACGCTCCAGCCGGGTCCGACGCTACCGCCGGCACTCTGTCTTGAACCACTGTGCTCAGGGGAGAGCGCGAACGCAGTCCCCCACTACCAGAAATTATGCAGTCGAGATTCCCACATTTGGGGAATTCGCAGGGGTCAGCGTGGCCGGAGTGCAATGGCCAAGCCTCGCCCTGGGTGAACCACCTTCTTGATCATGGTATCTCCCCTGCCAGGTAAGTATGAGTTGCCGGGCGGCGCAAATGGCAGCTGCCGTTTTCTATCGGCCGTACTCCAGGGCGGTGATGCCCAGCCACCGAGCGTGGGGAATGGGCCAGCAACCCCTGTCTCCTGACGGCGCTGTACTTGCAGCAGACGTGCCTGTGCTTGCAAACCACTCGCTAGTAACTGTGGCAACGCATGAAGGGTTTGAGCTTCCTCCAGATGCTTGCTTCGTGTTTTGTCATCAGTTGGGGCTGCCAACACATGGATTCCACTGGACGCACTCGATCTGGGGATAACAGACCCTCTATGGGGGGAGGGGATCCTCCTGTTCTTTCTTGCTTTTCCTCCATCTGTTTTCTTTCGCTACAGATGCCGTTTTTCTCTGCTTAGTTTCTGATTTGGTCTATTTGGACATGTCGACCTCCGGCTTTGCTGCGGTTCGGACCGCCTTTGCCTAGAGCTCCGTGCTTTGCACTCTCGCCTTGTATATTTCGTGTCCTGTTTTCTTACGTCAGCCTATCAGCACAGTGCTCAAACGACATAGCTTGAAGAACACGACGGGATCTACAAACGTTCCGCAAAAGAACTTCACTGACGAAAGCGGAAGCGCTAACGGAACAACCTCCCGCTGCAGGCACCTTACATTCCTGAGACGGGAAACCACCGACGGCTGGCTGCGAAATTGCCTCTGGTTCAGATTGGTTTAGAACCGTCCCTCTGCCCAAAACGCCACAGACGTCTGCAAAAGATTGCAGTTCTTGAAACAAAGTTACCTCTGATCCGAGCAGAAGCGTTCGCTTACTTAACGGCTGATAAAATGATGACCTTTCACACGGTCTGCATTCGTTCCGTCAGTAACAGCGGCAGGCCGGCAAATAAAATCCTGACGTTCCACAGGGCACACTCGCTTGGCGGACAAAAGCCACCGGGGGCTCCCTTTGCGTGTTCCTTCACCTGGTCAAACCGCTTTGAGGGGGGACCTTTCGAGTAGTTTTCGGCGTCTGAACAGACTCTTCTAGCGACGGGTGGGCAGGCCTTCCACAGGCGCGCGCAGCTCTACTGGAGCGAAAGAGGCTTGGCAAAGGGCGAGGAAGAGAGGGAAGCGACGCTCCAGCCGGGTCCGACGCTACCGCCGGCACTCTGTCTTGAACCACTGTGCTCAGGGGAGAGCGCGAACGCAGTCCCCCACTACCAGAAATTATGCAGTCGAGATTCCCACATTTGGGGAGTTCGCAGACATCTGCCCACTGAACGTGCAATGTAAACTGTAGACTGTAGACTCTTGTCCAATGAAAAGCCGCGATTGTCTACAGTTTGATTAGACCCTGGGCCAATCGGAGGGCTGCATTGTCTAAAGTTTCAAATCACGGCCAATCAGCGCTGAGGATTTTCTAAAGTTTCTCTCACTCTGGACGCTCACAATTTATTGGGTCAGAGAGTTCATCTGCTGTCGAGATAAAATCATATGCTGAAGTGATTTCGTGTGGTAAGTTATTTTTATACTGTTATATTGATGCACAGTATGTTTTGGTCAAGGCACGTTTGAAATATCTCACTCTTTGTGCAGTATTCGTGAGGCTGCGCCTTCAAAAAGTACACCTGTCATAGAGATTTTGTGTGATAAGTTATTTTTATACTGTTATATTGATGCACAGTATGTTTTGGTCACATCACGTTTGAAATATTTCACTCTTTGTGCAGCATTTTGTCTGTGTTCGTGAGGCTGCGCCGTCATAAAGTACACCTGTTGTAGTGATTTATAGTGGTAGGTTATTTTTATCCTGTTCTGATAAACAGTATGTTTTGCTCACATCACGTTTGATATATTTTACTGTGTGTGCAGTATTTTGTCTGTGTGTGTGACGCTGCGCCGTCAGACGTTCACCCATTACAGAGATTTTGTGTGGTAAGCTATTTTTATATTGCTAAGATCACATCACGTTTGAAATCTCTCACTCTTTGTGAAGTGTTTGGTCTGTGCTGGTGACGCTGTGCCGTCAGAAAGTTCACCTTTCCAAGATATTTCGTGTGGTAAGTTGTTTTTATACTGTGATATTATTTAAATGAATATTTGGCTGCACAAAACCTGAAAAAGTTTAGCTTTTGTATTATTTTCGACGATCGCGTCGGTTTGATAGCTCAGTATACACAGATGTTTCATTACAATATAGAAACAAACATGCTGATAAATAAATATCCCTTTATATGTAGCAATATATGTTACCATGGCGATTGTTATCATTAGTTGTAACTATGAGAAGTGAAGAACATCTTAAGATCTTAACTGGGACAAAACATATGCCCAATACCTGTATTTGTTATCATAAGAATATAGTAAAATCGTTATTGCCATAGACTGAATAATATATCACTGATTCTCAAGGCCTGGGACAAAAACATATTCAGCAATTACTGCTATAAGCTTTAAAATGAAAATGTGCATACATTAAATATGATTTGTTATGTTATTTCAAGTATTATATGTGTAAATGATATCATATTAATGAGAGTATGTATTTAACATGCTTAGAATGTATTTTACCTTACCTTATATCAGCCATATGGAGGTTGATATTAATAGCTGCCCCTTAAAAAACACAAAATACAACTGTAAGCATTTGAAAAAAAATGTATAACAGAGCAATTGATATGATAATTCATGTTTTCATTGCCACTGTCAAATGCATCATCTCTGTAAGCATTGTTAACCCTTGTCAGATAATTTATTTTGATGATATTTCATTTATTTGTTAATTATCAAACATGTAAAAATGAAAAAAAAAAAGACTTAACACACAAAATGTTTTTTTAATACTTTATCATGAGCTCAGAGCTAAGACCATATTCCCTCTCTATATTTGTGATGTTTATAAGAATACTTCTTACAGGTGAATTAGACATGGATCCACTGTTGCCCACCCTGAGCATCGTTGACACCAGTGTGCCACAGGACAGACAACAGTGCTTTCTTAAAGCATCGAAGGACGCCAAGACCCTGGCCTCTCGCAACAGGTGCTTCGAGCGGAACACTAGCCAGGACAAAAAAACTGCTTGTGAGGAAGGTAATATCTGATTTATGCGTTTCTGTCATATGCGTACACTGCAGACTGTTATTTGCATTAATGTTATTTTATGTCTTAGCTAAAAAAAGATGCCAGCACATTACTTGTGCGCCATCTGAGGTCCAGTATCTCGGCCAGCTCATTCTAAACTTTGGCAAGTACAATGGACAAAGTTTTAAATGGCTGGTGGAGAATGACGTTGGCTACATTAAATAGTAAGTATGTTGCTATACATTTGTATAAGCTGTTTTTACACAAATTAATTATCTTTTTGAAATTTCAGTGTGCTGGATCTACACATCAAGGAGCGTCGCCATCAAGGAAGAAAAGAGGGCCCAGGTGAGTATATAAAGGACCTTCTGTTACAGTATGTGCAACTGTTTCCACAGGTTTCCTGCCACCTCGAGGTCAATGTCGACAGTGCCATCTACGGTCAGGGCCGCTTCAGATCCTTCACGTTCCTGGAGATGTGGCAGTGGTACAGCCTGCACAAGACCCTGCAGGCGGATCCACAAGCTGGTAGTGCCCAAGAAAAGAAGATGGCACAGGAGGCGTTCTGCTCTGTGCGGCAGTGGCTGACGATGAAGGAGGAGGACATCAGCGTCAAGACACTGAAGCGGTTCCGGCAGTACATTCTCAACAAAGAGGTAGGTTTTATTTATTTCTTTTAAATGTGACTTTATTAAAAAAATATATATCATGCTGGCAACATTTCATGCAAACTACAACCTGTAACTCACAGAAACCCCTAGAAGACAGGCCTCTTCCTGCAGCGGCCGCCAGCTCCAGCTCGTCGGGATCTAGAGGTGATGGTGGATGGGCGGATGATGCGCTACTGGTGGAAGCCCTCAGTGCTTTCGAAGCACAAGGTGTATATCCCTTTTATTATTGTCTTTAATTGTTCATGTACCATAGCATAAATCTTTTATTAATAAATAAATCAATGACACACAATATCAAAACACTGTGCTGATGAGATTGTCTTCTTGCTGCTTTGACACTGACTTTTGCCCATCTTGTGTTTTTTTTTCCTCCTTTAGCAGTTGAGGACAAAGGTGGTCTGCCGAAGAAACCACTCAGCTTCCCTGAAAGACAAGGTATATCACATAATGAATGTCACTTATTAACATTTATTCATACTGTTGTAGCATGAACTACAGCTGAGGGCGCTCCTGTGAAATATTTATTTAAGGTAATGGAGCAAGGACATGTTCACTGTACTTAGGATAGTATATTATCTTCTGAAGAAAGTTTTATTCGTTTTATTATTTATGTTTTTCTATTGGCTACAGAACAAACAGTGTTAAGCTAGTTAAGCCTTTACTTTCTCACGCTGAATATGGTAACACTTCAGTATAATAGTCCTTTAGTTAATCAATTTACTAACACTAAGTGTCGCCAATCTTGTGCAGCATTTATTAATTACAGTTCAACATTAATGCATTATTAAAATCCAAAGTTGTGCTTGTTGCACAGTGCATTATTGAACTAACGTTATTTAACTTAAATAACATCATTAACAAAGATAAATTAATACTGTAATTAATGTATTAAATTTCTTGTTCATGTTAGTAAATGCATTAACTAATATTAACTAATGAACTATTACTCTAAAGTGTTACCTTAAAGGGTGACACTTTACAATAAGTTTGTATTAGTTAATGTCAAAGCATTTACTACCATAAACAAGCAATGAACAATACACTTAATACAGTATTTGTTCGTGTTACAGTCATCCATGCCAACTCACAGTCCATCAACTAAGCATTAAATATTATTTTAATAAAGCATTAGTACATGTTGAACTATGATTAAAAATGTTGTACAAGCATTGTTCATAATTAGTACATGTTAGTAAATACATTATCTAATGAAACCTTATTGTAAAGTATGACCCAATATTATATACTGTCATCATGGTAAAGATAAATTATAAGAAATTAAGTTATTAGAACTATTATGTTTAGAAATGTGCCTGAACAAGTCCTCTCTCCATTACACATAAATTGTGAAAAATAAACTCAAATTTAACAGGGGGGCTTATAATTCCGGCTTCAACTGTGTGCATTAATAAATAAAATTCATCACACTAAGACACTGTCTTCTGATAATCACAACTGTGCTCATTTAGGAGCCGGGGAAGCAAAGAGAAGAAAACGTTCCTGTGAAGATCTGTCACAGAAGCCACACTCAGACTCTCCACTGTCTGCTGTAAGTTTATCATTTGTACATCACAATTAGGTGGTGTATATACTCCTGAATACAGTTTTGTGAGCATAGATGGGGAGGCCGTGCAAAAAGTATGAATATGTCAATGAAAAAGGTTTTACCTCTTATACTTACTTTGTTGAAGGCTCCTGCGTCGACTTCTTTATTGGAGGCTCCTGCATCAGCCTCATCAGTTCCTGGCCAGTCTTCTTCATCGGCTCCTGCATCAGCCTCGTCATTTCCTGCCTCTGCTTCTTCATCGGCTCCTGTATCAGCCTCGTCAGTTCCTGCCTTGGCTTCTTCATCGGCTCCTGCATCAGCCTCGTCATTTCCTGCCTCTGCTTCTTCATCGGCTCCTGCATCAGCCTCGTCAGTTCCTGCCTTGGCTTCTTCATCGGCTCCTGCATCAGCCTCGTCAGTTCCTGCCTTGGCTTCTTCTTCGGCTCCTGCATCAGCCTCGTCAGTTCCTGCCTTGGCTTCTTCTTCGGCTCCTGCATCAGCCTCGTCAGTTCCTGCCTCGGCTTCTTCATCGGCTCCTGCATCAGCCTCGTCAGTTCCTGCCTCGGCTTCTTCATCGGCTCCTGCATCAGCTTCTGTGTCAGCTTCTGACGTTCAAACTAGAAGGTCATCTGGTGGGTCAACACACAGTGACCCAGCACATTCTGAGGTAACTGTCAAAGAACTCTGTGGTTGTGAAGATAAGAAAAATTAATACTTTAATACTAAAACTTTAATTGATTTTAACAGTTTTGTCTCGGTTATTCTAATTACCAGGTGTTATTTGAGGGTTGGCACAAGATGTGGGAGTCTGGTCTTCATGGGCTGCCCAGTGCAGACATACTGTGGCTTAAGGAGGATGCTGAAAGGGGACTCTTTCAGAGGGCCATGTCTTATAAAGACAAACATGGAAACAGAAAGTGGAGGAAAGTCCTGAAGGATGACCGGATGTGGTTTCACCCTCCAGAATTTCCTGGAGTGGTGGAAGGAAAAGTCCCCTCAGCAGACTCCTTTTTTCACAGCTCCGTTTTTTTCTGGAGACCAGTCGGTGTGTGGCGTTACAGTCTTCGGTGCCCAAGGTCTGACTGCCCAGCACGCACCAATCAGAAGGCTTTTCTCTACCGTTGTGGGTATTCATCCACGGTAAGACAGATCTGCCACATGTCTGGCTGGTACTCCATGCTGACTGAGGTCCTGGCATGCAACGCCTGTAGAAAGGCTGCAAAGGAGTCGGAAGAGCATACTATTGGTCGTTTCCTGTCATGGGATCAGTGCATCCTTAATCAGCTCAGTCCAGCTCACAGAGCGGTGTTTCCTGCTGTCTTGACGCTACGGTGAGTCTCTAGCAGAATACAAATCATTGTAAAATTATTCAGAGTCTAATAAAAGTTAAGACTCACCATCATCTAATGATTGTGTTGCTCCTATGATTCTAGGCGTGGCGTGGACAAGCAGGTGATCCGCCTGATGAGGGATCGCACTGAGGGAAACACCATGGTGAAAGTTTGGAGACAGGTGCAGGAGAGCCACTGCGAGGACTATCTGCAGAGAAAGGACTTGTACACCACTCTTCTCAGCCAGTACAACAAACCTGGGAAGATCACTCGTAAGTCAGAGTTAATTGTTTTCTTTAAGGGATAGTTCACCCAGAAATGAGTAGTTTTAAACCTTTATGAGTTTCTCTCTTTTGTTAAACACAAAAGAAGATATTCTGAGGAAAGCCGAAATCCTGTAACCATTGACTTCCATTGTAAAAAAAACAAACAAATACTATGGAAGTCAATGGTTACAGGTTTCTGACATTTTTCTAAATAACTTGTTTAGTGTTTAAAAGAAACCCATAATGGTTTACAATCATTAAAAGGATCAGCAAATGATGAAAGAATTATTATTTTTAAATTCCTATCCTTTTGAGCATTTATTCAAAGATTAAGCAGCAAAGTGTCTGTTTTCTCTGCTTTTAGGGAGTTTGTGCCAGCAGTTCCAGCGACCACCAGCACGGAGAGAGCCGCCATCTGCCAGACTGATGAGAAAGGCGTTCCTTATCTCAGAGGCAGATAACATCGAGGACTACCGTACTCAGATTATGTCCACATTTGGGCAAGTCCTGAAGTACGACTCCACCAAGAAGGTAAATTTAACACAATGGAAAAAAAGTCAGTTTGTAAACGTATTGCTAAACCTTTTTACTGTTATTCTTTCAGGAAATCCTTTATCAGAGAGATTTTATCCTTAAAATATTATTGTCCACTTTTGCATCATGGGACATTTTAATCATTAATTATTAATGACAATTGATAAGTAAAGTATTAATAATTGTTTAATAATACATAATTATCAATAAATTAATATCTAATATGGGTTACTAGTGCTTTAAAATCCTGTTTGTCACCATCACCCGCACCAGATTATTAATCATACTTACCTACGTCTTTGTGTGTCGTTTTCTTCACTTCAGGTTTCCTCTTGCATGCTCTGCATCCGAAATCTAATGAGCTGCAATGCAAAAACACATTATTAATTCATTTCTGAATATTAGTGACTATTACTTTCTTGGTCTGGTGCAGAAAAAAAAAATACAAAATACAAAAATGTTTAAATCTGTTTGTGTTGTATTTGTTATCAGATCTGCAAGAAACTCTCTGGCGATGGAAAAGGCACTGCAGAGTGGTGTACCAATGTGGCCAACGAGCAGGGGCAGATCCTCATATCTGTTCTCACCTGTGAGGAGTCATTGGAGAAGATGAGGCCGATGGCTGAAGGCCTCATGGAGAGGTACAGGAGAGCTGACGAGGCACCGCCCGAACTCATGTATGTGGATCGTGGCTGCTGTCGCGTCCACGCTGTGTCCTCGGTTGAGCAGCTCTTCAGTGACTGGACGGACAGGGGCATGCTGGTACGGCTGGACATCTTTCATTGGATCCATCGATTCGATGCAGCCCTACGGACAGATCATCATCCAAAGTATGCCCTGTTCAAGTCTGCCCTCTCTGCTGCCGTCTTTGCCTACAACAAAGACGACATGGCTCTTCTGGTACAGGCGATACGTGCCGGTCACCCAACCAACTATGCCTCCCTGACTGACAGCCAGATCATCGAGCTGCGTGTCAGTAAATATGACCTCAGCCATTACGTCAGGAGGATCACAGTTGGTGCACAGGAAACATGTGCGCGCGTGCAGTGCGCCATTGATCTCCTGAAGGGAGCCGCAGGGATGGATGAGAACCAGGTGCATCTGTTTAAGGACTCTGCAGCCATCGACCACGTCTGGGAGAACCAGCAGAAGCACCTTGAATGCATCCAGGATCCACCAGGGAGGAACATGTACACCATCACCAAGTATGTGACCCGTTACGGTGTTCGTCTTGCGCGGTACAGTACGGTGAGAGGAAGCAACAGTCTGGAGGGCTTTCATTCCTTTCTGCCTGACATGATCCCGGGACCCCACTGTGCTGCTGTCCCGTTTCAAGTCTATCTGCTGGCTGGCATCGCACGCTGGAACTCTAACAGGGAGTCAGCCAGCGTCCAAGGGCGGAAAGGGAGGAAACATATGGTGTACATGTCTCCTCTGGTCCATCGCCTAAACCAAAGGTGCCAGGAGCTATTTGGGGAGGTGGAGGAGGCAAACTACAGGCCTCCGGTTCCTGCTGGTGATGAGCGCATTGGTCTGGAGTACCTGTTTTCCCAGTCCTCAGAGCCCTTCAGTGCTCCTGATCATTACGCTCAGACTAGAGAGACACTTCAGGCAGATGAGGATGAGGACGAAGATGTTCCGGCTGGGGTGGCAGAGGAAGAGGAAGAGCTGCAGGAGGAAGATGATGATGTGGGCTACTCCTCAGACCGCGAGAGGGACAGCCTGACTCCTCTGAGGAACCGTCTGTGCCTCACCGATCAGGCAGTGGCTGCTGAATTTGACCCCTGTGTGGAGGACGTGTGCGGTCCCAATCATCTGCCTGGGTACCAGCACGTAGAGGATCTGTGTAAAGTCCTTGTTGAGATCGCCCTGGAGGAAGGAAAACTTGCCCTAAATGAGTCGACCAGGCAAAAGGTCATCAGCGCCTGGAACAAGCTTGACCTCCATGACCGCAGCATCCAACAATTCGACAGCCTCTACTCTGCACGCTGGGGCAATGCTCTGTTTGGCCGCACCAGTGGAGATCCGACTGAGGCGTCCCTGGTGCAGAAGCTCAAGTTCAGCAAGCGGTACTCAGCCGCACACTTGGTGGACTCCAGAAAGAACCGGCTGATGTACTGCCTGGTCAAACAGCTGTGGCTTCATCCTGGTGTTGGAGGAAAAGCTAAAGGGTCACCGCTGAAACAGCAGATCACTAAACTGTACCAGCGTGTGCAGCAGAGAGTGACGGTGGACGATGATCAGCTCAGCAAACTTGGGATTCCCATCCTGAAAATAAATTCAAAGTGCGTGAGCGAGTTCATCAGGAGGCAGGAGGCACTGTCAGCCACAAACGTCACCGACCAGGGTCTGTCTGTCCTCCGTCGTCACCAGAGCGTCTCCAGCACCAGCCAGCCCCCCGCTGAGGAGCTTCCAGAGGAAAGACCCCATACCAGCCGGCCTGCAGTGCAGTATCCCATCACCACTTCTCTGGCCGGCACCCGAAAGTTGAAGCAAAGGCTCCCGCAAATCTTACCTGTCCCTCCCTCTGCTCTTGCTCAACCAGTTCCTGCGCCGGCCCATTCGATGCCCGCAGGACTCCGGCACACACACACTCCGCTGACTGCACCTCCCGCTGTTTCCTTGCCGCAGGCATCCACTCCGCTACTGTTGCCCTCAAGATCAACAGTCTACAAGAGGAAAAAGGCAGAACTCAGTGGCTCTGGACATCCAACCTCAGTGAAGGTTTACATCTGTGCTCTGTGTGGCCAACCAACTCAAGGCCACAAGAAATACAGAAAGAAGAGCTACTGTGAGAGCTCCAAAGCCTCCACGTCCACAAACCTTGCTGGGCAGACGTTTGACTGTTTTGAAGACTTTAAAAGGGCTGTGGACGTTCTCTTGGGCTCTCAGTCTCAGGCCTCCGAGTCTGTCTAACTGGACCTCTATCCATGTTGCGGTTCATAGTTCTTGACTTGTAACAGTATTATTGTTGCAAAAATGGATATGTTATAATAACAGTTGATTTTTTAAAAGTTTACAGGTTTTTACGGTTTGCACTAATTTGTTGACTGTATTTTACACTTATTGTTGCACAAATGTTCGCAATATTAACAGTTGACTGTTTCAGAGTATACATCGTTTTATACTAATTTGTAGATTGTAACTTATTGTTAATTTACAAAAGTTAAGCTTTTTTTACAGTTTGCACTAATTTGTTGATTGTTGTAGAAACAAATTTTATATTAACATTTGACTGTTTAAGTTTACAGTGTTTTACACTAATTTGTTGATTGTTGTAACACTGTTTTGTTCCAGAAATGTATGTTATATTAACAGTTTATTGTTTTACAGTTTACAGTATATCTTTAATTGTTTTCTTGTTTTTATTTATTTATTTATTTATGTATGTATTTATTTATGTTTATTAAGTATATATTATCATAATGTTATTTAAAGTACTTTAATATAATTATTTTATTTATTATTTATTTATTATAAAATTTCAGTAATAAAAAATATATAATTATGTTATTTAAAGTACTTTAATTATTACTTTGTGATAACTAATGTTGCTTTATATACTTTAATTGTTAGCTTTGTTTTTTTTTAAGAGGATTTATTTATTTTTTTATTTTTTTATATCTAAATGCTTGACCTGGCAGTATTTTTTAATGTATACAAATACATTCTTATATCTATAACTGCTATCAGTAATATTAAAACTAATGATTGTAATAGTAATGTGTTTTTTATTATGTACAAAGTATATCTATAGTATACATTTTTATGTCAGGCAGGTCTAACAATATGTTTAGAACTTTTCTTTTGCACTTTTAATAAATTTGGATAATAAAATACAATCTCGTGTTTCTTTTTGTATGTGTTGGAAGGACTTCATTGGTTTTTAAAAATTGACTAAATCTTCTGATTTTGAATTTAATTTAGAATCATTATCTAAGTCTATGACAATAATATGCAGTCCATTTTAATAGTAACCTCTGGTACAGGCGCTCTGAAAAGTCTATTGCTCCTCTGTGTTTTTCCAAGTCCAGCTCTGGAGTCGATGACAGCTTATCCTGTTGCCGTCAGATGGGATGCCAGTGGATTCATCCTTAAACCACATTCCAACATCAAGCTCCACCTGCAACACACAAATACAAAAACAGTACATTATTCAAATATCCTATGACATTACACTCTCAAAATAGAACTGTCGTAATTTGTTACAAAGTAGTTAGTTACTATAATTAAAATACTTGTCCAGTAACAAAGTAAGGGATTATTATTTATTTTATGTAATTGTATTACTGCTATTAGAAATATGATGGTATATCTGTATAATATAATAGAACAGATGCTAAATATTTCCATTTTTTGTTATACAAACATATTTAAGAATAATTCTACTAAACATTATGCATTTATAAAAAAGTTTGACCTTTAATTACTACTATTACATATGAATATTTTATTTATAGAACTGATATTACATATATTAATTTATATATTCCATTTGTTGAGGTTTATGGGGATTTTGAGTGAACCATTAAAAGTAATTTAATTTAAAAAGCAACTTAAATTTTAATAACAAACTTATTAAATGATCATTTCATGGTTCACTTTTATGCACAGTTAGGGTTGTTTGCTTTAATTTCAAAAGCACCACAGCATATGCAACATGTCCTGACAGTTACTACTATTTGTTTTGACGACATCACCAGGGGATTGTTCACTCGCAAAAGCAGTTCATTCATGGTTTGCTGAAACCCAATCAACCAATCAGGTGCTGTAATTGCCTACACTTCTAAAATGAAATTTGCACGCCGTACAGGTCGATCGCCATTCGCAGGGGTCAGCGTGGCCGGAGTGCAATGGTCAAGCCTCGCCCTGGGTGAACCACCTTCTTGATCATGGTATCTCCCCTGCCAGGTAAGTATGAGTTGCCGGGCGGCGCAAATGGCAGCCGCCGTTTTCTATCGGCCGTACTCCAGGGCGGTGATGCCCAGCCACCGAGCATGGGGAATGGGCCAGCAACCCCTGTCTCCTGACGGCGCTGTACTTGCAGCAGACGTGCCTGTGCCTGCAAACCACTCGCTAGTAACTGTGGCAACGCATGAAGAGTTTGAGCTTCCTCCAGATGCTTGCTTTGTGTATTGTCATCAGTTGGGGCTGCCAACACATGGATTCCACCGGAAGCACTCGATCTGGGCATAACAGACCCTCTATGGGGGGAGGGGAGGGGATCCTCCTGTTCTTTCTTTCTTTTCCTCCATCTGTTTTCTTTCTCTACAGATGCCGTTTTTCTCTGCTTAGTTTCTGATTTGGTCTATTTGGACATGTCGACCTCCTGCTTTGCTGCGGTTCGGACCGCCTTTGCCTAGAGCTCCGTGCTTTGCACTCTTGCCTTGTATGTTTTGTGTCCTGTTTTCTTACGTCAGCCTATCAGCACAGTGCTCAAACGACATAGCTTGAAGAAGACGACGGGATCTACAAACGTTCCGCAAAAGAACTTCACTGACGAAAGCGGAAGCGCCAACGAAACAACCTCCCGCTGCAAGCACCTTACATTCCTGGGACGGGAAACCACCGACGGCTGGCTGCGAAATTGCCTCTGGTTCAGATTGGTTTAGAACCGTCCCTCTGCCCAAAACGCCACAGACGTCTGCAAAAGATTGCAGTTCTTGAAACAAAGTTACCTCTGATCCGAGCCGAAGCGTTCGCTTACTTAATGGCAGATAAAATGATGACCTTTCACACGGTCTGCATTTGTTCCGTCAGTAACAGCGGCAGGCCGGTAAAAATAAAATTCGGACATTCCACAGGGCACACTCGCTCGGCGGACAAAAGCCACCGGGGGCTCTCTTTGCGTGTTCCTTCACCTGGTCAAACCGCTTTGAGGGGGGACCTTTCGAGTAGTTTTCGGCGTCAGAACGGGCTCTTCTAGCGACGGGTGGGCAGGCCTTCCACAGGCGCGCGCGGCTCTACTGGAGCAAAAGAGGCTTGGCAAAGGACGAGGAAGAGAGGGAAGCGCCGCTCCAGCGAGAGGGTGCTCGCTGCAGAGCCATTTGAGGAGAGCTGAGCTCCAGCGAGGGGGAGCATGAGCTGTCGCTCCTCCTCCTGTAAGCTGTTTTAATGCGTACACCAACCCCGCCCCTAACCCTACCCCCAGTGACATCACTCGTAGAAGAAGTGCAAAAAAGATGGAGCTCAAGCTTAAGCTCCCCCTCGCTGGAGCTCAGCTCTCCTCAAATGGCTCTGCAGCGAGCACCACTTGGCTCCAGCCGGGTCCGACGCTACCGCCTGAACTCTGTCTTGAACCACTGTGCTCAGGGGAGAGGAGAAGCCCCTGTCTGCAGCTCGCAGATCTGGGCGGGGATGAATGTGGGGCGGGGCTGCACATTCAGCCACGCCCATCTGTAATTTCATTGGTTAGTGGAAACGTAATAGCGTGAATGCCCACTACGTGGTGTCAGTAAACAGGAAATGCATGTACAATTTCTTAAATATTGTTTTTATTGTTAATAAACACAGAAATTCACAAAAGTGGACATTCTTGCTGAGTGTTTTGAATGTTAATTAAGTTAACAGTTATGTGAATTTCATAATGGTATTTTTCCTGCTAAAAAATATTACAAAAGACTCAAAAGACTCTTTTCACAATGGTGTCACTTCAGAAACGCAGTGATTTTAGTTCTGATATTTTAATGGTTGATTATTTTGCTTCAAAATGCAAATTCATATTGCATATTTACAACAAATAAAGATGGAGAGAGAAAAATAAATAAATAAATAAAAATGCAGTGTTTTTAGTTCAGTTTAATTTTTTCCCTTTGAATGGAAGAGTTCTCTGGAAAATTTACAATTGAAAATATTAAAATTATACTTTGATTTAAGACCATTAAAAATATTGGGCATGTGTCCAATTGTTTTTCTTTCAATACTGCACTGCTTTGAGTTTTATTAAGAGCAGGGATAAGCTATTATTTATTAAGGGAAGTATACCTTTGTAACCTTTTTACTTATTAAATCAGATTATTTCATAATATAATGGATTTATTTTTACTTTGATGCTGCTATGAATATACATGTATATGATCTGTTATATGTAAATGTTCCAGCATGAGTAAAATTTTATATTATTTTTTTTTCATATTACATGGTGTGTCATCTATGAATGCAATCAATTTCATTATTTATCATTTACTAATCCATTAAAGTTTTGTTCAGTTACTCCATTTGAATGAAGACAGTGCTCTGCTGCTACCTACTGGGTGGTTTTAATATCTGTTCTACAATTTAATTAATGAGTTACAAATAATTTCATAATCTAATATTACTGAATAAAAATGCAGTCTTCTTGGTTTTATTTTTGTATTATTTGTAAATGCAGGGTAAATACTTTAATACCACTTTCTAACAACCCTTCTGTGTCCATTTCTGCACTGTAGAAAATATTTTTTATAATGATTTTGTTTGGTTATTAAGAGTCACATACAACATTGTTATTCTATTTCATTTAATTAGAATATTAAATACACTTAATATTATATTAATAGTGTGGCACAAACGGCCAGTTTTATTTATTACTTATCTATCAGGACACAAATTAATGAAAATAAATTTGACATTAATAAGTGCAGCACTCGTGTAAACTTCTGATTTTTTTTATTTGACAAATCCTGAGAAATAAATACCAACTTCATCTTCAGTAAAACACCAACACAAAGCAATACAGTCAGTTGAAAGTCCCTCTTTCTCGGTTCAAGTAAAAATCTGGCAGATCTGTGTTTTTTAGATGTCAGATGTCTCACCTACAGAACATCTGTGTATGCACATGCACACGTACAAAAGGAAGACTGACAATTTATAGAAAATAATAATAATAATTTAAGATACAGCAGTTTGTGATTATTATCTTTAATAAACATAAAAACAATTATATATTTTTTACAGGGAAATTCCACTACAGCATTAGTAACAATCTGCAGTAAAAAGTGCTTGGCATATTCTGTACTCTTTATCATGTGTACACACACACACACACACACACAGCCTGCTTCTTGAATTTTGGATTACTGACAATGGCTCGGCGAGGCAGTGGCGCAGTATGTAGTGCTGCCACCTCACAGCAAGAACCTTGCTGGGTCGCTGATTCGAACCTCGGCTCAGTTGGCGTTTCTGTGTGGAGTTTGCATGTTCTCCCTGCCTTCGCCTGGGTTTCCTCCGGGTGCTCCGGTTTCCCCCACAGTCCAAAGACATGCGGTAAAGGTGAATTGGGTAGGCTAAATTGTCTGTAGTGTATGAGTGTGTGTGGATGTTCCCCAGAGATGGGTTGCGGCTGGAAGGGCATCCGCTGCGTAAAAACCTGCTGGATAAGTTGGCGGTCCATTCCGCTGTTGTGACTCCGGATTAATAAAGGGACAAAACCGACAAGAAAATGAATGAATGAATGAATGAATGAATGACAATGGCTCAGAAGGTCCTGGATGTCAGTGAGAGTTGCAGAAATGTCCCATCACCATCCTGTGTGACAACTCTCAGTAGGATACACTACAGGATCTCAGGCATCTGTACAAAATAACCAACAATCATCAACATGTCGCTTAACATACAGTATATTAAAGTTAAACTCAAAGAATTAAATTTGTTTATACTAGGCATGCCCCCTCCTCACATTCCCCTTTGCATAAGTTTCATGCATGGGTTATAAAGTAAACAAAAAAAAAAAAAAAGAGAACATGAAGTGTAAATAAATATATTAAAAATTATTAAAGAGCCCATATTATACATGAAATAGGGTCATATCTTGGTTGTAAGGGTCTCCAACAACAGTCTAATATGCATGCAAGGTCAAAAAACACTTTCATGGTCTTATAATCTGCATTTATTTTTACCTAATTATCCCAGCGACTCCTGTATGAATCGTCCAGTGATTCATTTGTTCCCAAACCCCTCCTTAGCGCGGAGCTAATCTGCGCTGATTGGACCGATGACAGTCTGTTGCGATTGGTCGACTGCCTTCAGTCAGAGAGGGAAATGGCCAATAGCTAATCAGCAATTTAAAAAGTAATCACAGTTCATACACGCTTGATAGTGTAGACGTGGATTTTAGCTGCCACACTATGGCGAGTGGATAGTGCCACGGATAACCGAACGAAGGAGACAGTCGTGTACTCGCCATACCACACACACACCTCCGGAACACAACGCTCCCGCTTCCGCCCGCACCTGCCAGGTTTTAGCCTGAGAACCCGCTCCGTTTTCTGCCCGCCGCGCCCGGTCACGCTAGAGCGGAGAACACAACCAAAAATCACCCAGTATACAGTCCAGACAGCCAAGCTGTCTGCACTAACACACACACAAGCACCACGCAGACTCTCTCTTTCTAATTCGCATAGCAATATCCGTGATATTGCTAGACAGCCCGCTCCCGTCCCAAATTAAACCCGTTACCGACCGCTCCCGCGATTTATTCGGAAATTTATTCCCGCGGCTGTCCCCGCGCCAGATTTCTGCGGCGCGGGAATAAATTTCCGAATAAATCGCGGGAGCAGAACTCTAGCACGGAGCTCCATAAACAAACAGCACGCGTCGCGTTTTTAACGTGACTTTGCACGCGATAAGATAAAATATCCAGTTAACCTGATACAGTACACGCGGTTACAAGTAACAAATCACAACTAAATACATTTGCAAGCTAGAGTCAACGAGGCAACAACTTTAACCGCACGTACTTACACTGGAGAAATGGAGAAAGAAACCCATCCTGACGTCCATCAGTAAGCTTTACTGATCCTTCCTTTAACAAACTCAGATGAAGTATTCTTTGTAGCATGTAGCTTCCAGAAGTTTCCAACTGCTTGGTTATAATGCTGAGGTTTCATCTTTGGGTAGAGACTCAATATATCCATCTGCAGTGTGACTTCAATCGACCGGCATGTTTGTGTGCGTGTGTTTGTGGGTGTGCGTGTGTTTGTGGGTGTGCGTGTGTGTCTGGGTTTCTGCGTCAGAGGGCGGGGCCTCAGGTTTGAAATCTCCCGGGTTTGCGCGTGCACGTGAATAACTTGGTTTCGTTCGTACGTCATGGCGAAACACCTAATGAGTCGGTATCAAGGCGACTCGTTTGAAGCACTATGAGTCGACTCTTTTATAGATGAATCAACAGTTTTAAACACTGTATTCTTACAGATTTAAGCCTTAGCTGGATACTTCACTTCACTTAGAGCTGTGTTACACACTACATGGAGGGGAATTTTCAAAAACCCATAATATGGGCTCTTTAAATGCACAAATCTATTAAAACAAAAGAGAGAAAAAACTGAGGTAAAATAAAATAAAACAGAGAATATGCTCCACAGGAATCATAGTGATGACTATATATCAATGCCAATGATCTGCAAACAGAATGTAGTATAGATCAGTAAGTTAAGAATCAAGTTTTATATTGTACATATTTAGCATTAACATTACCAGAGTATATAAATTAGAGAACATGCCACAAAGAAAAATATATTTTGTTATCTTTGATATTAATAAACTTCATGTGATGGACTGTTTTGCTCAAAACTCTTTAAAGTTTACATTATTCTTCTAAGTGAATAAAACCACCAACTGTACGATCAACCTGGAAAACGCCAACCCTAACACAGAAAACATTTTTTTTTAGGCTTTAAAACTTCATATCTCCTTAAAGGCCTTTAATTAAATAAATGACACATAATACGTGAGGTGTACTGCACTATAATTTGACCATTTACATGACAGAAGATGTGTACTTACCATGCAGAGATGAAAACCGGAATCGAAAGCATACATTACATCAACGTCTGTTTCCGTGAACCAATGAAAGACTTGTAGGCGGAGTGACATGTTCAGTCTCGCCCATTTATGGGCGGGGCTGCATATTCAGCTCCGCCCCATATTCAGCCCCGCCCCGATCTGCGGGCTGCAGACGGGTGTACTTGGGGGAGAGCGCGAATGCAGTCCCCCACTAACAAAAATTATGCAGTCGAGATTCCCACATTTGGGGAATTCGCAGGGGTCAGCGTGGCCGGAGTGCAATGGCCAAGCCTCGCCCTGAGTGGACCACCTTCTTGATCATGGTATCTCCCCTGCCAGGTAAGTATGAGTTGCCGGGCGGCGCAAATGGCAGCCGCCGTTTTCTATCGGCCGTACTCCAGGGCGGTGATGCCCAGCCACCGAGCATGGGGAATGGGCCAGCAACCCCTGTCTCCTGACGGCGCTGTACTTGCAGCAGACGTGCCTGTGCCTGCAAACCACTCGCTAGTAACTGTGGCAACGCATGAAGAGTTTGAGCTTCCTCCAGATGCTTGCTTTGTGTTTTGTCATCAGTTGGGGCTGCCAACACATGGATTCCACCGGACGCACTCGATCTGGGCATAACAGACCCTCTATGGGGGGAGGGGAGGGGATCCTCCTGTTCTTTCTTTCTTTTCCTCCATCTGTTTTCTTTCTCTACAGATGCCGTTTTTCTCTGCTTAGTTTCTGATTTGGTCTATTTGGACATGTCGACCTCCTGCTTTGCTGCGGTTCGGACCGCCTTTGCCTAGAGCTCCGTGCTTTGCACTCTTGCCTTGTATGTTTTGTGTCCTGTTTTTTTACGTCAGCCTATCAGCACAGTGCTCAAACGACATAGCTTGAAGAAGACGACGGGATCTACAAACGTTCCGCAAAAGAACTTCACTGACGAAAGCGGAAGCGCTAACGAAACAACCTCCCGCTGCAAGCACCTTACATTCCTGGGACGGGAAACCACCGACGGCTGGCTGCGAAATTGCCTCTGGTTCAGATTGGTTTAGAACCGTCCCTCTGCCCAAAACGCCACAGACGTCTGCAAAAGATTGCAGTTCTTGAAACAAAGTTACCTCTGATCCGAGCCGAAGCGTTCGCTTACTTAATGGCAGATAAAATGATGACCTTTCACACGGTCTGCATTCGTTCCGTCAGTAACAGCGGCAGGCCGGTAAAAATAAAATTCTGACATTCCACAGGGCACACTCGCTTGGCGGACAAAAGCCACCGGGGGCTCTCTTTGCGTGTTCCTTCACCTGGTCAAACCGCTTTGAGGGGGGACCTTTCGAGTAGTTTTCGGCGTCAGAACGGGCTCTTCTAGCGACGGGTGGGCAGGCCTTCCACAGGCGCGCACGGCTCTACTGGAGCAAAAGAGGCTTGGCAGAGGACGAGGAAGAGAGGGAAGCGCCGCTCCAGCGAGGGGGTGCTCGCTGCAGAGCCATTCGAGGAGAGCTGAGCTCCAGCGAGGGGGAGCATGAGCTGTCGCTCCTCCTCCTGTAAGCTGTTTTAATGCGTACACCAACCCCACCCCTAACCCTACCCCCAGTGACATCACTCGTAGAAGAAGTGCAAAAAAGGTGGAGCTCAAGCTTAAGCTTCCCCTCGCTGGAGCTCAGCTCTCCTCAAATGGCTCTGCAGCGAGCACCACTTGGCTCCAGCCGGGTCCGACGCTACCGCCTGAGCTCTGTCTTGAACCACTGTGCTCAGGGGAGAGCGCGAACGCAGTCCCCCACTACCAGAAATTATGCAGTCGAGATTCCCACATTTGGGGAGCTCGCAGACATCTGCCCAGGGAACGTGCGATGGTAACTGTAGACTGTAGACTCCCGTCCAACGAGAAGCCGCGATTGTCTACAGTTTGCTTAGACCATGGGCTAATCGGAGGGATGCATTGTCTAAAGTTTAAAATCAGGGCCAATCAGCGCTGAGGATTTTCCAAAGTTTCTCTTGCTCTGAATGCTCAATTTATCGGGTCTGAAAGTTCATCTGCAGTCAAGATAAATTCATATGTTAAAGTGATTTTGTGTGGAAAGTTATTTTTATACTCTTATATTGATGCACAGTATGTTTTGTTCACGACATGTTTAAAATATCTCACTTTTTGAGCAGTATTCGTGAGGCTGCGCCTTCAGAAAGTACACCTGTTGTTGAGATTTCGTGTGGTAAGTTATTTTTATACTGTTATATTGATGCACAGTATGTTCTGGTTACATCACGTTCAAAGTTTTTCACTCTTTGTGCAGCATTTTGTCTTTGTTCGTGAGGCTGCGCTGTCAGCAAGTACACCTGTCATAGTGATTTAGAGTGGTAGGTTATTTTTATCCTGTTCTGATAAACAGTATGTTTTGCTCACATCACATTTAAAATATTTCACTGTGTGTGCAGTATTTTGTCTGTGTGCCTGACGCTGCGCTGTCAGACGTTCATCCATTACAGAGATTTTGTGCGGTTAGTTATTTTTATTGTTACATTAATGCTAAGGTCACATCATGTTTGAAATATCTCATTCTTTGTGCAGTGTTTGGTCTGTGCTGGTGACGCTGTGTCGTCAGAAAGTTCACCTGTCCTAGAGATTTCGTGTTGTAGGTTATTTTTATACTGTGATATTACTTACATGTATATATGGCTGCACAAAACCTGAAAAAGTTTAGCTTATGTACTATTTTCAATGCTCGTGTCGGTTTGATAGCTCCATTTACATAGTAAACAGTTGTTTTATTAAAATTTAGCAACCATCATGCTAATAAATAAATATCCCTTCATATACAGCAATATATGTGACCATGACTATTATTATCATTAGTTGTTACTATGAGAAGTGAAGAACATTTTAAGATCTTAGCTGGGACAAAACATATGATCCATACCTGTACACAGTAAAATCATCAGAGTAAAATTTACTCAGTTCAGAGAACATTTGGTCCCTCTCTAAATTGAGCAAAATTTACTCAGCAGCAGAGTAAAGTTAATGAGCCGATGATGAGTTTAATTAAGTGATGATTGAGGACTGATGATGTACACCTGCTGTTAATATGCAGAAAAAGAAGAAAAGCAGCAGCAGCTACGCTCATTGCTTACCTGATTGACTTTATTTCTGTCAGATGTTCAAAAAATCCATATGAGACTGTGGCGAGGGGGCGTGGCCGAGAGCCGTGGGAACGGAGTAAGGCCACCGCGTAAGTGGATACACCTGCGGTGCGCACCTGCCTCGGATCCCACGGAAGGAGCTCTGGACCATAAAAGGAGGAACTATGGCAGAGGAAGCCGAGAGAGGACCGGGCCCGGACATATTTTACTTTTGCTTTCAGTTTGACGGCAGTCTTCGTGAGGAGCTGCCGTCCGTCCGTTTTGGTTTAGACACGGAGACTGCCGTCCCTGTTATTAATAAATATTTTAAAACTGCGTTGGTTCTCCGCCTCCTTCTATCTGGCGGCCAAAGGGCCATGAACTTTATTACAGTGGTGCCGAAGCCCGGGAGAAGGAGGGACGCGTTGTCCAGATGCCCTTGCCGCTGAGAGAGGGGCGGGTGTTTGGGAGTTAACCCGAGTGGGGGAGAAACCTGTTCGTCTGCCCAGAGTGCCGGGGCGGCCTGAGGCTGGCGAGGAAAGGATCTGCCTGCTGCCGTCTCCCAGCATGGGGAGGAGCAGGAGATGCAGGGCTCACCACTGAAGGGGAAAGTGCTGAAGGGAGCCATCCCACAGAACCCGGGGGAGTTGCCGCGATCCACCATGATGCCAGAGCCTGCATCCATCCACGGAAGCAGAGCAGGAGACCAGAGATGCCGCCAGCCAGCCAGGAGAACCGCCGCCGGACGCCAGAAGACAGACGGGTGGATAGATTCCTCCACAGGGCTCCCAGCACGTCATCGCATCTCTCAGCTGGTGGAGGACCGAGTGGCAGCGTGTCTGGAGAACCGAACCCCAATTTTTTTTTTCTTTTTCCTCTCTCCCCTTTCCTGGTCTACTCTGTCTTTCCTTTTTTTTCATCTCCTGTTCTCTCGGCCCATCTCATATAGGTCTCGCAGGGGCTGTGGCGCCAACCCCCCCATTGTCTCCGTGAGGAGCTGCCGTCCCTGTTATTAATAAATATTTTTAAACTACGTCGGTTCTCCGCCTCCTTCTTCCAGGCGGCCAAAGGGCCGTGAACTTTATTACAGAGACTTATAGTGAAGTCCAGTGTTGTAATGAGAAACTAAATCATTTGGTGATGAAAGGTTAGTAATTTCAGGAAGAGAGTTAATACTAGCAAAAAAAGGATTCTAAATTAATATGTTTTATGTTACGGAAGGAAATAGTACGGAGAGGTTTGGTGGAAGAAAGAGAGAGTGCAAAATTAAATCAGAGGAGAAAATTATCCGTTATAGGGAGTTCCTCAGCAGAGAGGTCAATGGGTGAGACACCAGAGCAGCAGATGAGGTTGAGGGTGTGTCCTTTAGAGTGTGTGGGAACATTGACATGCTGTTGAAGTCCAAAGCTCTCAAGACAGGATATAAAATCTCTTGTAAGGGAGTTATTAAAATTATCCACATGAATATTAAAATCTCCTAAAACCATAATATTAGGTGAGAGGGTGGTAATAGGTGTTAAAAAGCAGCAAAGTCATTTAGAAATTCATTATTTAGTTTGGGTGGACGATAAATTATGGAAACATTTGTAGGTGTGGATCCAGAAAGTTTTGAAATCATAGATTCGAATGAAGGAATAATGTGAAAATGTTTTTAAAGGAAAATGAGAAAGATTTTCAAGAATGTGTTCTCAAAAATTTCTACATTTGTTTCAGAAACAAAGTGCATAAAAGACCAGTTTCAGAACAATTTTGGAAAAAAATATTTGTGGAAATAGACGAAGAGGGAATCTGGAAGAATTTAAAATGGAAATATTTAGACGCAAAAATTGAAACGTTGGATTATTTCATCAGACATAATGTTATTTTCACTGAAACAAAACTGGCACAAATTGGAAGCAGTGAGAATGCATTATGCAAAATATGTGGACTGGAAAATGAAGGTATTATGCATTTGTTTTTAAAATGTGTTGAATTTAATACATTTATGGCAAAGTTAAAAGAAAGTATTAAACAAATGATGAAAAGTAAAACTGATTGAGGAGGAGACAGAATGGTATAAAATATTTTTATTTGGTTTTAATTAGGGATGCACCGATATGGATTTTTTGGCTGATACCGATAACCGATAATTCTTCAGACTTGGAGGCCGATAGCCGATATGTATAGGCCGATAATAATAAATATTTTAAATTGTTATATTTTTATACAGCAAACTTCATAAAAGATTGAACTGCTCTTATGAACTGAATAGTCTATACTTGAAGCAAAAAAGATATGATTTCGAAATTGCAAGGTGTCAACATCGGATCGATAACGATAATCTTAAAAATAGCATTTATCGGACAATAACGATATGGGCGCCGATATATCGTGCATCCCCAGTTTTAATGGAAGTAAAACAAGAATTGCCAATTTGTTTCTATCAGTTGCAAGAACTGTAATTTGAAAAAGGAGAAACATTGTTAAAAATAAACATGCTAAAATGGAGTTATGGACAATGTATAAAAGAAACTGGAAAACTATATTAAAACTGTGGAACAATATTTTAGAATGGAAGAAAAAGTGACTGAATTTTACAAAACGTTTATGTTGAATACTCCTTATATTACGTACTCACTAGATGGTTTGAAAATAGATTTGCCAGAATGATTATGCTTGTTGTTTTCCTGTTTTGAAACTAACATAATGTCATAAGGAATGTTTGTAAATGATATTTTTATATGCTTCTGAACTGATGTTTTGAAAAAAAAAAAACATATACTTGGATCGATACAGAGAATATTAGCATGGCCCCTGCGAAAAGGAACCTGATGGATCTTCTCTGTCCCCACCCTGTGGCCCCCAGCAGCCCTCTCGACGTCACATGGCCTTAGACTGCAGAGTAGTGACCCCTGAACCCCATTGGTGTCACCTGTGGCTTTGAAGGGTGCTCATGCTTGTTGAAATTAAACAAATTACCCAATATGGTAAAAAATCAAAGGCGGGAACTGGCATAATTAGCCATGTGCTTTCTGGGGTATGACAGGTGCATATTAATTAGCCATGTGCTGTAGACTGCTCTCATTGTATATCATTTATTACATAATTTGAAAAAGAAAATCCATTTTAAATGACTTGAGTAACATATAATTATAAGTATTATATTTTAATAAATGTATTACATTATATTCAAATATAATTGTATGTTTATTTGCAACATAACTAAATATAGCTTTTTTGAATTGCATGTCAGTTAGATAAAATGTTTTTATAATCAGGACTTATATTTTACACCTTTTAAGAAATAAAATATTTTAATAGTTCAATAATAAACATACTGAAATATTGACTTTTAAATGTTTTAGAATTTTGTCAATTATATTGACCGTAATGTTCAGGTAACTTATTTATTAATATTAAATAACACATAATAAAATATTTAAACAACTGATTAAACTAAATATAGTACCTAAAATATTAGGTTGTAGGATATAAGAAATATTATATTAAAATACTTTCAAATTTAAATTTCAGGCATTGATATTTAAATAGGTTTGTCATTTTTTTAAAGTTTAATAAATTATTTAAAAATTCAGTTAAATATATTTTAAAATATTTCATTTACATCAATGTTTACAGTTATATTTACATATACACATATTATTTTTAGGTGTTATTGCATTTACATTGAATATTTACCTAAATTTAATTTACAATATAATTTTATACCATTTTATTTTTACTGTTAGCTAAACTAGAGTTTATAACTTGTTTATGAATAATATACAGAACCCTAATATTACCATACTTTAAATTACACAATGATAACATAAAAAGCAACCACATGAATATGTACGCAGTGTATTTTTGCAAGGTTTATTTTATCCTTTAACACTTGTTTGCAATAAATGAATAGAAAAAATGATGTAAAGTGTAATATAAATATTGTGTAAAGTTATTCGAGTCACAACAGATAACCCACTCTTGGGACACTGTAGCTACTGAACAAATCTTTAAAAAAAAGCTAAAATGTACACAGAGATTAGAAATAAAATAGAAAAAATGTTTATTTACACAAAATATATAACTATTTATACTTTGAACATATTAGGGCAGTACAATATAGCGTAAAATTATTTTATTATCACGACAGTTTATGCAATATTTAAAAATAAAAAAAAATCACAAACGTATGATAAATTATTATTTTTTAAACTACCTTCCCAGTAGTTGCTGCTCGGCTATTTGCTAGAGCAGCTCAAAGCTTAACCCAGAGCTGTAAATAAACACTAATAGCAGAAGTTAAGAAGAAAAAAGAAAATGACAACAGCCAATCAGAGTCAGAATATCTTGCTTATTTGTTTAAAAAAAAATGATGTTTGCACCTTTACAGTGTTTTTAGACTTAGACTTAATTTTTAGAATTAGTTATTTGCATCTGAACAATATCTTTTAACTGTTTAATTTTTTTAAGTAAAAGATTTAATAACACAGATAAAAAATGCATTTTTGTAGGGAAATGTTTTCTTAGAAATCATAGCATTTTCTATGCTATCATAAATGTTATTTTAGAAATAATAGCATTTTCTATGATATCATTAATGTTATTTTAGAAATAATAGCATTTTCTATGCTATCATAAAGCCCTACAACTTGTACATGTATATTTCTATTTGTTTTATACAAAATAAACATTTATCTTGCTTAGTTGTTTTAAAGACTAAATGTTTGCACCTTGACAGTGTTATTAGACTTATAATTTTTAGAATTAGAGTTAATTGCATCTGAACAATATCTTTTAACCACTTAATATTATTAAGTAAATGATTTAATAACACAGAAAAAAATGCATTTTTCTAGGGAAATGTTATTTTAGAAATAATCGCGTTTTTCTATGCTATCATAAAGCCCTAAAACATATACATGTATATATGTACATGTATCTATTTTTTAGTCAAACAAAATAAACATTTACAACAAAGCTTGTCGTCTTTATAGTCTGTTTTGTCTCCTTTTTTAACTTCCTCTATCCACTGCACCGCTTTATAAATCGCGCTTCCTGGAGGTCCCGCCCAGCGGCCAATCGGAGCGCACGTTCAGTGGAACTTTCTCAAAGAGCCAACGGCACGCTACATGACATGACCAAATTCGGAAGCACGCTTTGTGGAACTTTGCGTCGACCAATCCCGAGCCAGACGTCGGGCCAATCAGGAAGAAGGGAAAGTAGAACTGTGGAACGGGAAGGGAACCGAAGATTCTCCCGCAAGAGGCGAAAGGATGACACGCAAATCCGTGAAGTGCTCCATATTGCTGTTTTAGTGCGTGGGTAAAAGTACAGAAATGAAAAAAGACAAAAGGCTTTTCACGATTCCAAATGGTGCATGAGGATGGGTTTAGCAAATCGTGGGAGGTGCTGCTGGGTCAACTGGAAAGTCTACATGCATGGTGAAAACGAATGTGGGATGCTTTGATCGTTTGTTTTGTTGTGCAACCAATGCACTTCCAAAGCCCTTGCTTTAGTGGGACTTTGCCATAGGCTATCCTGACACTCTAATTTCCCCCTGTCCATAAACTTGGTGACCTACTGCAACAATCAGTGTGCCTAGCACTGACAGGGCCAAAGCTCTGTAGTGCACGGCATACAAGTGGGAACATGGCTCTCCAGGTCCCACCACCTTGGAGGAACATTGCTGGGACTCGAGGCGTACATATGCCCTGAGCCTGTTCACTCATCTGTGCTCGCTACGGTGGCACATATACTAAAATTGGATCGATACAGAGAAGATTAGCATGGCCCCTGCGAAAGGATGACACGCAAATCCGTGAAGCGCTCCATATTGCTGTTTTAGTGCGTGGGTAAAAGTACAGAAATGAAAAAAGACAAAAGGCTTTCCACGATTCCAAATGGTGCATGAGGATGGGTTTAGCAAATCATGGGAGGTGCTACTGGGTCAACTGGAAAGTCTACATGCATGGTGAAAACGAATGTGGGATGCTTTGATCGTTTGTTTTGTTGTGCAACCAATGCACTTCCAAAGCCCTTGCTTTAGTGGGACTTTGCCATAGGCTAACCTGACACTCTAATTTCCCCAGTCTTTAAACTTGGTGACCTACTGCATCAATCAGTGTGCCTAGCACTGACAGGACCAAAGCTCTGTAGTGCACGGCATACAAGTGGGAACATGGCTCTCCAGGTCCCACCACCTTGGAGGAACATTGCTGGGACTCGAGGCGTACATATGCCCTGAGCCTGACTGCTGATCTGTGCTCGCTACGGTGGCACATATACTAAAATTGGATCGATACAGAGAAGATTAGCATGGCCCCTGCGAAAGGATGACACGCAAATCCGTGAAGCGCTCCATATTGCTGTTTTAGTGCGTGGGTAAAAGTACAGAAATGAAAAAAGACAAAAGGCTTTTCACGATTCCAAATGGTGCATGAGGATGGGTTTAGCAAATCGTGGGAGGTGCTGCTGGGTCAACTGGAAAGTCTACATGCATGGTGAAAACGAATGTGGGATGCTTTGATCGTTTGTTTTGTTGTGCTAATGCACTTCCAAAGCCCTTGCTTTAGTGGGACTTTGCCATAGGCTATCCTGACACTCTAATTTCCCCCTGTCCATAAACTTGGTGACCTACTGCATCAATCAGTGTGCCTAGCACTGACAGGGCCAAAGCTCTGTAGTGCACGGCATACAAGTGGGAACATGGCTCTTCGGGTCCCACCACCTTGAAGGAACATTGCTGGGACTCGAGGCGTACATATGCCCTGAGCCTGACCGCTGGTCTGTGCTTGCTACGGTGGCACATATACTAAAATTGGATCGATACAGAGAAGATTAGCATGGCCCCTGCGAAAGGATGACACGCAAATCCGTGAAGCGCTCCATATTGCTGTTTTAGTGCGTGGGTAAAAGTACAGAAATGAAAAAAGACAAAAGGCTTTTCACGATTCCAAATGGTGCATGAGGATGGGTTTAGCAAATCGTGGGAGGTGCTGCTGGGTCAACTGGAAAGTCTACATGCATGGTGAAAACGAATGTGAGATGCTTTGATCGTTTGCTTTGTTGTGCAACCAATGCACTTCCAAAGCCCTTGCTTTACTGGGACTTTGCCATAGGCTATCCTGACACTCTAATTTCCCCCCGTCCATAAACTTGGTGACCTACTGCATCAATCAGTGTGCCTAGCACTGACAGGGCCAAAGCTCTGTAGTGCACGGCATACAAGTGGGAACATGGCTCTCCAGGTCCCACCACCTTGGAGGAACATTGCTGGGACTCGAGGCGTACATATGCCCTGAGCCTGTCCACTCGTCCGTGCTCGCTACGGTGGCACATATACTAAAATTGGATCGATACAGAGAAGATTAGCATGGCCCCTGCGAAAGGATGACACGCAAATCCGTGAAGCGCTCCATATTGCTGATTTAGTGCGTGGGTAAAAGTACAGAAATGCAAAAAGACAAAAGGCTTTTCTCGATTCCAAATGGTGCATGAGGATGGGTTTAGCAAATCGTGGGAGGTGCTGCTGGGTCAACTGGAAAGTCTACATGCATGGTGAAAACGAATGTGGGATGCTTTGATCATTTGTTTTGTTGTGCAACCAATGCACTTTCAAAGCCCTTGCTTTACTGGGACTTTGCCATAGGCTATCCTGACACTCTAATTTCCCCCTGTCCATAAACTTGGTGACCTACTGCATCAATCAGTGTGCCTAGCACTGACAGGGCCAAAGCTCTGTAGTGCACGGCATACAAGTGGGAACATGGCTCTCCAGGTCCCACCACCTTGGAGGAACATTGCTGGGACTCGAGGCGTACATATGCCCTGAGCCTGACTGCTGATCTGTGCTCGCTACGGTGGCACATATACTAAAATTGGATCGATACAGAGAAGATTAGCATGGCCCCTGCGAAAGGATGACACGCAAATCCGTGAAGCGCTCCATATTGCTGTTTTAGTGCGTGGGTAAAAGTACAGAAATGAAAAAAGACAAAAGGCTTTTCACGATTCCAAATGGTGCATGAGGATGGGTTTAGCAAATCGTGGGAGGTGCTGCTGGGTCAACTGGAAAGTCTACATGCATGGTGAAAACGAATGTGGGATGCTTTGATCGTTTGTTTTGTTGTGCTAATGCACTTCCAAAGCCCTTGCTTTAGTGGGACTTTGCCATAGGCTATCCTGACACTCTAATTTCCCCCTGTCCATAAACTTGGTGACCTACTGCATCAATCAGTGTGCCTAGCACTGACAGGGCCAAAGCTCTGTAGTGCACGGCATACAAGTGGGAACATGGCTCTTCGGGTCCCACCACCTTGAAGGAACATTGCTGGGACTCGAGGCGTACATATGCCCTGAGCCTGACCGCTGGTCTGTGCTTGCTACGGTGGCACATATACTAAAATTGGATCGATACAGAGAAGATTAGCATGGCCCCTGCGAAAGGATGACACGCAAATCCGTGAAGCGCTCCATATTGCTGTTTTAGTGCGTGGGTAAAAGTACAGAAATGAAAAAAGACAAAAGGCTTTTCACGATTCCAAATGGTGCATGAGGATGGGTTTAGCAAATCGTGGGAGGTGCTGCTGGGTCAACTGGAAAGTCTACATGCATGGTGAAAACGAATGTGAGATGCTTTGATCGTTTGCTTTGTTGTGCAACCAATGCACTTCCAAAGCCCTTGCTTTACTGGGACTTTGCCATAGGCTATCCTGACACTCTAATTTCCCCCCGTCCATAAACTTGGTGACCTACTGCATCAATCAGTGTGCCTAGCACTGACAGGGCCAAAGCTCTGTAGTGCACGGCATACAAGTGGGAACATGGCTCTCCAGGTCCCACCACCTTGGAGGAACATTGCTGGGACTCGAGGCGTACATATGCCCTGAGCCTGTCCACTCGTCCGTGCTCGCTACGGTGGCACATATACTAAAATTGGATCGATACAGAGAAGATTAGCATGGCCCCTGCGAAAGGATGACACGCAAATCCGTGAAGCGCTCCATATTGCTGATTTAGTGCGTGGGTAAAAGTACAGAAATGCAAAAAGACAAAAGGCTTTTCTCGATTCCAAATGGTGCATGAGGATGGGTTTAGCAAATCGTGGGAGGTGCTGCTGGGTCAACTGGAAAGTCTACATGCATGGTGAAAACGAATGTGGGATGCTTTGATCATTTGTTTTGTTGTGCAACCAATGCACTTTCAAAGCCCTTGCTTTACTGGGACTTTGCCATAGGCTATCCTGACACTCTAATTTCCCCCTGTCCATAAACTTGGTGACCTACTGCATCAATCAGTGTGCCTAGCACTGACAGGGCCAAAGCTCTGTAGTGCACGGCATACAAGTGGGAACATGGCTCTCCAGGTCCCACCACCTTGGAGGAACATTGCTGGGACTCAAGGCGTACATATGCCCTGAGCCTGACTGCTGATCTGTGCTCGCTACGGTGGCACATATACTAAAATTGGATCGATACAGAGAAGATTAGCATGGCCCCTGCGAAAGGATGACACGCAAATCCGTGAAGCGCTCCATATTGCTTTTTTAGTGCGTGGGTAAAAGTACAGAAATGAAAAAAGACAAAAGGCTTTTCACGTTTCCAAATGGTGCATGACGATGGGTTTAGCAAATCGTGGGAGGTGCTGCTGGGTCAACTGGAAAGTCTACATGCATGGTGACAACGAATGTGGGATGCTTTGATCATATGTTTTGTTGTGCTAATGCACTTCCAAAGCCCTTGCTTTAGTGGGATTGCCATAGGCTATCCTGACACTCTAAATTCCCCCCGTCCATAAACTTGGTGACCTACTGCATCAATCAGTGTGCCTAGCACTGACAGGGCCAAAGCTCTGTAGTGCACGGCATACAAGTGGGAACATGGCTCTCCAGGTCCCACCACCTTGGAGGAACATTGCTGGGACTCGAGGCATACATATGCCCTGAGCCTGTCCACTCGTCCGTGCTCGCTACGGTGGCACATATACTAAAATTGGATCGATACAGAGAAGATTAGCATGGCCCCTGCGAAAGGATGACACGCAAATCCGTGAAGCGCTCCATATTGTTGTTTTAGTGCGTGGGTAAAAGTACAGAAATGCAAAAAGACAAAAGGCTTTTCACGATTCCAAATGGTGCATGAGGATGGGTTTAGCAAATCGTGGGAGGTGCTGCTGGGTCAACTGGAAAGTCTACATGCATGGTGAAAACGAATGTGGGATGCTTTGATCATTTGTTTTGTTGTGCAACCAATGCACTTTCAAAGCCCTTGCTTTACTGGGACTTTGCCATAGGCTATCCTGACACTCTAATTTCCCCCTGTCCATAAACTTGGTGACCTACTGCATCAATCAGTGTGCCTAGCACTGACAGGGCCAAAGCTCTGTAGTGCACGGCATACAAGTGGGAACATGGCTCTCCAGGTCCCACCACCTTGGAGGAACATTGCTGGGACTCGAGGCGTACATATGCCCTGAGCCTGACTGCTGATCTGTGCTCGCTACGGTGGCACATATACTAAAATTGGATCGATACAGAGAAGATTAGCATGGCCCCTGCGAAAGGATGACACGCAAATCCGTGAAGCGCTCCATATTGCTGTTTTAGTGCGTGGGTAAAAGTACAGAAATGAAAAATGACAAAAGGCTTTTCACGATTCCAAATGGTGCATGAGGATGGGTTTAGCAAATCGTGGGAGGTGCTGCTGGGTCAACTGGAAAGTCTACATGCATGGTGAAAACGAATGTGGGATGCTTTGATCGTTTGTTTTGTTGTGCTAATGCACTTCCAAAGCCCTTGCTTTAGTGGGACTTTGCCATAGGCTATCCTGACACTCTAATTTCCCCCTGTCCATAAACTTGGTGACCTACTGCATCAATCAGTGTGCCTAGCACTGACAGGGCCAAAGCTCTGTAGTGCACGGCATACAAGTGGGAACATGGCTCTTCGGGTCCCACCACCTTGAAGGAACATTGCTGGGACTCGAGGCGTACATATGCCCTGATCCTGACCGCTGGTCTGTGCTTGCTACGGTGGCACATATACTAAAATTGGATCGATACAGAGAAGATTAGCATGGCCCCTGCGAAAGGATGACACGCAAATCCGTGAAGCGCTCCATATTGCTGTTTTAGTGCGTGGGTAAAAGTACAGAAATGAAAAAAGACAAAAGGCTTTTCACGATTCCAAATGGTGCATGAGGATGGGTTTAGCAAATCGTGGGAGGTGCTGCTGGGTCAACTGGAAAGTCTACATGCATGGTGAAAACGAATGTGAGATGCTTTGATCGTTTGCTTTGTTGTGCAACCAATGCACTTCCAAAGCCCTTGCTTTACTGGGACTTTGCCATAGGCTATCCTGACACTCTAATTTCCCCCCGTCCATAAACTTGGTGACCTACTGCATCAATCAGTGTGCCTAGCACTGACAGGGCCAAAGCTCTGTAGTGCACGGCATACAAGTGGGAACATGGCTCTCCAGGTCCCACCACCTTGGAGGAACATTGCTGGGACTCGAGGCGTACATATGCCCTGAGCCTGTCCACTCGTCCGTGCTCGCTACGGTGGCACATATACTAAAATTGGATCGATACAGAGAAGATTAGCATGGCCCCTGCGAAAGGATGACACGCAAATCCGTGAAGCGCTCCATATTGCTGATTTAGTGCGTGGGTAAAAGTACAGAAATGCAAAAAGACAAAAGGCTTTTCTCGATTCCAAATGGTGCATGAGGATGGGTTTAGCAAATCGTGGGAGGTGCTGCTGGGTCAACTGGAAAGTCTACATGCATGGTGAAAACGAATGTGGGATGCTTTGATCATTTGTTTTGTTGTGCAACCAATGCACTTTCAAAGCCCTTGCTTTACTGGGACTTTGCCATAGGCTATCCTGACACTCTAATTTCCCCCTGTCCATAAACTTGGTGACCTACTGCATCAATCAGTGTGCCTAGCACTGACAGGGCCAAAGCTCTGTAGTGCACGGCATACAAGTGGGAACATGGCTCTTCGGGTCCCACCACCTTGAAGGAACATTGCTGGGACTCGAGGCGTACATATGCCCTGAGCCTGACCGCTGGTCTGTGCTTGCTACGGTGGCACATATACTAAAATTGGATCGATACAGAGAAGATTAGCATGGCCCCTGCGAAAAGATGACACGCAAATCCGTGAAGCGCTCCATATTGCTGTTTTAGTGCGTGGGTAAAAGTACAGAAATGAAAAAAGACAAAAGGCTTTTCACGATTCCAAATGGTGCATGAGGATGGGTTTAGCAAATCGTGGGAGGTGCTGCTGGGTCAACTGGAAAGTCTACATGCATGGTGAAAACGAATGTGGGATGCTTTGATCGTTTGCTTTGTTGTGCAACCAATGCACTTCCAAAGCCCTTGCTTTACTGGGACTTTGCCATAGGCTATCCTGACACTCTAATTTCCCCCTGTCCATAAACTTGGTGACCTACTGCATCAATCAGTGTGCCTAGCACTGACAGGGCCAAAGCTCTGTAGTGCACGGCATACAAGTGGGAACATGGCTCTCCGGTTCCCACCACCCTGGAGGAACATTGCTGGGACTCGAGGCGTAAATATTCCCTGAGCCTGACCACTGGTCTGTGCTCGCTACGGTGGCACATATACTAAAATTGGATTGATACAGAGAAGATTAGCATGGCCCCTGCGAAAGGATGACACGCAAATCCGTGAAGTGCTCCATAATGCTGTTTTAGTGCGTGGGTAAAAGTACAGAAATGCAAAAAGACAAAAGGCTTTTCACGATTCCAAATGGTGCATGAGGATGAGTTTAGCAAATCGTGGGAGGTGCTGCTGGGTCAACTGGAAAGTCTACATGCATGGTGAAAACGAATGTGGGATGCTTTGATCGTTTGCTTTGTTGTGCAACCAATGCACTTCCAAAGCCCTTGCTTTACTGGGACTTTGCCATAGGCTATCCTGACACTCTAATTTCCCCCTGTCCATAAACTTGGTGACCTACTGCATCAATCAGTGTGCCTAGCACTGACAGGGCCAAAGCTCTGTAGTGCACGGCATACAAGTGGGAACATGGCTCTCCAGGTCCCACCACCTTGGAGGAACATTGCTGGGACTCGAGGCGTACATATGCCCTGAGCCTGTCCACTCGTCCGTGCTCGCTACGGTGGCACATATACTAAAATTGGATCGATACAGAGAAGATTAGCATGGCCCCTGCGAAAGGATGACACGCAAATCCGTGAAGCGCTCCATATTGCTGTTTTAGTGCGTGGGTAAAAGTACAGAAATGCAAAAAGACAAAAGGCTTTTCACGATTCCAAATGGTGCATGAGGATGGGTTTAGCAAATCGTGGGAGGTGCTGCTCGGTCAACTGGAAAGTCTACATGCATGGTGAAAACGAATGTGGTATGCTTTGATCATTTGTTTTGTTGTGCAACCAATGCACTTCCAAAGCCCTTGCTTTACTGGGACTTTGCCATAGGCTATCCTGACACTCTAATTTCCCCCTGTCCATAAACTTGGTGACCTACTGCATCAATCAGTGTGCCTAGCACTGACAGGGCCAAAGCTCTGTAGTGCACGGCATACAAGTGGGAACATGGCTCTCCAGGTCCCACCACCTTGGAGGAACATTGCTGGGACTCGAGGCGTACATATGCCCTGAGCCTGACTGCTGATCTGTGCTCGCTACGGTGGCACATATACTAAAATTGGATCGATACAGAGAAGATTAGCATGGCCCCTGCGAAAGGATGACACGCAAATCCGTGAAGCGCTCCATATTGCTGTTTTAGTGCGTGGGTAAAAGTACAGAAATGCAAAAAGACAAAAGGCTTTTCACGATTCCAAATGGTGCATGAGGATGGGTTTAGCAAATCGTGGGAGGTGCTGCTGGGTCAACTGGAAAGTCTACATGCATGGTGAAAACGAATGTTGGATGCTTTGATCGTTTGTTTTGTTGTGATAATGCACTTCCAAAGCCCTTGCTTTAGTGGGACTTTGCCATAGGCTATCCTGACACTCTAATTTCCCCCTGTCCATAAACTTGGTGACCTACTGCATCAATCAGTGTGCCTAGCACTGACAGGGCCAAAGCTCTGTAGTGCACGGCATACAAGTGGGAACATGGCTCTTCGGGTCCCACCACCTTGAAGGAACATTGCTGGGACTCGAGGCGTACATATGCCCTGAGCCTGATCGCTGGTCTGTGCTTGCTACGGTGGCACATATACTAAAATTGGATCGATACAGAGAAGATTAGCATGGCCCCTGCGAAAGGATGACACGCAAATCCGTGAAGCGCTCCATAATGCTGTTTTAGTGCGTGGGTAAAAGTACAGAAATGAAAAAAGACAAAAGGCTTTTCACGATTCCAAATGGTGCATGAGGATGAGTTTAGCAAATCGTGGGAGGTGCTGCTGGGTCAACTGGAAAGTCTACATGCATGGTGAAAACGAATGTGGGATGCTTTGATCGTTTGCTTTGTTGTGCAACCAATGCACTTCCAAAGCCCTTGCTTTACTGGGACTTTGCCATAGGCTATCCTGACACTCTAATTTCCCCCTGTCCATAAACTTGGTGACCTACTGCATCAATCAGTGTGCCTAGCACTGACAGGGCCAAAGCTCTGTAGTGCACGGCATACAAGTGGGAACATGGCTCTCCAGGTCCCACCACCTTGGAGGAACATTGCTGGGACTCGAGGCGTACATATGCCCTGAGCCTGACTGCTGATCCGTGCTCGCTACGGTGGCACATATACTAAAATTGGATCGATACAGAGAAGATTAGCATGGCCCCTGCGAAAGGATGACACGCAAATCCGTGAAGCGCTCCATATTGCTGTTTTAGTGCGTGGGTAAAAGTACAGAAATGCAAAAAGACAAAAGGCTTTTCACGATTCCAAATGGTGCATGAGGATGGGTTTAGCAAATCGTGGGAGGTGCTGCTCGGTCAACTGGAAAGTCTACATGCATGGTGAAAACGAATGTGGTATGCTTTGATCATTTGTTTTGTTGTGCAACCAATGCACTTCCAAAGCCCTTGCTTTACTGGGACTTTGCCATAGGCTATCCTGACACTCTAATTTCCCCCTGTCCATAAACTTGGTGACCTACTGCATCAATCAGTGTGCCTAGCACTGACAGGGCCAAAGCTCTGTAGTGCACGGCATACAAGTGGGAACATGGCTCTCCAGGTCCCACCACCTTCGTGGAACATTGCTGGGACTCGAGGCGTACATATGCCCTGAGCCTGACTGCTGATCTGTGCTCGCTACGGTGGCACATATACTAAAATTGGATCGATACAGAGAAGATTAGCATGGCCCCTGCGAAAGGATGACACGCAAATCCGTGAAGCGATCCATATTGCTGTTTTAGTGCGTGGGTAAAAGTACAGAAATGCAAAAAGACAAAAGGCTTTTCACGATTCCAAATGGTGCATGAGGATGGGTTTAGCAAATCGTGGGAGGTGCTGCTGGGTCAACTGGAAAGTCTACATGCATGGTGAAAACGAATGTTGGATGCTTTGATCGTTTGTTTTGTTGTGATAATGCACTTCCAAAGCCCTTGCTTTAGTGGGACTTTGCCATAGGCTATCCTGACACTCTAATTTCCCCCTGTCCATAAACTTGGTGACCTACTGCATCAATCAGTGTGCCTAGCACTGACAGGGCCAAAGCTCTGTAGTGCACGGCATACAAGTGGGAACATGGCTCTTCGGGTCCCACCACCTTGAAGGAACATTGCTGGGACTCGAGGCGTACATATGCCCTGAGCCTGATCGCTGGTCTGTGCTTGCTACGGTGGCACATATACTAAAATTGGATCGATACAGAGAAGATTAGCATGGCCCCTGCGAAAGGATGACACGCAAATCCGTGAAGCGCTCCATATTGCTGTTTTAGTGCGTGGGTAAAAGTACAGAAATGAAAAAAGACAAAAGGCTTTTCACGATTCCAAATGGTGCATGAGGATGGGTTTAGCAAATCGTGGGAGGTGCTGCTGGGTCAACTGGAAAGTCTACATGCATGGTGAAAACGAATGTGGGATGCTTTGATCGTTTGTTTTGTTGTGCTAATGCACTTCCAAAGCCCTTGCTTTAGTGGGACTTTGCCATAGGCTATCCTGACACTCTAATTTCCCCCTGTCCATAAACTTGGTGACCTACTGCATCAATCAGTGTGCCTAGCACTGACAGGGCCAAAGCTCTGTAGTGCACGGCATACAAGTGGGAACATGGCTCTTCGGGTCCCACCACCTTGAAGGAACATTGCTGGGACTCGAGGCGTACATATGCCCTGAGCCTGACCGCTGGTCTGTGCTTGCTACGGTGGCACATATACTAAAATTGGATCGATACAGAGAAGATTAGCATGGCCCCTGCGAAAGGATGACACGCAAATCCGTGAAGCGCTCCATATTGCTGTTTTAGTGCGTGGGTAAAAGTACAGAAATGAAAAAAGACAAAAGGCTTTTCATGATTCCAAATGGTGCATGAGGATGGGTTTAGCAAATCGTGGGAGGTGCTGCTGGGTCAACTGGAAATTCTACATGCATGGTGAAAACGAATGTGGGATGCTTTGATCGTTTGCTTTGTTGTGCAACCAATGCACTTCCAAAGCCCTTGCTTTACTGGGACTTTGCCATAGGCTATCCTGACACTCTAATTTCCCCCTGTCCATAAACTTGGTGACCTACTGCATCAATCAGTGTGCCTAGCACTGACAGGGCCAAAGCTCTGTAGTGCACGGCATACAAGTGGGAATATGGCTCTCCAGGTCCCACCACCTTGGAGGAACATTGCTGGGACTCGAGGCGTACATATGCCCTGAGCCTGTCCACTCGTCCGTGCTCGCTACGGTGGCACATATACTAAAATTGGATCGATACAGAGAAGATTAGCATGGCCCCTGCGAAAGGATGACACGCAAATCCGTGAAGCGCTCCATAATGCTGTTTTAGTGCGTGGGTAAAAGTACAGAAATGAAAAAAGACAAAAGGCTTTTCACGATTCCAAATGGTGCATGAGGATGGGTTTAGCAAATCGTGGGAGGTGCTGCTGGGTCAACTGGAAAGTCTACATGCATGGTGAAAACGAATGTGGGATGCTTTGATCGTTTGTTTTGTTGTGCTAATGCACTTCCAAAGCCCTTGCTTTAGTGGGACTTTGCCATAGGCTATCCTGACACTCTAATTTCCCCCTGTCCATAAACTTGGTGACCTACTGCATCAATCAGTGTGCCTAGCACTGACAGGGCCAAAGCTCTGTAGTGCACGGCATACAAGTGGGAACATGGCTCTCCGGTTCCCACCACCCTGGAGGAACATTGCTGGGACTCGAGGCGTAAATATGCCCTGAGCCTGACCACTGGTCTGTGCTTGCTACGGTGGCACATATACTAAAATTGGATTGATACAGAGAAGATTAGCATGGCCCCTGCGAAAGGATGACACGCAAATCCGTGAAGTGCTCCATAATGCTGTTTTAGTGCGTGGGTAAAAGTACAGAAATGCAAAAAGACAAAAGGCTTTTCACGATTCCAAATGGTGCATGAGGATGAGTTTAGCAAATCGTGGGAGGTGCTGCTGGGTCAACTGGAAAGTCTACATGCATGGTGAAAACGAATGTGGGATGCTTTGATCGTTTGCTTTGTTGTGCAACCAATGCACTTCCAAAGCCCTTGCTTTACTGGGACTTTGCCATAGGCTATCCTGACACTCTAATTTCCCCCTGTCCATAAACTTGGTGACCTACTGCATCAATCAGTGTGCCTAGCACTGACAGGGCCAAAGCTCTGTAGTGCACGGCATACAAGTGGGAACATGGCTCTCCAGGTCCCACCACCTTGGAGGAACATTGCTGGGACTCGAGGCGTACATATGCCCTGAGCCTGACTGCTGATCTGTGCTCGCTACGGTGGCACATATACTAAAATTGGATCGATACAGAGAAGATTAGCATGGCCCCTGCGAAAGGATGACACGCAAATCCGTGAAGCGCTCCATATTGCTGTTTTAGTGCGTGGGTAAAAGTACAGAAATGCAAAAAGACAAAAGGCTTTTCACGATTCCAAATGGTGCATGAGGATGGGTTTAGCAAATCGTGGGAGGTGCTGCTGGGTCAACTGGAAAGTCTACATGCATGGTGAAAACGAATGTTGGATGCTTTGATCGTTTGTTTTGTTGTGATAATGCACTTCCAAAGCCCTTGCTTTAGTGGGACTTTGCCATAGGCTATCCTGACACTCTAATTTCCCCCTGTCCATAAACTTGGTGACCTACTGCATCAATCAGTGTGCCTAGCACTGACAGGGCCAAAGCTCTGTAGTGCACGGCATACAAGTGGGAACATGGCTCTTCGGGTCCCACCACCTTGAAGGAACATTGCTGGGACTCGAGGCGTACATATGCCCTGAGCCTGACCGCTGGTCTGTGCTTGCTACGGTGGCACATATACTAAAATTGGATCGATACAGAGAAGATTAGCATGGCCCCTGCGAAAGGATGACACGCAAATCCGTGAAGCGCTCCATATTGCTGTTTTAGTGCGTGGGTAAAAGTACAGAAATAAAAAAAGACAAAAGGCTTTTCACGATTCCAAATGGTGCATGAGGATGGGTTTAGCAAATCGTGGGAGGTGCTGCTGGGTCAACTGGAAAGTCTACATGCATGGTGAAAACGAATGTGAGATGCTTTGATCGTTTGCTTTGTTGTGCAACCAATGCACTTCCAAAGCCCTTGCTTTACTGGGACTTTGCCATAGGCTATCCTGACACTCTAATTTCCCCCGTCCATAAACTTGGTGACCTACTGCATCAATCAGTGTGCCTAGCACTGACAGGGCCAAAGCTCTGTAGTGCACGGCATACAAGTGGGAACATGGCTCTCCAGGTCCCACCACCTTGGAGGAACATTGCTGGGACTCGAGGCGTACATATGCCCTGAGCCTGTCTACTCGTCCGTGCTCGCTACGGTGGCACATATACTAAAATTGGATCGATACAGAGAAGATTAGCATGGCCCCTGCGAAAGGATGACACGCAAATCCATGAAGCGCTCCATATTGCTGATTTAGTGCGTGGGTAAAAGTACAGAAATGCAAAAAGACAAAAGGCTTTTCACGATTCCAAATGGTGCATGAGGATGGGTTTAGCAAATCGTGGGAGGTGCTGCTGGGTCAACTGGAAAGTCTACATGCATGGTGAAAACGAATGTGGGATGCTTTGATCGTTTGTTTTGTTGTGCTAATGCACTTCCAAAGCCCTTGCTTTAGTGGGACTTTGCCATAGGCTATCCTGACACTCTAATTTCCCCCTGTCCATAAACTTGGTGACCTACTGCATCAATCAGTGTGCCTAGCACTGACAGGGCCAAAGCTCTGTAGTGCACGGCATACAAGTGGGAACATGGCTCTCCAGGTCCCACCACCTTGGAGGAACATTGCTGGGACTCGAGGCGTACATATGCCCTGAGCCTGTCCACTCGTCCGTGCTCGCTACGGTGGCACATATACTAAAATTGGATCGATACAGAGAAGATTAGCATGGCCCCTGCGAAAGGATGACACGCAAATCCGTGAAGCGCTCCATATTGCTGATTTAGTGCGTGGGTAAAAGTACAGAAATGCAAAAAGACAAAAGGCTTTTCACGATTCCAAATGGTGCATGAGGATGGGTTTAGCAAATCGTGGGAGGTGCTGCTGGGTCAACTGGAAAGTCTACATGCATGGTGAAAACGAATGTGGGATGCTTTGATCATTTGTTTTGTTGTGCAACCAATGCACTTTCAAAGCCCTTGCTTTACTGGGACTTTGCCATAGGCTATCCTGACACTCTAATTTCCCCCTGTCCATAAACTTGGTGACCTACTGCATCAATCAGTGTGCCTAGCACTGACAGGGCCAAAGCTCTGTAGTGCACGGCATACAAGTGGGAACATGGCTCTCCAGGTCCCACCACCTTGGAGGAACATTGCTGGGACTCGAGGCGTACATATGCCCTGAGCCTGTCCACTCGTCCGTGCTCGCTACGGTGGCACATATACTAAAATTGGATCGATACAGAGAAGATTAGCATGGCCCCTGCGAAAGGATGACACGCAAATCCGTGAAGCGCTCCATATTGCTGTTTTAGTGCGTGGGTAAAAGTACAGAAATGCAAAAAGACAAAAGGCTTTTCACGATTCCAAATGGTGCATGAGGATGGGTTTAGCAAATCGTGGGAGGTGCTGCTCGGTCAACTGGAAAGTCTACATGCATGGTGAAAACGAATGTGGTATGCTTTGATCATTTGTTTTGTTGTGCAACCAATGCACTTCCAAAGCCCTTGCTTTACTGGGACTTTGCCATAGGCTATCCTGACACTCTAATTTCCCCCTGTCCATAAACTTGGTGACCTACTGCATCAATCAGTGTGCCTAGCACTGACAGGGCCAAAGCTCTGTAGTGCACGGCATACAAGTGGGAACATGGCTCTCCAGGTCCCACCACCTTGGAGGAACATTGCTGGGACTCGAGGCGTACATATGCCCTGAGCCTGACTGCTGATCTGTGCTCGCTACGGTGGCACATATACTAAAATTGGATCGATACAGAGAAGATTAGCATGGCCCCTGCGAAAGGATGACACGCAAATCCGTGAAGCGCTCCATATTGCTGTTTTAGTGCGTGGGTAAAAGTACAGAAATGCAAAAAGACAAAAGGCTTTTCACGATTCCAAATGGTGCATGAGGATGGGTTTAGCAAATCGTGGGAGGTGCTGCTGGGTCAACTGGAAAGTCTACATGCATGGTGAAAACGAATGTTGGATGCTTTGATCGTTTGTTTTGTTGTGATAATGCACTTCCAAAGCCCTTGCTTTAGTGGGACTTTGCCATAGGCTATCCTGACACTCTAATTTCCCCCTGTCCATAAACTTGGTGACCTACTGCATCAATCAGTGTGCCTAGCACTGACAGGGCCAAAGCTCTGTAGTGCACGGCATACAAGTGGGAACATGGCTCTTCGGGTCCCACCACCTTGAAGGAACATTGCTGGGACTCGAGGCGTACATATGCCCTGAGCCTGATCGCTGGTCTGTGCTTGCTACGGTGGCACATATACTAAAATTGGATCGATACAGAGAAGATTAGCATGGCCCCTGCGAAAGGATGACACGCAAATCCGTGAAGCGCTCCATATTGCTGTTTTAGTGCGTGGGTAAAAGTACAGAAATGAAAAAAGACAAAAGGCTTTTCACGATTCCAAATGGTGCATGAGGATGGGTTTAGCAAATCGTGGGAGGTGCTGCTGGGTCAACTGGAAAGTCTACATGCATGGTGAAAACGAATGTGAGATGCTTTGATCGTTTGCTTTGTTGTGCAACCAATGCACTTCCAAAGCCCTTGCTTTACTGGGACTTTGCCATAGGCTATCCTGACACTCTAATTTCCCCCCGTCCATAAACTTGGTGACCTACTGCATCAATCAGTGTGCCTAGCACTGACAGGGCCAAAGCTCTGTAGTGCACGGCATACAAGTGGGAACATGGCTCTCCAGGTCCCACCACCTTGGAGGAACATTGCTGGGACTCGAGGCGTACATATGCCCTGAGCCTGTCTACTCGTCCGTGCTCGCTACGGTGGCACATATACTAAAATTGGATCGATACAGAGAAGATTAGCATGGCCCCTGCGAAAGGATGACACGCAAATCCGTGAAGCGCTCCATAATGCTGTTTTAGTGCGTGGGTAAAAGTACAGAAATGAAAAAAGACAAAAGGCTTTTCACGATTCCAAATGGTGCATGAGGATGAGTTTAGCAAATCGTGGGAGGTGCTGCTGGGTCAACTGGAAAGTCTACATGCATGGTGAAAACGAATGTGGGATGCTTTGATCGTTTGCTTTGTTGTGCAACCAATGCACTTCCAAAGCCCTTGCTTTACTGGGACTTTGCCATAGGCTATCCTGACACTCTAATTTCCCCCTGTCCATAAACTTGGTGACCTACTGCATCAATCAGTGTGCCTAGCACTGACAGGGCCAAAGCTCTGTAGTGCACGGCATACAAGTGGGAACATGGCTCTCCAGGTCCCACCACCTTGGAGGAACATTGCTGGGACTCGAGGCGTACATATGCCCTGAGCCTGACTGCTGATCCGTGCTCGCTACGGTGGCACATATACTAAAATTGGATCGATACAGAGAAGATTAGCATGGCCCCTGCGAAAGGATGACACGCAAATCCGTGAAGCGCTCCATATTGCTGTTTTAGTGCGTGGGTAAAAGTACAGAAATGCAAAAAGACAAAAGGCTTTTCACGATTCCAAATGGTGCATGAGGATGGGTTTAGCAAATCGTGGGAGGTGCTGCTCGGTCAACTGGAAAGTCTACATGCATGGTGAAAACGAATGTGGTATGCTTTGATCATTTGTTTTGTTGTGCAACCAATGCACTTCCAAAGCCCTTGCTTTACTGGGACTTTGCCATAGGCTATCCTGACACTCTAATTTCCCCCTGTCCATAAACTTGGTGACCTACTGCATCAATCAGTGTGCCTAGCACTGACAGGGCCAAAGCTCTGTAGTGCACGGCATACAAGTGGGAACATGGCTCTCCAGGTCCCACCACCTTCGTGGAACATTGCTGGGACTCGAGGCGTACATATGCCCTGAGCCTGACTGCTGATCTGTGCTCGCTACGGTGGCACATATACTAAAATTGGATCGATACAGAGAAGATTAGCATGGCCCCTGCGAAAGGATGACACGCAAATCCGTGAAGCGATCCATATTGCTGTTTTAGTGCGTGGGTAAAAGTACAGAAATGCAAAAAGACAAAAGGCTTTTCACGATTCCAAATGGTGCATGAGGATGGGTTTAGCAAATCGTGGGAGGTGCTGCTGGGTCAACTGGAAAGTCTACATGCATGGTGAAAACGAATGTTGGATGCTTTGATCGTTTGTTTTGTTGTGATAATGCACTTCCAAAGCCCTTGCTTTAGTGGGACTTTGCCATAGGCTATCCTGACACTCTAATTTCCCCCTGTCCATAAACTTGGTGACCTACTGCATCAATCAGTGTGCCTAGCACTGACAGGGCCAAAGCTCTGTAGTGCACGGCATACAAGTGGGAACATGGCTCTTCGGGTCCCACCACCTTGAAGGAACATTGCTGGGACTCGAGGCGTACATATGCCCTGAGCCTGACCGCTGGTCTGTGCTCGCTACGGTGGCACATATACTAAAATTGGATCGATACAGAGAAGATTAGCATGGCCCCTGCGAAAGGATGACACGCAAATCCGTGAAGCGCTCCATATTGCTGTTTTAGTGCGTGGGTAAAAGTACAGAAATGAAAAAAGACAAAAGGCTTTTCACGATTCCAAATGGTGCATGAGGATGGGTTTAGCAAATCGTGGGAGGTGCTGCTGGGTCAACTGGAAAGTCTACATGCATGGTGAAAACGAATGTGGGATGCTTTGATCGTTTGTTTTGTTGTGCTAATGCACTTCCAAAGCCCTTGCTTTAGTGGGACTTTGCCATAGGCTATCCTGACACTCTAATTTCCCCCTGTCCATAAACTTGGTGACCTACTGCATCAATCAGTGTGCCTAGCACTGACAGGGCCAAAGCTCTGTAGTGCACGGCATACAAGTGGGAACATGGCTCTTCGGGTCCCACCACCTTGAAGGAACATTGCTGGGACTCGAGGCGTACATATGCCCTGAGCCTGACCGCTGGTCTGTGCTTGCTACGGTGGCACATATACTAAAATTGGATCGATACAGAGAAGATTAGCATGGCCCCTGCGAAAGGATGACACGCAAATCCGTGAAGCGCTCCATATTGCTGTTTTAGTGCGTGGGTAAAAGTACAGAAATGAAAAAAGACAAAAGGCTTTTCATGATTCCAAATGGTGCATGAGGATGGGTTTAGCAAATCGTGGGAGGTGCTGCTGGGTCAACTGGAAATTCTACATGCATGGTGAAAACGAATGTGGGATGCTTTGATCGTTTGCTTTGTTGTGCAACCAATGCACTTCCAAAGCCCTTGCTTTACTGGGACTTTGCCATAGGCTATCCTGACACTCTAATTTCCCCCTGTCCATAAACTTGGTGACCTACTGCATCAATCAGTGTGCCTAGCACTGACAGGGCCAAAGCTCTGTAGTGCACGGCATACAAGTGGGAATATGGCTCTCCAGGTCCCACCACCTTGGAGGAACATTGCTGGGACTCGAGGCGTACATATGCCCTGAGCCTGTCCACTCGTCCGTGCTCGCTACGGTGGCACATATACTAAAATTGGATCGATACAGAGAAGATTAGCATGGCCCCTGCGAAAGGATGACACGCAAATCCGTGAAGCGCTCCATAATGCTGTTTTAGTGCGTGGGTAAAAGTACAGAAATGAAAAAAGACAAAAGGCTTTTCACGATTCCAAATGGTGCATGAGGATGGGTTTAGCAAATCGTGGGAGGTGCTGCTGGGTCAACTGGAAAGTCTACATGCATGGTGAAAACGAATGTGGGATGCTTTGATCGTTTGTTTTGTTGTGCTAATGCACTTCCAAAGCCCTTGCTTTAGTGGGACTTTGCCATAGGCTATCCTGACACTCTAATTTCCCCCTGTCCATAAACTTGGTGACCTACTGCATCAATCAGTGTGCCTAGCACTGACAGGGCCAAAGCTCTGTAGTGCACGGCATACAAGTGGGAACATGGCTCTCCGGTTCCCACCACCCTGGAGGAACATTGCTGGGACTCGAGGCGTAAATATGCCCTGAGCCTGACCACTGGTCTGTGCTTGCTACGGTGGCACATATACTAAAATTGGATTGATACAGAGAAGATTAGCATGGCCCCTGCGAAAGGATGACACGCAAATCCGTGAAGTGCTCCATAATGCTGTTTTAGTGCGTGGGTAAAAGTACAGAAATGCAAAAAGACAAAAGGCTTTTCACGATTCCAAATGGTGCATGAGGATGAGTTTAGCAAATCGTGGGAGGTGCTGCTGGGTCAACTGGAAAGTCTACATGCATGGTGAAAACGAATGTGGGATGCTTTGATCGTTTGCTTTGTTGTGCAACCAATGCACTTCCAAAGCCCTTGCTTTACTGGGACTTTGCCATAGGCTATCCTGACACTCTAATTTCCCCCTGTCCATAAACTTGGTGACCTACTGCATCAATCAGTGTGCCTAGCACTGACAGGGCCAAAGCTCTGTAGTGCACGGCATACAAGTGGGAACATGGCTCTCCAGGTCCCACCACCTTGGAGGAACATTGCTGGGACTCGAGGCGTACATATGCCCTGAGCCTGTCCACTCGTCCGTGCTCGCTACGGTGGCACATATACTAAAATTGGATCGATACAGAGAAGATTAGCATGGCCCCTGCGAAAGGATGACACGCAAATCCGTGAAGCGCTCCATATTGCTGTTTTAGTGCGTGGGTAAAAGTACAGAAATGCAAAAAGACAAAAGGCTTTTCACGATTCCAAATGGTGCATGAGGATGGGTTTAGCAAATCGTGGGAGGTGCTGCTCGGTCAACTGGAAAGTCTACATGCATGGTGAAAACGAATGTGGTATGCTTTGATCATTTGTTTTGTTGTGCAACCAATGCACTTCCAAAGCCCTTGCTTTACTGGGACTTTGCCATAGGCTATCCTGACACTCTAATTTCCCCCTGTCCATAAACTTGGTGACCTACTGCATCAATCAGTGTGCCTAGCACTGACAGGGCCAAAGCTCTGTAGTGCACGGCATACAAGTGGGAACATGGCTCTCCAGGTCCCACCACCTTGGAGGAACATTGCTGGGACTCGAGGCGTACATATGCCCTGAGCCTGACTGCTGATCTGTGCTCGCTACGGTGGCACATATACTAAAATTGGATCGATACAGAGAAGATTAGCATGGCCCCTGCGAAAGGATGACACGCAAATCCGTGAAGCGCTCCATATTGCTGTTTTAGTGCGTGGGTAAAAGTACAGAAATGCAAAAAGACAAAAGGCTTTTCACGATTCCAAATGGTGCATGAGGATGGGTTTAGCAAATCGTGGGAGGTGCTGCTGGGTCAACTGGAAAGTCTACATGCATGGTGAAAACGAATGTTGGATGCTTTGATCGTTTGTTTTGTTGTGATAATGCACTTCCAAAGCCCTTGCTTTAGTGGGACTTTGCCATAGGCTATCCTGACACTCTAATTTCCCCCTGTCCATAAACTTGGTGACCTACTGCATCAATCAGTGTGCCTAGCACTGACAGGGCCAAAGCTCTGTAGTGCACGGCATACAAGTGGGAACATGGCTCTTCGGGTCCCACCACCTTGAAGGAACATTGCTGGGACTCGAGGCGTACATATGCCCTGAGCCTGACCGCTGGTCTGTGCTTGCTACGGTGGCACATATACTAAAATTGGATCGATACAGAGAAGATTAGCATGGCCCCTGCGAAAGGATGACACGCAAATCCGTGAAGCGCTCCATATTGCTGTTTTAGTGCGTGGGTAAAAGTACAGAAATAAAAAAAGACAAAAGGCTTTTCACGATTCCAAATGGTGCATGAGGATGGGTTTAGCAAATCGTGGGAGGTGCTGCTGGGTCAACTGGAAAGTCTACATGCATGGTGAAAACGAATGTGAGATGCTTTGATCGTTTGCTTTGTTGTGCAACCAATGCACTTCCAAAGCCCTTGCTTTACTGGGACTTTGCCATAGGCTATCCTGACACTCTAATTTCCCCCGTCCATAAACTTGGTGACCTACTGCATCAATCAGTGTGCCTAGCACTGACAGGGCCAAAGCTCTGTAGTGCACGGCATACAAGTGGGAACATGGCTCTCCAGGTCCCACCACCTTGGAGGAACATTGCTGGGACTCGAGGCGTACATATGCCCTGAGCCTGTCTACTCGTCCGTGCTCGCTACGGTGGCACATATACTAAAATTGGATCGATACAGAGAAGATTAGCATGGCCCCTGCGAAAGGATGACACGCAAATCCATGAAGCGCTCCATATTGCTGATTTAGTGCGTGGGTAAAAGTACAGAAATGCAAAAAGACAAAAGGCTTTTCACGATTCCAAATGGTGCATGAGGATGGGTTTAGCAAATCGTGGGAGGTGCTGCTGGGTCAACTGGAAAGTCTACATGCATGGTGAAAACGAATGTGGGATGCTTTGATCGTTTGTTTTGTTGTGCTAATGCACTTCCAAAGCCCTTGCTTTAGTGGGACTTTGCCATAGGCTATCCTGACACTCTAATTTCCCCCTGTCCATAAACTTGGTGACCTACTGCATCAATCAGTGTGCCTAGCACTGACAGGGCCAAAGCTCTGTAGTGCACGGCATACAAGTGGGAACATGGCTCTCCAGGTCCCACCACCTTGGAGGAACATTGCTGGGACTCGAGGCGTACATATGCCCTGAGCCTGTCCACTCGTCCGTGCTCGCTACGGTGGCACATATACTAAAATTGGATCGATACAGAGAAGATTAGCATGGCCCCTGCGAAAGGATGACACGCAAATCCGTGAAGCGCTCCATATTGCTGATTTAGTGCGTGGGTAAAAGTACAGAAATGCAAAAAGACAAAAGGCTTTTCACGATTCCAAATGGTGCATGAGGATGGGTTTAGCAAATCGTGGGAGGTGCTGCTGGGTCAACTGGAAAGTCTACATGCATGGTGAAAACGAATGTGGGATGCTTTGATCATTTGTTTTGTTGTGCAACCAATGCACTTTCAAAGCCCTTGCTTTACTGGGACTTTGCCATAGGCTATCCTGACACTCTAATTTCCCCCTGTCCATAAACTTGGTGACCTACTGCATCAATCAGTGTGCCTAGCACTGACAGGGCCAAAGCTCTGTAGTGCACGGCATACAAGTGGGAACATGGCTCTCCAGGTCCCACCACCTTGGAGGAACATTGCTGGGACTCGAGGCGTACATATGCCCTGAGCCTGACTGCTGATCTGTGCTCGCTACGGTGGCACATATACTAAAATTGGATCGATACAGAGAAGATTAGCATGGCCCCTGCGAAAGGATGACACGCAAATCCGTGAAGCGCTCCATATTGCTGTTTTAGTGCGTGGGTAAAAGTACAGAAATGAAAAAAGACAAAAGGCTTTTCACGATTCCAAATGGTGCATGAGGATGGGTTTAGCAAATCGTGGGAGGTGCTGCTGGGTCAACTGGAAAGTCTACATGCATGGTGAAAACGAATGTGGGATGCTTTGATCGTTTGTTTTGTTGTGCTAATGCACTTCCAAAGCCCTTGCTTTAGTGGGACTTTGCCATAGGCTATCCTGACACTCTAATTTCCCCCTGTCCATAAACTTGGTGACCTACTGCATCAATCAGTGTGCCTAGCACTGACAGGGCCAAAGCTCTGTAGTGCACGGCATACAAGTGGGAACATGGCTCTCCAGGTCCCACCACCTTGGAGGAACATTGCTGGGACTCGAGGCGTACATATGCCCTGAGCCTGTCCACTCGTCCGTGCTCGCTACGGTGGCACATATACTAAAATTGGATCGATACAGAGAAGATTAGCATGGCCCCTGCGAAAGGATGACACGCAAATCCGTGAAGCGCTCCATATTGCTGTTTTAGTGCGTGGGTAAAAGTACAGAAATGCAAAAAGACAAAAGGCTTTTCACGATTCCAAATGGTGCATGAGGATGGGTTTAGCAAATCGTGGGAGGTGCTGCTGGGTCAACTGGAAAGTCTACATGCATGGTGAAAACGAATGTGGGATGCTTTGATCATTTGTTTTGTTGTGCAACCAATGCACTTTCAAAGCCCTTGCTTTACTGGGACTTTGCCATAGGCTATCCTGACACTCTAATTTCCCCCTGTCCATAAACTTGGTGACCTACTGCATCAATCAGTGTGCCTAGCACTGACAGGGCCAAAGCTCTGTAGTGCACGGCATACAAGTGGGAACATGGCTCTTCGGGTCCCACCACCTTGAAGGAACATTGCTGGGACTCGAGGCGTACATATGCCCTGAGCCTGACCGCTGGTCTGTGCTTGCTACGGTGGCACATATACTAAAATTGGATCGATACAGAGAAGATTAGCATGGCCCCTGCGAAAGGATGACACGCAAATCCGTGAAGCGCTCCATATTGCTGTTTTAGTGCGTGGGTAAAAGTACAGAAATGAAAAAAGACAAAAGGCTTTTCATGATTCCAAATGGTGCATGAGGATGGGTTTAGCAAATCGTGGGAGGTGCTGCTGGGTCAACTGGAAATTCTACATGCATGGTGAAAACGAATGTGGGATGCTTTGATCGTTTGCTTTGTTGTGCAACCAATGCACTTCCAAAGCCCTTGCTTTACTGGGACTTTGCCATAGGCTATCCTGACACTCTAATTTCCCCCTGTCCATAAACTTGGTGACCTACTGCATCAATCAGTGTGCCTAGCACTGACAGGGCCAAAGCTCTGTAGTGCACGGCATACAAGTGGGAATATGGCTCTCCAGGTCCCACCACCTTGGAGGAACATTGCTGGGACTCGAGGCGTACATATGCCCTGAGCCTGTCCACTCGTCCGTGCTCGCTACGGTGGCACATATACTAAAATTGGATCGATACAGAGAAGATTAGCATGGCCCCTGCGAAAGGATGACACGCAAATCCGTGAAGCGCTCCATAATGCTGTTTTAGTGCGTGGGTAAAAGTACAGAAATGAAAAAAGACAAAAGGCTTTTCACGATTCCAAATGGTGCATGAGGATGGGTTTAGCAAATCGTGGGAGGTGCTGCTGGGTCAACTGGAAAGTCTACATGCATGGTGAAAACGAATGTGGGATGCTTTGATCGTTTGCTTTGTTGTGCAACCAATGCACTTCCAAAGCCCTTGCTTTACTGGGACTTTGCCATAGGCTATCCTGACACTCTAATTTCCCCCTGTCCATAAACTTGGTGACCTACTGCATCAATCAGTGTGCCTAGCACTGACAGGGCCAAAGCTCTGTAGTGCACGGCATACAAGTGGGAACATGGCTCTCCGGTTCCCACCACCCTGGAGGAACATTGCTGGGACTCGAGGCGTAAATATGCACTGAGCCTGACCACTGGTCTGTGCTCGCTACGGTGGCACATATACTAAAATTGGATTGATACAGAGAAGATTAGCATGGCCCCTGCGAAAGGATGACACGCAAATCCGTGAAGTGCTCCATAATGCTGTTTTAGTGCGTGGGTAAAAGTACAGAAATGCAAAAAGACAAAAGGCTTTTCACGATTCCAAATGGTGCATGAGGATGAGTTTAGCAAATCGTGGGAGGTGCTGCTGGGTCAACTGGAAAGTCTACATGCATGGTGAAAACGAATGTGGGATGCTTTGATCGTTTGCTTTGTTGTGCAACCAATGCACTTCCAAAGCCCTTGCTTTACTGGGACTTTGCCATAGGCTATCCTGACACTCTAATTTCCCCCTGTCCATAAACTTGGTGACCTACTGCATCAATCAGTGTGCCTAGCACTGACAGGGCCAAAGCTCTGTAGTGCACGGCATACAAGTGGGAACATGGCTCTCCAGGTCCCACCACCTTGGAGGAACATTGCTGGGACTCGAGGCGTACATATGCCCTGAGCCTGTCCACTCGTCCGTGCTCGCTACGGTGGCACATATACTAAAATTGGATCGATACAGAGAAGATTAGCATGGCCCCTGCGAAAGGATGACACACAAATCCGTGAAGCGCTCCATATTGCTGTTTTAGTGCGTGGGTAAAAGTACAGAAATGCAAAAAGACAAAAGGCTTTTCACGATTCCAAATGGTGCATGAGGATGGGTTTAGCAAATCGTGGGAGGTGCTGCTCGGTCAACTGGAAAGTCTACATGCATGGTGAAAACGAATGTGGTATGCTTTGATCATTTGTTTTGTTGTGCAACCAATGCACTTCCAAAGCCCTTGCTTTACTGGGACTTTGCCATAGGCTATCCTGACACTCTAATTTCCCCCTGTCCATAAACTTGGTGACCTACTGCATCAATCAGTGTGCCTAGCACTGACAGGGCCAAAGCTCTGTAGTGCACGGCATACAAGTGGGAACATGGCTCTCCAGGTCCCACCACCTTGGAGGAACATTGCTGGGACTCGAGGCGTACATATGCCCTGAGCCTGACTGCTGATCTGTGCTCGCTACGGTGGCACATATACTAAAATTGGATCGATACAGAGAAGATTAGCATGGCCCCTGCGAAAGGATGACACGCAAATCCGTGAAGCGCTCCATATTGCTGTTTTAGTGCGTGGGTAAAAGTACAGAAATGCAAAAAGACAAAAGGCTTTTCACGATTCCAAATGGTGCATGAGGATGGGTTTAGCAAATCGTGGGAGGTGCTGCTGGGTCAACTGGAAAGTCTACATGCATGGTGAAAACGAATGTTGGATGCTTTGATCGTTTGTTTTGTTGTGATAATGCACTTCCAAAGCCCTTGCTTTAGTGGGACTTTGCCATAGGCTATCCTGACACTCTAATTTCCCCCTGTCCATAAACTTGGTGACCTACTGCATCAATCAGTGTGCCTAGCACTGACAGGGCCAAAGCTCTGTAGTGCATGGCATACAAGTGGGAACATGGCTCTTCGGGTCCCACCACCTTGAAGGAACATTGCTGGGACTCGAGGCGTACATATGCCCTGAGCCTGACCGCTGGTCTGTGCTTGCTACGGTGGCACATATACTAAAATTGGATCGATACAGAGAAGATTAGCATGGCCCCTGCGAAAGGATGACACGCAAATCCGTGAAGCGCTCCATATTGCTGTTTTAGTGCGTGGGTAAAAGTACAGAAATGAAAAAAGACAAAAGGCTTTTCACGATTCCAAATGGTGCATGAGGATGGGTTTAGCAAATCGTGGGAGGTGCTGCTGGGTCAACTGGAAAGTCTACATGCATGGTGAAAACGAATGTGGGATGCTTTGATCATTTGTTTTGTTGTGCAACCAATGCACTTTCAAAGCCCTTGCTTTACTGGGACTTTGCCACAGGCTATCCTGACACTCTAATTTCCCCCTGTCCATAAACTTGGTGACCTACTGCATCAATCAGTGTGCCTAGCACTGACAGGGCCAAAGCTCTGTAGTGCACGGCATACAAGTCGGAACATGGCTCTCCAGGTCCCACCACCTTGGAGGAACATTGCTGGGACTCGAGGCGTACATATGCCCTGAGCCTGACTGCTGATCTGTGCTCGCTACGGTGGCACATATACTAAAATTGGATCGATACAGAGAAGATTAGCATGGCCCCTGCGAAAGGATGACACGCAAATCCGTGAAGCGCTCCATATTGCTGTTTTAGTGCGTGGGTAAAAGTACAGAAATGAAAAAAGACAAAAGGCTTTTCACGATTCCAAATGGTGCATGAGGATGGGTTTAGCAAATCGTGGGAGGTGCTGCTGGGTCAACTGGAAAGTCTACATGCATGGTGAAAACGAATGTGGGATGCTTTGATCGTTTGTTTTGTTGTGCTAATGCACTTCCAAAGCCCTTGCTTTAGTGGGACTTTGCCATAGGCTATCCTGACACTCTAATTTCCCCCTGTCCATAAACTTGGTGACCTACTGCATCAATCAGTGTGCCTAGCACTGACAGGGCCAAAGCTCTGTAGTGCACGGCATACAAGTGGGAACATGGCTCTCCAGGTCCCACCACCTTGGAGGAACATTGCTGGGACTCGAGGCGTACATATGCCCTGAGCCTGACTGCTGATCTGTGCTCGCTACGGTGGCACATATACTAAAATTGGATCGATACAGAGAAGATTAGCATGGCCCCTGCGAAAGGATGACACGCAAATCCGTGAAGCGCTCCATATTGCTGTTTTAGTGCGTGGGTAAAAGTACAGAAATGAAAAAAGACAAAAGGCTTTTCACGATTCCAAATGGTGCATGAGGATGGGTTTAGCAAATCGTGGGAGGTGCTGCTGGGTCAACTGGAAAGTCTACATGCATGGTGAAAACGAATGTGGGATGCTTTGATCGTTTGTTTTGTTGTGCTAATGCACTTCCAAAGCCCTTGCTTTAGTGGGACTTTGCCATAGGCTATCCTGACACTCTAATTTCCCCCTGTCCATAAACTTGGTGACCTACTGCATCAATCAGTGTGCCTAGCACTGACAGGGCCAAAGCTCTGTAGTGCACGGCATACAAGTGGGAACATGGCTCTTCGGGTCCCACCACCTTGAAGGAACATTGCTGGGACTCGAGGCGTACATATGCCCTGAGCCTGACCGCTGGTCTGTGCTTGCTACGGTGGCACATATACTAAAATTGGATCGATACAGAGAAGATTAGCATGGCCCCTGCGAAAGGATGACACGCAAATCCGTGAAGCGCTCCATATTGCTGTTTTAGTGCGTGGGTAAAAGTACAGAAATGAAAAAAGACAAAAGGCTTTTCATGATTCCAAATGGTGCATGAGGATGGGTTTAGCAAATCGTGGGAGGTGCTGCTGGGTCAACTGGAAATTCTACATGCATGGTGAAAACGAATGTGGGATGCTTTGATCGTTTGCTTTGTTGTGCAACCAATGCACTTCCAAAGCCCTTGCTTTACTGGGACTTTGCCATAGGCTATCCTGACACTCTAATTTCCCCCTGTCCATAAACTTGGTGACCTACTGCATCAATCAGTGTGCCTAGCACTGACAGGGCCAAAGCTCTGTAGTGCACGGCATACAAGTGGGAACATGGCTCTCCGGTTCCCACCACCCTGGAGGAACATTGCTGGGACTCGAGGCGTAAATATGCCCTGAGCCTGACCACTGGTCTGTGCTCGCTACGGTGGCACATATACTAAAATTGGATTGATACAGAGAAGATTAGCATGGCCCCTGCGAAAGGATGACACGCAAATCCGTGAAGTGCTCCATAATGCTGTTTTAGTGCGTGGGTAAAAGTACAGAAATGCAAAAAGACAAAAGGCTTTTCACGATTCCAAATGGTGCATGAGGATGAGTTTAGCAAATCGTGGGAGGTGCTGCTGGGTCAACTGGAAAGTCTACATGCATGGTGAAAACGAATGTGGTATGCTTTGATCATTTGTTTTGTTGTGCAACCAATGCACTTCCAAAGCCCTTGCTTTACTGGGACTTTGCCATAGGCTATCCTGACACTCTAATTTCCCCCTGTCCATAAACTTGGTGACCTACTGCATCAATCAGTGTGCCTAGCACTGACAGGGCCAAAGCTCTGTAGTGCACGGCATACAAGTGGGAACATGGCTCTCCAGGTCCCACCACCTTGGAGGAACATTGCTGGGACTCGAGGCGTACATATGCCCTGAGCCTGAGTGCTCACTACGGTGGCACATATACTAAAATTGGATTGATACAGAGAAGATTAGCATGGTCCCTGCGAAAGGATGACACGCAAATCCGTTAAGCGATCCATATTGCTGTTTTAGTGCGTGGGTAAAAGTACAGAAATGAAAAAAGACAAAAGGCTTTTTACGATTCCAAATGGTGCATGAGGATGGGTTTAGCAAATCGTGGGAGGTGCTGCTGGGTCAACTGGAAAGTCTACATGCATGGTGAAAACGAATGTGGGATGCTTTGATCATTTGTTTTGTTGTGCTAATGCACTTCCAAAGCCCTTGCTTTAGTGGGACTTTGCCATAGGCTATCCTGACACTCTAATTTCCCCCTGTCCATAAACTTGGTGACCTACTGCATCAATCAGTGTGCCTAGCACTGACAGGGCCAAAGCTCTGTAGTGCACGGCATACAAGTGGGAACATGGCTCTCCGGTTCCCACCACCCTGGAGGAACATTGCTGGGACTCGAGGCGTAAATATGCCCTGAGCCTGACCACTGGTCTGTGCTCGCTACGGTGGCACATATACTAAAATTGGATTGATACAGAGAAGATTAGCATGGCCCCTGCGAAAGGATGACACGCAAATCCGTGAAGTGCTCCATAATGCTGTTTTAGTGCGTGGGTAAAAGTACAGAAATGCAAAAAGACAAAAGGCTTTTCACGATTCCAAATGGTGCATGAGGATGAGTTTAGCAAATCGTGGGAGGTGCTGCTGGGTCAACTGGAAAGTCTACATGCATGGTGAAAACGAATGTGGTATGCTTTGATCATTTGTTTTGTTGTGCAACCAATGCACTTCCAAAGCCCTTGCTTTACTGGGACTTTGCCATAGGCTATCCTGACACTCTAATTTCCCCCTGTCCATAAACTTGGTGACCTACTGCATCAATCAGTGTGCCTAGCACTGACAGGGCCAAAGCTCTGTAGTGCACGGCATACAAGTGGGAACATGGCTCTTCGGGTCCCACCACCTTGAAGGAACATTGCTGGGACTCGAGGCGTACATATGCCCTGAGCCTGTCCACTTGTCCGTGCTTGCTACGGTGGCACATATACTAAAATTGGATCGATACAGAGAAGATTAGCATGGCCCCTGCGAAAGGATGACACGCAAATCCGTGAAGCACTCCATATTGCTGTTTTAGTGCGTGGGTAAAAGTACAGAAATGAAAAAAGACAAAAGGTTTTTCACGATTCCAAATGGTGCATGAGGATGGGTTTAGCAAATCGTGGGAGGTGCTGCTGGGTCAACTGGAAAGTCTACATGCATGGTGAAAACGAATGTGGGATGCTTTGATCGTTTGTTTTGTTGTGCTAATGCACTTCCAAAGCCCTTGCTTTAGTGGGACTTTGCCAGAGGCTATCCTGACACTCTAATTTCCCCCTGTCCATAAACTTGGTGACCTACTGCATCAATCAGTGTGCCTAGCACTGACAGGGCCAAAGCTCTGTAGTGCACGGCATACAAGTGGGAACATGGCTCTCCAGGTCCCACCACCTTGGAGGAACATTGCTGGGACTCGAGGCGTACATATGCCCTGAGCCTGAGTGCTCACTACGGTGGCACATATACTAAAATTGGATTGATACAGAGAAGATTAGCATGGTCCCTGCGAAAGGATGACACGCAAATCCGTTAAGCGATCCATATTGCTGTTTTAGTGCGTGGGTAAAAGTACAGAAATGAAAAAAGACAAAAGGCTTTTTACGATTCCAAATGGTGCATGAGGATGGGTTTAGCAAATCGTGGGAGGTGCTGCTGGGTCAACTGGAAAGTCTACATGCATGGTGAAAACGAATGTGGGATGCTTTGATCGTTTGTTTTGTTGTGCTAATGCACTTCCAAAGCCCTTGCTTTAGTGGGACTTTGCCATAGGCTATCCTGACACTCTAATTTCCCCCTGTCCATAAACTTGGTGACCTACTGCATCAATCAGTGTGCCTAGCACTGACAGGGCCAAAGCTCTGTAGTGCACGGCATACAAGTGGGAACATGGCTCTCCGGTTCCCACCACCCTGGAGGAACATTGCTGGGACTCGAGGCGTACATATGCCCTGAGCCTGACCACTGGTCTGTGCTCGCTACGGTGGCACATATACTAAAATTGGATCGATACAGAGACGATTAGCATGGCCCCTGCGAAAGGATGACACGCAAATCCGTGAAGCACTCCATTTTGCTTTTTTAGTGCGTGGGTAAAAGTACAGAAATGAAAAAAGACAAAAGGCTTTTCACGATTCCAAATGGTGCATGAGGATGGATTTAGCAAATCGTGGGAGGTGCTGCTGGGTCAACTGGAAAGTCTACATGCATGGTGAAAACGAATGTGGGATGCTCTGATCGTTTGTTTTGTTGTGCTAATGCACTTCCAAAGCCCTTGCTTTAGTGGGACTTTGCCATAGGCTATCCTGACACTCTAATTTCCCCCCGTCCATAAACTTGGTGACCTACTGCATCAATCAGTGTGCCTAGCACTGACAGGGCCAAAGCTCTGTAAAGCACGGGATACAAGTGGGAACATGGCTCTAGGATAGAAAGGAGAAAAGACAAAAGGTTTTTTACGATTCCAAATGGTGCATGAGCAGGGTTTTAGCTGTTGGGATAGTTTACAGTTTAACCCAAAGAATGACCAGTCTGATAGATGAAGAAGAGCTAGAGTCAGAGATTCAAATAAATAAATAAATCAAGTTTACCTAAGACAGTTTGCAGTTTCATCATCAGAAGCCAGCTTCAACACTCGCAATAAGTTCCTAGGCTGCTCTGCTTACAATCACCAATCAATAACAATTATACTCTGACATAATGTCATTTCCAACTGAACACTGTGATTATCAGTTTTCATGGAACAGGCAGATAGCAGCTCATAGCTGATATCTAATAAGAGAGAAAGAGAGTTTTGAGCAATCCAGAACTGTTAATCTATGTTTACTCAATTTAAACATACATTAAACATAACATTAACTTCAATAACATAATTTTATTGTAATCTTTTACTCAAGCCCGTCCTAAAACATATAAAACAGAGTTGACATGCTTTTTCAAAGTAATGCTGTTACAGTCAACAACAGTTTTAGATCTTTCAGGGGTTAACTGCATCCATCAAAGTATTATTTCAACCCCCATTTATGTTACTTATATATTACTAAAAATATTTAAATCCAACCATAAAGCTGCTTGTTTGCACAGACTTACATGGCACATTTTTTATACAGACATGTCTCTGTTACTTTTACAGCCAAAAGTCAAAAGTCATGGTGAGAGCTAAATCAAGATAGCAGTGCACTCACACAGAATCTTATCTTCTAAGACAAAACATACGCTATTCTTTACTCCCATAATGTTACTGTCAGTTTCTGTGCTTAGTTTTTGGCTACTAGACACTCAATATTTAGATTTTAGCTTTTCATTGACAATTAATTGCCAAAGGCATTTTTTATCTTAAAATCGGTTCTAAAATCATTTTAAACCTAAGAGCTTAGCTGAGCCATTTACTGCATTCTGCTCTCATCTGTTTCTTTTTATATCAGAGTTTAACACCAAAAGCAACAAGAAATTGAGAATGAAGTCTTACTAACAGCGCTTAGCTTTTGCTTGATTAATCTGCAAACCATCCCAAGATGTGGATACTGTCCAGATCGGTCCAATCCAGTTAGGGTCATATTTTTTTCGGGATTGCTCCTGGTGCATCATTGATCAATCAACCTCGCCCTAATATTTCTAGGTTTCTTGTCTGACTTTTGTGGCCACTACTATCTAATGGATACCAATTAAGATGTTATTTAAGAATTTATTTATTTATTTAACTATTTCTTTCCCTAATAATCTGACCTACTCTATTCTTAGGATTCGGGCCCTTTTGTCTGTGAAACAGCAAGATAGCAGTGGTGGAACTAATTACAATCTCGGGTTAATTTAGTCCACTACTAAATAAAAACCAGTCCAAGTTTTATCCCCGAGAATGTCCTAAAAGCCTCTTACACACCCGTCACTGAGTACTTAACTCTGGGTGGAGGAGGTACACCCCTCAACTACTGTTATACTTATTACTATCGTTATAGGTGTACCGCAAAATGCACCAGCTGACAAGGGGATTCCACACAAAGCTACCACAAAATTTTGCCTTTCATTCACGTCTGAATGAGAACCCAACAGCTTTCCGTTACTACCCACTACTCCACAGACCATCCCTAGTCTATAATATTTTAAATCTTTCTACATTTCTTTTTGTTGATTGATCAATGGTGTCACCAGTAAACAAGTGCCACGCGTCCATCAAAACTGTAGGGATAGTTTACAGTTTAACCCAAAGAATGACCAGTCAGGTATATAAAAAAGAGCCAGAGTCAGAGATTTAAATAAATAAATCAAGTTTACAGAAGATAGTTTGCAGTTTCATCAGCTGAAACCAGCTTCAACTCTCGCAATGAGTTCCTAGGCCGCTCTGCTTACAATCACCAATCAATAACAATTATACTCTCACATAACGTCATTAACTGCGTCATACATATAGGTGTTATAGCCTGATTGGTTAAAACACAGATAGACTAGGTGAATTTCCACGTGGGGTTTGTGCGTATATTCTGAACAATATCTTAAAGGTGCAGTAGGTGATCTGCCAAAATGCTAACCGCTTAGCATATTATCTTTGGACGGCGGCGAGGGACTGTGATTTAAAGCCACACCCCCTGAAATCGCGAACGCGCGCACCGCGTCACAACAGCAGACAGACAACCCCACTAGTTCATGTCATTTGCCAGTTAGTTAGTGCCAGCGCCATGCAGGAATTACATTTATTACTTAACCACACTTACATGCTATTTCAGAGTGAATATTCAGTGTAGCGATAAACAGTATAGGAAGGCTATCATTGTTCAAAAATGACCAAAGTTAATATAAAAGCACACACGCTAATGGCGTATCTGCGTGAACAGATGCGCAGAAGTCCGAATCTACATTTGCTGACAGACAGCCTGACCTGCTTATCGGAATTATGGGAGATTATAGTCCGACTCTATTTAATTGGATGAACATTTTTTTAGGTTTATGCTTTACCCAGGATAAAAAAATACATATAAACACATTTAGATAATTTACTGTAATCATTACTATTGGACTATGAAGAGACTTTCAACCAGAACAAAAATTGTTTCTGAAGATAATCACCTGCTGCACCTTTAAGCATAAATGTCAGACATCCCTTAGACTGATTGAAGCTGACTCCAGACCTGTGAAACGGATCAACAATCAAATAGAACACACACCTAAAGTATACTCTGTTTCTTATTCAAGGCTGAGTGTACTCTCAGCCATCTTTATCAAAACTGGTTAAAAATTTGTATAATCTACATTCAGGCAGTTATAATCTTACTATACAAAGTCTATCTTGAATAAAAAGTAGAATCACTTTAAAATAATTAACCGTAAAAACAGCAAAATCACTTTAGACATTTTAGATAGTATTAACTCATAGAAATAACAATAGAGACATTTGATTCCAGTCCTCAGCCCTCAGTTCCACTTAAGGTCTCTGTGACCTCTGACCTAGTTTGGTGGCTTCTGAAAAAAGTTATAAAGAGACAGGCAAATGCACTGAACATTCTTATATTAAGCAATGTGTTAACTTATTCATTAATTAAAATCATTTCACAGTAAATACTCATTCAAATGATCATATAATTATATTTAATAAAAAAAAATCATAAGTAACAAGATGATGAAAAAAGGATAAACGTTGGTCCATGATGAGACAGATTGGAAAGCAGAAATCCGAATCCTTCAGCAGGAGAACATGTGTTTCAGGATTGGAGGCTCAGTGGTAGAATTCTCCCCTGCCAGGCGGGAAACCCAGGTCCGATTCCCGGCCAATGCAGTTGCTCGTTTGTGTTGCTACTCTTCCAGCTGCAAGTAACAGCCTTGTGGCAGCCACACAACACAAAGGCAAGAAACAACATTGGTCAGTATTGGTGGTTCAGTGGTAGAATTCTCGCCTGCCATGCAGGAGACCCGGGTCTGATTCCCGACCAATGCAATTCTTGTTTTGTGTTGCTACTGTTCCAGCTGGAAGGCTAACAGTCTTGCAGCTATCACACCCCACTAGGGCAGTAGCATAACCATATCAACATTGGTGGTTTTGGTAGAAATCTTGCCTGCCATGTGGGAGACCTGGGTTCGATTCCCTGCTAATGCAATTGCTGTTTTGTGTGGCTCCTCTTCCAGCTCTGGTTGAAGGCCTTTAAGCACTCACACAACACAAAGGCAAGGAAGAACATGGGTCAGCATTAGTGGTTCAGTGGTAGAATTCTTGCCTGCCTTGCGGGCGACCCGAGGCCGATTTCTGTCCAATGCAATTCCTCTCTTGTGTTGCTACTCTTCCAGCTCTTGGTAACAGCCTTGCAGCAATCACACCCCGTTAGGGCTGCACCATAAGCATATCAGCATTGGTGGTTCAGTGGTAGAATTCTCACCTGCCATGCCGGAGACCCGTGTCTGATTCCCAGCCAATGCAATTCCTTTTTTGTGTTGCTACTCTTCCAGCTCTGGGTAACAGCCTTGCAGCAATTACACCCCACTAGGGCTGCAGTAAAAGCTTATCAGCATTGGTGGTTCAGTGGTAGAATTCTCGCCTGCCACATGGTAGACCTAGAATCGATTCTCGGCTAATACAAGTGCGATTTTGTGTGGCTCCTTTTTCAGCACTGGTTGACTGCCTTTTAGCACTTACACAACACAAAGCCAAAAAACAACATCGGTCAGCATAGGTGGTTCAGTGGTAGAATTCTCGCCTGCGACGAGGGAGACCCGGGTCCGATTCCCGGCCAATGCAATTCCTGTTTTGTGTTGCTGCTCTTCCAGCTCTGGGTAACAGCCTTGCAGCAATCACACCCCACTAGGGCTGCAGTACAAGCATATCAGCATTGGTGGTTCAGTGGTAGAATTCTCGCCTGCCACGAGGGAGACCCGGGTCCGATTCCCGGCCAATGCAAGTGCTGTTTTTTGTTGCTACTCTTCCAGCTCTGGGTAACAGCCTTGCAGCAATCACAACCCACTAGGGCTGCAATATAAGCATATCAGCATTGCTGGTTCAGTGGTAGAAATCTCGCCTGCCACGCGGGAGACCTTGAGTCGATTCCTGGCTAATACAAATGCATTTTTGTGTGGCTCCTTTTTCAGCTCTGGTTGACGGCCTTTTAGAACTCACACAACATAAAGGCAAAGAAACAACATGGGACAGCTTTGGTCGTTCAGTGGTAGAATTCTTGCCTGCCACGCGGGAGACCCAGGTCCGTTTCCCGGCCAATGCACCTTCTGATTTTGGTTGCTACTCTTCCAGCACTGGGTAACAGCCTTGCAGCAATCACAACCCACTAGGGCTGCAGTAAAACCATATCAGCATTGGTGGATTAGTTGTAGAATTCTCACCTGCCACGCGGTAGACCTTGAGTCGCTTCCTGGCTAATACAAATGCAGTTTTGTGTGGCTCCTTTTTCAGCTCTGGTTGACGGCCTTTTAGCACTCACACAACACAAAGGCAAGGAAGAACATGGGTCAGCATTGGTGGTTCAGTGGTAGAATTCTCGCCCGCCACGCGGGAGACCCGGGTCCGAATCCCGGCCAATGCAATTCCTGTTTTGTGTTGCTACTCTTACTCTTCCATCTCTGGGTAACAGCCTTGCAGCAATCACAACCCACTAGGGCTGCAGTATAAGCATATCAGCATTGCTGATTCAGTGGTAGAAATCTCGCCTGCCACGTGGGAGACCTTGAGTCGATTCCTGGCTAATAACAATGCAGTTTTGTGTGGCTCCTTTTTCAGCTCTGGTTGACGGCCTTTTAGCACTCACACAACACAAAGGCAAGGAAGAACATGGGTCAGCATTGGTGGTTCAGTGGTGGAAACCTTGCCTGCCACGCGCGAGACCCGGGTCCAATTCCCAGCCAATGCATTTCCTGTTTTGTGTTGCTACTCTTCCAGCTCTGGGTAACACCCTTGCAGTAGTCACACCCCACTAGGGCTGTAGCATAAGCATATCAGCATTGGTGGTTCAGTGGTAGAATTCTCGCCTGCCACGCGGGAGACCTGGGTCCGATTACTGGTCAATGCAATTCTTGTTTTGTGTTGCTGCTCTTCCAGCTCTGAGTATCAGCCTTGCAGCTATCACACCCCACTAGGGCTGCAGTAAAAGCTTATCAGCATTGGTGGTTCAGTGGTAGATTTCTTGCCTGCCACACAGAAGACCCTGGTCCGATTCCCATCCATTACAATTCCTGTTTTGTGTAGCTACTCTTCCAGCTCTGGGTAACAGCCTTGCATCAATCGCACCCCACTAGGGCTGCAGAATAAGCATTTCAGCATTGGTGGTTCAGTGGTAGAATTCTCGCCTGCGAAGAGGGAGACCCGGGTCCGATTCCCAGCCAATGCAGTTCGTGTTTTGTATTACTACTCTTCCAGCTCTGGGTAACAGCCTTGCAGCAATCACACCCCACTAGGGGCGCAATAAAGCATATCAGTATTGGTGGTTCAGTGGTAGAATTCTCGCCTGCTACGCGGGAGACCTTGAGTCGATTCCCGACTAATACAAGCGCGGTTTTGTGTGGCTCCTGTTTCAGCTCTGGTTGACGTCTTTTTAGCCCTCACACAACACAAAGGCAGGGAAGAACATGGGTCAGCATTGGTGGCTCAGTGGTAGAGTTCTCGCCTGCCACGCGGGAGACCCGAGTCCGATTCCCGGCCAATGAAAATCTTGTTTTGTGTTGCTACTCTTCCAGCTCTGGATATCAGCCTTGCAGCAATCACACCCCACTAGGGCTGTAGTAAAACCATATCAGCATTGGTGGTTCAGTGGTAAAATTCTCACCTGCCACGCGGTGGGCCTAGAGTCGATTCCTGGCTAATACAAGTGCGTTCTTTTGTGGCTCCTTTTTCAGCTCTGTTTGACGGCCTTTTAGCACTCACACACTACAAAGGCAAAAAACTATATCGGTAGGCATTGATGGCTCAGTGGCAGAATCCTCGCCTGCCACAGAGTAGACCTAGAGTCAATTCACAGCTAATACAAGTGTGGTTTTGTGTGGCTCCTTTTTCAGCTCTGGTTGACAGCCTTTAAGTACTCACACAACACAAAGCCAAAAAAACAACTTCGGTCAGCATAGGTGGTTCAGTGGTAGAATTCTCACCTGCCGCGTGGGAGACCTGGGTCTTATTCCCGGCCAATGCAATTCCTGTTTTGTGTAGCTACTCTTCCAGCTCTGGTTGACAGCCTTTTAGCACTCACACAACAAAAAGGCAAAACACAACATCGGTTAGCATTGGTGGTTCAGTGGAAGAATTCTTGCCTGCCACGCGGGAGACCCGGGTCCGATTCCTGGCCAATGCATTTCCTGTTTTGTGTTGCTACTCTTCCAGCTCTGGGTAACAGCCTTGCAGCAATCACACCCCAATAGGGATCCAGTATAAGCATATCAGCATTGGTGGTTCAGTGGTAGAATTCTCACCTGCCATGCGGGAGACCCAGGTCCGATTCCCGGACAATGCAAGTGTGGTTTTGTGTTGCTACTCTTCCAGCTCTGGAAAAACAGCCTTGCATCAATCACACCCCACTAGGGCTGCAGAATAACCATATCAGCGTTGGTGGTTCAGTGGTAGATTTCTCGCCTGCCACGCGGAAGACCCTGGTCCGATTCCCGTCCATTCCAATTCCTGTTTTGTGTTGTTACTCTTCCAGCTTTGGGTAACAGCCTTCCAGCAATCACAACGCACTAGAGCTGCAGAATAAGCATATCAGCATTGGTGGTTCAGTGGTAGAATGCTCGCCTGCCACATAGGAGACATAGAGTCGATTCCCGGCTAAAACATGTGCATTTTTGAGTGGCTCCTGTTTCAGCTCTGGTTGATGGCCTTTTAGCACTCACACAACATAAAGGCAAGGAACAACATAGATCAGCATTGCTCGTTTAGTGGTAGAATTCTTGCCTGCCACGCGGGAGACCCACGTCTGTTTCCCGGCCAATGCAATTCCTGTTTTGTGTTGCTACTCTTCCAGCTCTGGGTAACAGCCTTGCATCAATCACACCACACTAGGGCTGTAGTATAAGCAAGTCAGCTTTGTTGGTTCAGTGGTAGATTGCTTGCCTGCCACACAAAAGACCATGGTCCGATTCCCGTCCATTACAATTCCTGTTTTGTGTAGCTACTCTTCCAGCTCTGGGTAACAGCCTTGCAGTAATCACACCCTACTAGGGCTGCAGTGTAAGCATATCAGCATTGGTGGTTCAGTGGTAGAATTCTCGCCTGCCACGCGGGAGACCCGGGTCCGATTCCCGGCCAATGCAAGTGCTGTTTTGTGTTGCTACTCTTCCATTTCTGGGTAACAGCCTTGCAGCAATCACAACCCACTAGGGCTGGAGTATAAGCATATCATCATTGCTGGTTCAGTGGTAGAAATCTCGCCTGCAACGCGGGAGACTTTGAGTCGATTCCTGGCTAATACAAATGCAGTTTTGTGTGGCTCCTTTTTCAGCTCTGGTTGACGGCCCTTTAGCACTCACACAATACAAAGGCAAGGAACAACATAGGTCAGCATTGGTGGTTCAGTGGTAGGAACCTTGCCTGCTACACGCGAGACCCGGGTCCAATTCCCACCCAATGCTTTTCCTGTTTTGAGTTGCTACTCTTCCAGCTCTGGGTAACAGCCTTGCAGCAATCACACCCCACTAGGGCTGTAGCATAAGCTTATCAGCATTGGTGGTTCAGTGGTAGAATTCTTGCCTGCCACGCGGGAGACCCGGGTCCGATTCCCGGTCAATGCAATTCCTGTTTTGTGTTGCTACTCTTCCAGCTCTGGGTATCAGCCTTGCAGCAATCACACCCCACTAGGGCTGCAGCTTAAACATATCAGCATTGGTTGTTCAGTGGTAGATTTCTCACCCTGCCACGCGGAAGACCGTAGTCCGATTCTCGTCCATTACAAATCCTTTTTTGTGTTGCTACTCTTCCAGCTCTGGGTAACAGCGTTGCAGCAATCACACCCCACTGGGGCTGCAGTATAAGCATTTCAGCATTGGTGGTCCAGTGGTAGAGTTCTCGCCTCCCACGTGGGAGACCTGGGCCCGGTTCCCAGCCAATGCAATTCCTGTTTTGTGTAGCTGCTCTTCCAGCTCTGGGTATCAGCCTTGCAGCAATCACACCCCACTAGGACAGCAGTATGAGCATATCAGCATTGGTGGTTCAGTGGTAGAATTCTTGCCTGCCACGTGGGAGACCTGGGTCCCATTCCTGGCCAATGCAATTCCTGTTTTATGTTGCTACAATTCCCTTTTTTATGTTGCTACTCTTCCAGCTTATCAAGCAAGTTTTTACACAGCGGATGCCCTTTCAGCCGCAACCCATGTCTGGAACACACACACACACACACTCTAGCCTATCCAATTCACCTGTACCACATGTCTTTGGACTGTGGTGGAAACTGGAGCACCCTAAGGAAACCCACGTGAATGCAGGGAGAACATGCAAACTCCACACAGCAACACCAACTGAACCGAGGCTTGAACCAGCGACCTTCTTGCTGTGAGGCGACAGCACTACCTACTGCGCCACTGCTTCGCCCAGCATAAAAATGTATATACATAAATCACAATTTAAATGGACAAATAAATAGATATGTTTAAATTGTGTTTTTAACCCCCTGTGGTCGAAGACAGCGTATACGCGTTCTGACAAGTTTTTATCTCATTGAGCTGAAATGAACCTAAATTTCACTTTCAGTTTTGATCGTACAGATAAGATCAATACATCAATCGAATCTGTTAGGTGTCTACTTTTAAATGTGTACACTCACGACAAAAACAAATGTGTGTGCTTTTGCAAATCAAGGATAATAAACAGTATAGGCATTCTGTCTTTTCTCTCTCCGTGAACTGTTTTTAGAAACGTGTCAGCAAAATGCGCTGAAACTCCGCGAAAACAATACACCCAGACACGAGACACATATCTTTATAAAGCTTGAAGTGTCTACTTTTAAACGCAGCTATGCATGTTGAAAACAAATATTGTTTGATAAAGTAATCAGTATGAAAGCAACGCTATGTCTAGCTTCTCAGTCTGAGCTCATTAGAGTTATTGCGACCAGGCCCACGAAGCTTTGACATTACAAACAGCCTGCATGAGGAGCGCGCAACAGTAGACTGTGTCAGGAAAACACGTCATTAAAATGAACTGAATCTCAGCAAATACTCGACAAAGAAACATGTGAAATGTTTCTAAAGAAAGCTTGATATGTCTACTTTTGCATTAACCAATATAAGTCGAAAACAAATAATCTTTCAAGTAATTCGTATAAAAGTAAGGGCAGGTACTGATTCTCCTGTCGCCTCATTACAGCGAACATGATCCCGCCCCCAGTGAAGGCGCATTTCATATGGAAATGAACTGAGGTGAGCCAGCCAGGTGATAATGTAAACGCTCCCCGAGACATGGCATCAAACGACAAGCTTTATTATAGTTACTTATTTTGTTTGAACGATGGCATGCTAGAAGCACAATATAAAAATAATATAAAAATAAAATATAAAAATTAAAATATATAAATAAACTTATTTTTTCTCAGATTCTTTCTTGAAACTCTTAGTCACATACCTGTCTGATGGCTCATTATGCAGGTCTTTGTCTTCTCTGGTGTTACTCTCTGCATAGTAATGATAGTTCACGCCTTCTCGCATAAACTATTTTCACACAGAAAGTGACTTAGAAATTTTAATTCATAGAATTGTTTTTTTGTGAGTAAGTGAACAAGATGATTCTCACATCATTTTGAAGCAAAAACACTAGACTACCAGATCCAGTTCTCAAAAGTCTTGTGCACAAATGTTCTCTGTGTGTTTCACGGCCTTGTTTCAGGGATTTCAAAATTTTAGTTTTTCACTAAACACGCATAAACGTTTCTTTCTCAAAAACACAAACACATACAAACATGCTGCTTAGGTATTATTGTAGCCCAACTTGTGCTGTTTACAGTGTTATCACACATTAGCCATTAAAAAGTTTTTAAGATACTGAAAACAACACAAATGTCAGTGCATGTCAAAACTTCTCCAGAGCCCCAAAACACCCTCAGACCCCAGATGGTTAAAAGTCATTTAATTAGGCAATAAAACAATGCATTACAAAAACATTTTAAATGTATAAATAAATAGACACTTTTATTACTGTATTTTTATTTAATTCATGTTTTAAAGGCTGATTAATCAAACAGTAAAAATTTGGGTTAATAAATCACAAAACACATTTTAAACAGCTTTTTAAATAAGCATTTGGCAAATGCTTTTCTCCCTATTTGCTGTTTGGTTTTCTTTTTCTTTTGCCACATGCTTTTCTCAAATTAAAAATAAATCAAGTTAAAAATGGCTCTGCTGTAATGAGCTATTGTTTTCCTCTGTTAGGAAAAAAAGACAGTTAACAGTTTTATCTAGAATAAATGACCCTGGTGATAAAGATTTTCTTGGAGATATAGAACAAAATGAACTTCATATTTTGCCATCAGAGTTAGATTACTATTATACAGAGAAAGCTAAAGGAGCTTTACGATCTAGAGTGAAATGGATAGAGGAGGGGGAGAAAAATTCTTCATATATATATTTTTTTTAAATTAGTAAAGCAAAGGCAATCTTCAAAAACTATTAATAAACTTAGCATAAATAACGATGTAAGTGAAGAGAAAACTTTGATTGATGATCACATCTATTCATATTATTATGTAAATCAAAATTTAATGAGGGTGATTGTGACTTTTTCTTTTCCTTTTCAAAAGATAAAGTTCCTATTATAGATGACAGCTTTTGTGAAATGATGGAATCTGACATTGTTATCTCTGAACTTGATGTTGCTATTTCTAAAATATCCAATGGAAAATCCAGGCATATACGGAATTACAGTTGAGTTTCATAAACATTTTTGGCCAGAGATGAGATTTTTAGTTTTTGAAGCACTTAAGAAAAGTAAAGACAAAGCAGAACTATCGACTTCTATGAAGCAGAATTTAATAATTTTAGTTTCATAGCCAAGCAAAAACAAATTATTTTTAGACAATTGGAGACCCATAACTCTTTTGTCCAATGATTTTAAATTGCTCTCTCATGTATTTTCAATAGACTCAAAAAAAGGTATAGGCGAGATAATTAATGAAATACAATCAGCTTTCATTAAAGTGAGAAGTATTCAGAATGATAGTTGATATGCTCGATTATAGGTATTTAATTCCTCAGACAAGTATATTTCTATTTCTAGACTTTTTCAAGGCATTTGATACCCTTGAGCATCCTTTTTTGTCTTTAGAAAGTCTTTAGAAACTTTTGGGTTTGGTCCGAGCTTTTGTAGGGTAATTTCCATGTTCTATACTGATATATTCAGTAGTAAATCTCTGAATTCAGGATCATCTCCTAGAGTTTACATCATAAGAGGAATCCATCAAGGATGTCCCATCTCACCTTTACTTTTTAATATAGCTGTTGAACTTATGTCATTATATTAAATCAGAGTACACTTTAGGTATTAATATACTTGGTAGGACTTTTACTTTAAGTCAGTTTGCTGATGACACTCTATTAATTCTTAAAAATAGGGAGGTGCTCCTTTTAGCTCTTGTCAAAGTTTCTGTTTCCTAAAGCTTCTGAACTCACCTTAAACCTAAGAAAATGTGGAATATTAACTATTCAGAATTGTACTTTAAGAGAATTAGAGTGCATTCTAGTAAAAGAAGAAGTTAAATACTTGGGAGTTACCATCACCAAAAATTCTGTTAATAGAGAATGTGCAAATTTTAATACTAAAATGGAAGGGATGAAAAAATCCCTAAATCATTGGCTAGCTAGAGACCTTTCCATACAGGGTAAAATTATTTTGACTGGGATTATCTAAAATGATATACTTAACTTATCCTTTATATACTCCTCCCAAAATAGTTAAATCTATTAATTTAACATTTTTTACATTTATTTGTAAAAATAAATCACATTATTTACGTAAGAATCATATGATCAAAGAGTAAGAATATGGAGGTTTGAAAGCTATTAATTTTGAATGTCTTCATTGCACTTTTAGAGTTAAATGGTTGAAACAGTGTTTAAGCCTTATTCAATATGGTATCATATCCCAAATAATTTGTTTAAAAAAATGGTGGCCTTGAATTTGTATTAAGATATGATTATGATTGTTCAAAACTTCCTTTGATGCTGTCTAATTTTCAATAGCAAGAACTACTTTTTTGGAAAATTATATTTACCTATAATTTTCCCCTCATAAATCCACTCTTTGAAATAAAAGGGCTGTTATTATTAACAGAAAATCATTGTTTAAAAGTGACTGGTACAATAAAGGCATTATATTTATTAATGATTTGTTAGATGAAAATGGACTGCTACTATCTCATAACGAATTTTTAAATAAATATAGAGTTAAAATCACAGATAAAGGTTATATTAAAATTAGCGAGGCTATACCTATTGCTTTGTTTAGGTTAATTCAAAGTAATTATTTTGATCCCCCATGTACACTTGTAACTTTTCTTCCGTCTTTAAAATTATCAATGTTGATATTTTTGATAGTAAATATAACAACAAGCTTATTTACAACACGCCTTATAATGGGTGATTTTAAGTGTTATCATCTAGGAGTTGTTAAACCCTTAGTAGAGGACAAAGCTTTTACCTTTTCTCTTAAATATCCTGTAGCACCTAAGGTTAGCGAAACTCATTACATAATTTTATTCAGGATATACCATGTGAACGAGTTTATTCAAAAAAGATTTAACTTTGATGTTGACAAGTGTAGATCTGCTCCAGAAACACTCAATCACTTTTTTTTTCTTGTTAATTTACTTTTAAATTCTGGTTTGACATCCATCCTTGGCTTTCATTAAAGAGGATTTAAGTCCCCCCTATTGTTCTAGAAGATATTTTATTTTACAAAGCTGATTTACATTGTTCTTTCTCTGATGTTGTGAACTTTATTTTACTAATGGGTATATCACATTCATTGTTGTAAGTGGAAAAAGTGCAGACCCATAATGTTTTGTTTGTCCTTTGATGTAGATCTTTTGTACTGCTCCTTGCTCCTTGTTGCAGTTGTAACAATTTTAATTTATTTTATATATGATTGTTCCGTTTTGTGATGTAAACTTTTTGCAACAATAAAAACGAAAAAAAAAACACTTATACTTAGTAGATTAAACAAGTTTTTCAAAATTGTGTAAAAATGTTTGGATTAAAAGTTTTGATCAACTTAAAATACTGAATGTCTGTGTATTTGAGAGAGAGAGCAGATATGTTGTGTGAGATGTGAAAAGGAGTGTGAAATTTATCATGTCCTGACTGCAACAGTAAGTGGCAAAAAAGCTGAACAAAAAAAGACTTTTATTTTGGCGTGTTGTGTGACGTCATAAGGCTGCGCCGCTTCCGCGCTGCGGTTCAACTGGAGGAAGGTTTGTTTCACAACTTTACACAAATATAAACCGATTGATTAAAGTTTCAGGTTTTCCTTTCGATATTATATACCTGCGGTTGACTATTATTTTAATCCTTTATACAACAAAGTACTATTTTAATAACAGTAATCGAGGGCTATTGTTTGAACAACAGAAATGTGTTTTAATGAAGGTTTTATTTATTTACTAGCATAATGTCATTCCAATATAGGTATACAATATTATATATATATATATATATATATATATATATATATATATATATATATATATATATATATAAAAGAAATGGAGGACTAGTTTTTATCAGGTCATTTGTTTGTGGCTATTGTTTCTTGCTCAGACTTACCTGATTTATTTTTGTCAATCACTCTCATATAAAGAAACTGTTGAAGCAAGTGTTAAAGAGAAGTTATTTTGTTTCTGTTCATTGTTTTGTTCATTTTAAACAGGATAAAGTGTCCAAACACAGAGAAAAACTCCTGCTGAAGCGACTGATCTCCACACTGTTATAAAGATGGCGTTTATTAAAGAGGAGAGTGAAGATGTGAAGATTGAAGAAACATTCACAGTCAAACAGGAAGATCCGCAGGAACAAACAAGTTAGTTTTTATTCAGATATATTTTAATAATAAGAATACTAAATTAAATCCATGTTGCAGCCCTGAGTGTGCTGCCTAGTTCTCCTAAATGCACATAAGCACTTATTAAAAGATAGGAATGAGTTTCTTTTGTTACTTGTTCTCATGTCTTTTGTCATTATGTATTATTAGTCTCCCATTTTCTCTACCTTCTTAAGGTTATTGCTTTTCTTGTTCTCCTACTGTGTAAAGCGCCCTTGAGCACTGTCGCTATAAAAAATAAATAAAAACAATAAATTAATAAAAAGTTAAACTGAGCTGACGATATTTGACCTACAGTATTCTCATAAAAGATATCTGCTATTACAGTGATAGTGTTGGCTTGGTACTTTCCATTTGCATATGTCGGGTAGATCACAATTCCCTTTTTTTCATCAACTTCTTTATGGGTTTAAACTTGTTTCTAGTAGTTGTTACTAGTTCTCACAGATAGTATCAGAGTTAGAATTAAATCATTATTATAATAACTAATTATCAGGGCTATTGTATTTAAACAGTTTCCGCAGAGTCTTAAAATGTCTTAAATTCCAAAATCTAAAATTTGGCCCTAAAAAGTCTTAAATTTGCTGAAATGTTGTGTTGTCGGTCATAAATCTTTTTTAAACAAGTCTTCATTTTCCTGTGTTCATGATTTGTTACCCAATTTGGTCAAAACCCATACAATCACCAACAATCCATCTCAATAAAACTTTCAACTTTTATTTAAAAAGGTCATTTTAACTCTATTTATCATAATGGTAAAGACTGCTGAGGATATCCACCTGGGCAGATTGTTTTGAATGGATTTAGTTGATTATAGTTTTTAAAACTTTTAAAACATTTGTTAATTAGTTTTTATTTTATTTTAAAGAAAGTTTATTTTAGAAAAAAGTGTGTGGATCCCAGTCGAGCTCTCTTGTTTTTACACAATATTTAAGATATTTTGCTAAGAAATATCTAAAATATTTTAATGTTATTATTAGTTTTGATTTATTATTGTATTATTAAATATTTTATATAAAAAATATTTTTTGAAAGGACAAATAAAAAACCTTATAATGGTCTTAAAAATGTCTTTAAAAGTCTTAAATTAAACTTGGTGTCACCTGTAGAAACCCTGATTTAAAGTATGTCAGAAAACGTGGATGACTCTAATTTTAAATATGCTGAATGAAATAGACACTAAAATAATTAATTAGTTTAAAACATTGTACAGTTTTCTAAACTATATGATGTTGTTAAGTTCATCAGTATTGACCATATTCTTCACATACCAGCAGGCGCCGCTATTGGAATCTTTTTGCGTTTTAAAGAATAAATTTTTAGATCCTTAAAACAGTGTAATGCTGCTTGTCTTTGATCTTGTGGGGGAAACCGGAGCACCCAGAGAAAACCCATGCCAGCTCGGGGAGAACATGCAAACTCCACACAGAAATGCCAACTGACCCAGCCGAGGCTCGAACCAGCAACCTTCTTGCTGTGAGGCGACAGCACCACCTACTGTGCCTCCTCGTCGCCCGACAACACTGATTTATTTGCATATTTTTATGCAATATTCCAGTTTTGCAAATAAATTTAATTGGCATTTTTGGATGGAAACATAGCCGTAAGGTTTGGAGCTTACGCTGCTATTCTGAACCAATAATCGGAAACAGAAAGCAGTTGAAGGATGGCGTGTTTAAATCCATTATTTATCTGACTCCATTGTAATTAATCTGACTCCATCAAAATTGTTATTATCATTGATAAAGAGAAAGAATCTCAAAGCTTAAAGCAGGTAAAGTTGTTTATTAAGTTACATGTTTGAATATACAGACAGTAGAATGAAACAAACTAACATACTGTATAAAGAAATTAGCTGTAACGTGCACTGCTGAGCAACAAAGACAGTGAAACTGCCTTTGTTAGCAAATGAGGCTACGCAGCCTTGTGCAGGAAATGCAGAGTAAAAGCCATTCTCCCAAATCAACACTTACTGTTCCTTATTATACCCTGAGCAAAGCGTTGTTAAACATGAGTGAAAATCAACCCCCAAAACGAACTGAACATGAGAGAGCACAGCAGAGGAGATAAAGTGGGTGAGAACATTAACATACTCTCAGGCCATGACTCAACAATAGTAAATATATTGAAATACAAGCAATCAATGTCTCTGTTGATTTTAGCACTACAACGCTTAAGTCATAAACTGTCAAATGACACCAAACATGATAAAGCTATTTGAAGGAAGATCACAATCAGAAGAATTGTGTATGGTGAAAAGCACATGGTTACTGCAAGCAAATGGCAGAGATGTGTACTGGAGCTGTGATCAACTCTACCAAGCCAGGAGGACCCATCCCATGCTTGCAATGTCTCAGAAGTCCTTGATTAGCATAGAAGGAATATATAATAGAAGAATATATAATTTTTTCTCATCCTGCTTACCCATTACCTACATTTCAGTCACACAAAAAACAAAGTCGCATACGAGAAAGGCTTGTTCTTCTTTAATTAATAACTAGCTTAAATTCACAGACCTTCGACAGAGACATGTACTGTAACTAGATTAATTGGATTATTTCTCTTCTAAAAACAATGTTTTAGTTCTGCTTACATTCTTATTATTCAACTATTTTAATAGATTTTTCCAAAGTCTTCAATTTTTCCACAACACACATATTGAACAACAAATTAACATGGTACATAGCTACAGACATACACCCCATAAAGAAAAAGGGTGAAAGATAAAAATAAAAATAAATTAATTAATAAAAATAGATAAAATAAATTAGGAAACTAGGGATAAACTCTCACCAAGGATATAATAACCTCTGAGCGTTCAATGTAGGAGAGGAAAGGCTGCCAAATGATGTACTTAAGGTGCTCGAGTTTAAGATGTGATAACAATTCTAATCTCCAATGTTTGTGGGATGGTGGGTTTGTTTTTTCCATCTTAGGAGAATCAGGCTAGGAGAATCTTGGGAGAAAATGACTAAATGACTAAATCAGGCGTCTGGCCAATAAAGAAGAAAAGGCAATGATCTCTATTACATATAGATGAAAATGATCTAAAAATATTGGCCAAAAATTTATGCAACCTAGGGCATCGCCAGAACATCAGATCTGCTGGCTCCAAACCACATCTGGGGCAAGATGAAATACGTTTTTGCCAGCTTGCTCCTAGATAGGTGAAGCCTAAGAAGCACCCTAAACTGCAGAAGACCATGTCTAATAAATGCAGGGGATGAGTGTACCAGTTCTATGGCATATTGCCAGGCTGTATCTGATATTTCTAGTCCCAGTCCGTCTTCCTATTTTAGCTTTATATAATTTAGGTAAGGGGAGGCAGTTCTTTAGACCACTTCATATAACATGGACATCATACCCCTTTGATATGGGTCCATATTTACCAATTCATCTATCCAACATGCTTATGGTTGGTTCAGGGAAGGAGAGAAGTGTTTTTTTTACGAAACTATGGACTTGAAAGTACCTGAAAAAATTGTCTCCAAAACAAGAGCTTCATCAAATACCTTGCACAACAGTGGTGTTAGCTTGACAGTAAACTTCTTATAAAACTCGGCCGGAAACCATCAGGGCCTGGTGCTTTTCCGGTTTTCAATTTTTTAATTGCATTTTCAATTTCAGAAGGTGTTATTTTTTATTCTAATACCAACTGATCTGAATCACAAAGGTATGGCAATTCTAAATAATTGAAAAAGCTCTCAATACGTCCAATTTCGTTTACCTCAGAGCTTCAAAGGGTTTTATAAAAGTGTTTAAATTGATCATTAATTCCCCGTTAATCAGTAATAATACTGCCCTCACCTTTACTAACTGCGGCTATAAAACCAGCTGCTGAGGATTGTTTCAGTTGGTAACACAATAACCTGGCAGCTCGTTCACCATGTTCATAATGAATCTAGCGTGATCTTATGTGGAGATTCTCTGCATTTTCACTTGTCAGGGAGTCATATTCTGCTTGCAGAAGGAGTCTTTTCTAATGGAGCTCTTCGGAAGGTGATGTTGAGTGTAGCTGATCAATTGTATTATTTAATTCATAATCTCTGTAAGCCGTTTTGACATTCTTTTATTTGCGCTAGCTTGATATTAAATAATCTGTCCTTTTATAAATGCTTTCAGAGTATACCATAGGATGCTCAAACTTATCTCTGGGGATTCGTTTATCTCAAGGAAGAAATAAATTTAAGCATCAATAACTTTTACAAAATCGTCGTCTGCCAAGAGTCTTGAGTTAAACCGCCATGTATGTTGGAGGATTCCATTGCCTGAAAACATAGCTTTAGAGAGACTGGACAATGGTCCGAAATAACAATACTACCATACTCTACTGCTGACATTAATGCCCCATTCACACGGGGCTTCAGCATCAACGCTTGACAGAGGGCGTGTCTGAAGTTGGGGCTGACGTGATCATCATAGCAACGATAGCCAATGAATTTAGTCAGCAATAGGCCACAGTCTGAGCTGGTGTATTTGCATACAGCGATCTGTTGGCTGATGCTTCCATCGCCGCTTGAAAAGTTGATCAAGTCCCAACTTTTGCAGCGTCAACGAATCCACAATGCAGTTCGACAACGCCTGACATCACCCATTCAAAGTGAACGGGAAGCGTTGACGCTGATGCCCCTTGTGAATGGGGCGTAAGGGACGTAACTGCTTGTCCAGGAGAAAATGGTCAATCCTGAAATAGGTTTGATGCACAGGTGAATAAAATTCAGGAGGTTCGCCTCCTAAAATTAAATTGTGTGTGTCAAGACTAGGCAAAATTGAAAATAAATCAATGAAAATGTGTACATTGTCCCAATTAGGAGCATACACATCGACCAGGACCACAGACATGTTAAAAGTTTGGATTATTATGTTTCTGCCATTTTTATCCAGCACATTTGACTCAATGACAAACTGTACATTCTTATGTATGAGTACAGCAACGACCCTACTTTTGCTATTGAAGTTTGAATAATATATTTGTGTATAGCCTCCTCTATTAAGTTTAGAATAGTCATTTTTCAACAGATGTGTCTCCTGTAAATATACAATATCGGATTTGAACTGATTTTAATTGTTTCGTTTTATTGGGTGATTTAGCCTCCGCACATTCTAACTGGTAAAGTTTGTCTTTACTTCACCCATTTTATGGGCTGTTGAAAACATTTATCAGAAGCATCCGAAGCACCCGAAAGGTATCTGTGGGTTTTGTATGTAGGGGGATGTGTGGGGGAGAGAGGAAAGGAAAAAAAAGGTGTGATCGCACATACACTTTTATAAACACGAAACAACACAAGATTGAAACCTTGGTGTAAACTTACACACACTTCCACCTACTCGCACTCTTAGCTAGCTGACCATGTGGGACCTCACGTATAAAACAAAACCATTTGAACAGCTCTTGATGTTTTATGACAAAACGACCCCATTACTGACAAAATATACTTGAGAACTAGAAATAACAACAACCAACATGTGCTATAGTGGTTATTTAAAAGTTAACCGGAGAGCGACATTAACATTTGTATTGTCATTCACAGCCCAGTGTACTGTTGTCTTTATTTCAGTGGCTTTCTTCAAAATATCCTTTTTTTCGGAAAAGTAGTGGCATTTAATCACGAAGGCGCATGGCGGTTCCTTGTCATCCACTGGTTTGCTTCATAGAGTGTGGTGTGCCTGGTCCCGAAGAGGATTCTTCTCGAGGTTTAGTGTATCTTTTAGAAGTATCTTGCATGATTATATGCTGTCATGGCTATAATATATATATTTATATATATTAATATATATATATATATATATATATATATATATATATATATATATATATATATATATATAAATGTTGCTATAATAAAGGCCAATGAAGAAAAAATGGCCATGAATATCAAATCACTTTTATTGTCACATCATCAGCAGCATGTGTGCTATGATGAGTGAAAAGCTTAGGTGCTGGCTCTAGACAGTACAAATTACAGACAGTGCAAATATAACGACAGTGCAAAATACAGATAGTACAAAATAATTTGGCAGCATTATAATTGTTGACAGCGATATGTATAATGAATATGTGTACCCATAGTTGTAGGCTGTATTGTTTTAGGTATGTATTGGTTAAAGTGCAGTGCATGCCACATATACATGGTGTGCAGTGAGGGGTATTAAGTGTTCATCAGCCTGATAGTCTGAGGGAAGAAGCTTTCCTTTAGTCGGCTGGTGCGCGACCGGATGCTGCTGAACCATTTGCCTAAGGGTAGCAGAGAGAAAAGTCTATGGCTTGGGTGGCTGGAGTCGCTTATAATTCACTTGGCTTTCCTCATGCACCGCCTGGTGATGTCGTGGTGGGAGGGAAGCTCACCTCCTACTACGCGTCCAGCAGTTCACACAATCCTATGTAGGCCTTTGCGATTGCTGCTGGTGCTATTTACATACCAGGTGGTGATACAGCCACGCAGGATGCTCCCCACAGTGCAGGTGTAGAACGAGCGGAGGATGTGAGGGCTTATTCCAAACCTCCGGAGACGCCTGAGGAAGAAGAGGCGTTGTTGTGCCTTCCTTAGCACTGCGTCTGTGTGAACAGTCCTTGTCAAATCCTCAGCAATGTGTACTCCAAGAAACTTGAAAGCGCTGACTCTCTCCACTGGTGTCCCGTTGATGGTGATGGGGGTGTGTTCTCTCTTCTCCCAGCTCCTTGGTTTTGCTGATGTTGAGTGAGAGGTGGTTTTCCTCACACCACTGCGTCAGAGTGTAAAACTCCTCTCTGTAGGCCATCTCATCATTATCTGTGATTAGGCCCACCACTGTCATCAGCAAATTTAACGATGACGTTGGAGCTGTGTTTGGCTGTACAGTCGCATGTGTACAGGGAGTACAGGAGTGGACTGAACACAGCTATGTGGATCATCAGTGTGGATCAGGTCATGTTGTTCATTCTGACCACCTGGCGTCTGCTTGACAGGAAGTCCAGGATCTAGATGCACATACAGCTGTGTAGACCCAGAGCTTGGAGCTTCACCACTAGTTTGGCAGGCACTATAGTGCTGAATACTGAGCTGTAGTCCACAAACAGCATTCTCACATATGTGTTTTTGTTTTCCAGGTGAGACAGAGCAGTGTGCAAGGTGAAAGCAATTGCAACATCAGTGGAGCGATTATTCCTGTAAGCAAATTGCAGAGGGTCAGTGTGAGCAGGCAGTACAGAGCAGATGTGCTTTTTAAACAGCTTCTCAAAGCACTTGCTGAAGATGAGTGTCAGAGCAACTGGACGCCAGTCATTTAAGCATGTGATTTTAGATTATGTCGGTATGGGCACAATAGTAGCTGTCTTAAAGCATGTGGGAACCACAGAGCGAGAGGTTAACGATGTCCGTGAAAGCCCCTGCTAGCTGGTGTGCGCATGCTTTAAGTACACGTCCAGGGATGCCATCTGGGCCGTAGCTTTCCATATGTTCCGGAAAGATCTTGTTACGTCTGCTACAGAAACAGAGTGTGCTGGCGGTTTCGGTATCGGCCGCGGGAGTGCACAGTGTGTGGGTGCTGTCCTGGGCTTTAAAGCAGGTGTAGAACAAGTTGAGCTCGTCCGGGAGAGATGCAGAAATGTTTACAGTGGCGGGTTTGTTACTTTTAAAGTTTGTGATGTAATTAAGTCCCTGCCACATACTCCTCCCCTCTACCTTGTATCTCTGTATTGATGTTTTGCTGCTTTGATAGTTTACCTGAGGTTGTAGTTTGCTTGTTTTTGTTCCTCAGCATTTCTTGATTTATAAGCGGAGGTTCACACTGATCGGGCTGTTCGAACTTCACCATAAATCCATGGTTTTGGGTTAGGGTAGATACGGACAGTTTTTGTTGGGACCATGTCTTCTATACACTTTCTGATGAGGCATGTAACGGTGTCTTGAGTAAACTTTAATGTCGTCATCAGAAGCTGCCCGAAACATCTCCCAGTCCATATGATCAAAACATTCTTGAAGTATGGAACTCGATTGGTCCGTCCAGCTTTGAAACCTCTTGAGGGTGGGTGGTTCCCGTTTCAGTTTCTGTCTGTAAGCAGGCAAGAGCAGAACAAAAGAGTCATCTGATTTGCTTAGCGGTGGGCGGGGGAGGGATTTGTTGGCTTCCCGGAACGGAGAATAGCAGTGGTCCAAAATTCGGTCACCACGCATGTTTGTGGTGATATGGTGATAGTATTTTGGAGTGATTTTCCTGAGATTGGCATTGTTAAAGTCCCCTGTAACAATAAACGCTGCCTCTGGGTGTGTGGTTTCCTGCTCGCTTATGCTCCCATTCAGTTCCCTAAGCGCCTTTTGTGTGTTGGCTTGAGGGTGGATGAGGGTGGCCAGTGTGGTTGGCACCGAAGCATAAGGTATTCCAGATCAGGAGAACAAAATGATCTAACTGGATGTATGTTTCTCTTATCTCACCATGAGTTAATAAAGAAACAAACACCTCCTTCTTTGCTTTCCCCTGTCGGTTCTTTCATTCTATCCACAGTATCTTATCCATAGTATTCTATCCATAGTATTCCCTGTCTGCTAAACAAATGTTAGAAAAACATTTTGTTGTAAATATGAATATAAACAAATAAAAATAGGCCATTGTTACGACCCCCTCGTTCGAGTTGCAACATAAAAGAGCTCAGACAACAAAAAAATTATATATGCAACTTATTTAATATACACAACTAATAAAACAACAAATCAAGAAACAAACAAATGTCTAGGGGAAAATGAAGAAAATAACTAACTTTAGCTACACATATAAATAATGCCAAACAAAACCATAAGGTTGCCAAAATAAAGAGATGGTCTTGATGCAAGGACGGCCAGTAGCCACACTATCCTACACAAGCTAGCTCACGCTCGCATTTATATGCTTTGAACCAATTGGGGAGTAACCATGGCACCTAATCAGGATCTGCCACATCCAAACTAGAATACAGGGGTCGTCACACCATTTACACCTTTCAAATCTGTGTCTTATCAATGTGACCAAAATTACTTTTATGATCAATTATGTAAGAAACTTTGAAAACTAGACTGACAGCGTTTCAATTTACAATGACTTCTATGTTAGGTGACTATGACACAATTTACATTGTAAAAGCAGTAGATAAATAAAGATTAATTTAATTTGCTTAAATGTGTACATGTTAATGACTGAACAAAATATGATCTGATTTTATTTTACATTTAACATGCATCAAAATAAGTGTGTGTAGCCAATGTTTCCAGTGTCTTTTTACTTTTCAGCTTTTGATGAGAGATTTTTAGACTTGATGAAAACTAATCTTTTATTTATTTATTTCAGACCTAATTGAAGAGAATGAGAGGAAAGAGGAGGAACATCATGTCAAAATTGAGGAAAAAACTAATTTACAGACTAATGGTATTTTGAAAAGGAGAGACAATAATTGTTTCACCTGCACTCAGTGTGGAAAGATTTTGGCAAGCAAAAGAAAACTTAAGATTCACATGATGATCCACACTGGAGAGAAACCATTCACATGCACTCAGTGTGGGAGGAGTTTCAACCGCTCATCACACCTTAATCACCACATGAGGATCCACACTGGAGAGAAACCATTTACTTGCACTCAGTGTGGGAAGAGTTTCAACCGCTCATCACACCTTGATCAACACACAAGGATCCACACTGGAGAGAAACCAATAACGTGCACTCAGTGTGGGAAGAGTTTTCGCCAATCATCATCCCTTTATAAACACATGAGGATCCACACTGGAGAGAAACCATTCACATGCACTCAGTGTGGGAAGAGGTTCAGCCAATCATCAAACTTTAATCTACACATGAGGATCCACACTGGAGAGAAACCATTCACATGCACTGAGTGTGGGAAGAGTTTTAACTACTTATCACACCTTAATCACCACATGAGGATCCACACTGGAGAGAAACCATTTACTTGCACTCAGTGTGGGAAGAGTTTTCGCCAAGCATCATCACTTAATAAACACATGAGGATCCACACTGGAGAGAAACCATTCACATGCACTCAGTGTGGGAGGAGTTTCAACCGTTCATCACACCTTGATCAACACATGAGGATCCACACTGGAGAGAAACAATTTACTTGCACTCAGTGTGGGAAGAGTTTTAACTACTTATCACACCTTAATCACCACATGAGGATCCACACTGGAGAGAAACCAATAACGTGCACTCAGTGTGGGAAGAGTTTTTGCCAATCGTCATCCCTTTATAAACACATGAGGATCCACACTGGAGAGAAACCATTCACATGCACTCAGTGTGGAGTAAGTTTTAACTGCTCATCATACCTTAAACAACACATGAGGATCCACACTGAAGAGAAACCATTTACTTGCACTCAGTGTGGGAAGAGTTTCAACCGCTCATCACACCTAGATCAACACATAAGGATCCACACTGGAGAGAAACCAATAACGTGCACTCAGTGTGGGAAGAGTTTTCGCCAATCATCATCCCTTTATCAACACATGAGGATCCACACTGGAGAGAAACCATTTACTTGCACTCAGTGTGGAAAGAGTTTCAGCCAATCATCAAACTTTAATCTACACATGAGGATCCACACTAGAGAGAAACCATTTACTTGCACTCAGTGTGGGAAGAGTTTCCACCAAGCGTCATCACTTAATAAACACATGAGGACCCACACTGGAGAGAAACCATTTACTTGCACTCAGTGTGGGAAGAGTTTCAACCGCTCATCACACCTTGATCAACACATAAGGATCCACACTGGAGAGAAACCATTCACATGCACTCAGTGTGGGAAGAGTTTTCGCCAATCATCATCCCTTTATAAACACATGAGGATCCACACTGGAGAGAAACTATTCACTTGCTCTTAATTAAATTCAATTCAGCTTTATTTGTATAGCGCTTTTACAATGTAGATTGTGTCAAAGCAGCTTCACATAAATGGTCATAATAAATTGGATCAGGGTAGTTCAGTTTTTAGTGTTTAAGTTCAGTTCAGCTCAGTTCAGTGTGGTTTAAATCATTACTGAGAGTCCAAACACTGAAGAGCAAATCCATTGATGCATAGCTCTACCGATCCTGAACCATACAAGCCAGTGGCGACAGCGGAGAGGGAAAAAAAACTTTACTGATAGGAGTCGCTGGTCTTAGATCCAATCAGTGACTCCGCATAATCTGAGGACCTCGGGATGAGTATGCCCAGGTGGAAATGAATAAAAAAATAATAATAATTAGCGTAGCTGCTGTTCATAGTGTATATAAGCAAGATGTAGAAACTTGTGGAAACCCGCTAAGTGATGCATTGAGTGTATGCTTTACTAAACAGATAGGTCTTTAATCTAGTTTTGAACTGAGAGAGTGTGTCTGAGCCTCGGATGTTATCAGGGAGGCTATTCCAGAGTTTAGGAGCCATAAATGAGAAGGCTCAACCTCCTTTACTCGACTTTGCTATTCTAGGTACTAACAGAAGCCCTGAGTTTTGAGATCTAAAAGAGCGAGTTGGATTGTAGCGAGACAGAAGATAAACAGGAGCTAGATTATTTAGAGCTTTATAGGTGAGAATTAATATTTTAAATTTAATACAAAACTTAACAGGCAGCCAGTGTATAGAGGATAAAATTGGGGTCTGTGGTCACACCGGACTTTTCTCTCCATAGACTTCCATTCATACGCACGCAAATGTGTCAGACTGGAAACGTAAGTTTGTGCGTCAAGTTTTGCAATTCACTGCCTTGCAAGGTTCAAGCTTGGTGAACTTTGACCTTGGAAATTGCATCACTTGACTATGTAAGACCCACACTGGAGAGAAACCATTCACATGCACTCAGTGTGGGAAGAGATTCAACCGATCAGCAAACCTTAATAAACACATGAAAATCCACACTGATGTGAAAGAGTATATGCGCTTTGAGTGTGAGAAGACTTATTACAGCTCCAAAATTGAAACTGCACCAGACAATTTACTCTGGAGAGACTGTACAAGTGTTTTTACAAGAGGTTTAATCAGTTAACACATCTGAAAACAACAGGATTCACACTGGAGAGAAACCGTACAGATTTGATCAGTGTCTACAGAGTTTTAATCATTCGGCGCAGCTTAAGAAACACATAGAGAAAAAAGTTGCACACATGACATGAATGCAGCAAAACATTTTCTCTGTGCACTGGATGTTTCATGTCTGAATAATGTTTGAAAAGGCTGAGTGACAGTTTACTGTTTTCCAACACTCCTACACTGCAGTAGGTCGGGTTGTAAATGTGTTGCGCTTCTCGCGTTTACCGTAAACACCGTGGTGGTGGCTGTCATATACATCTGGCCAACAGCTCCTCTGCAGCTTAAAATCTCTTTGCAAGTGATTGTACCAGTGCAGATAAATTTGTACTCTCTCCAGTGTATTCATGTAGCTAGTGTTGTTTTAAATGATGTTCACTGTCTGACTCCCTGAATGAGAGACATCACTGGGAAGACACCGCACATCAAAGAAGGTGGAGCTCTAGGACGCTTAGTTTGCAGTATACCAGGGCCTCAAGTTTTAAAAGCCCATTCAATTGTCCTGTGTTGCAGCTTTTATTAGTGAAGTTTCTTTACTTTTAGATTCTAGATTTTTCTAGTTTACTTCATTTACTTTGAGTCGAATACAAACTTGATGAATATTTTATGATTTAGGCAGAGCGACAGGTATTAAGTTTTACAATATTTATACACTGTGATGACTCCAGATTAGAGCATGTGGTAAATTCTGATTGGATGCCTGCATTACTCATCAATGGGTATATAAAAGTTGTTGTGCTAGCTACCCCAGGACACTGTGGCTACTCGGGAGTCCACATGTCAAGACCTGCCATCTCATTGGCTCTTTAACCTTATGGTTTTGTTTTGCATTACTTTTGTCATGTAGTTAAAGTGTTGTTGTGATTTTATCCTAAGTTCTTTATCGTCATTATTATCCCTAGAAATTTGTTGGTTGCTTTGATTGTTTGTTCTATGAGTTAATTTTATAATAAATAATTTGCATTCAGGCTATTTTGTTGGCACTCTTATGGTGCGACTCTAACAAGCGGGTCATAACACTTCGCAAAATGTGGCCGGTTGTATCCAAGATCTTGTTCTTTTCAGTCATGACCATAGGTGAGAGTAGGAACCTAGAATGAGCAGTAAATTAAGAACATTGCCTTTCGTCTCAGATCCTTCACCACAACAGACAACCACATCAACTGCATTACTGCTGCCGCTGCACTGATCCATCTTTAAATCTCACATTCCATTCCTCATGGAAAACACTGATACTTAAACTCCATTTGGGGTAAGGAATCTCCTCCAAACTGGAGATGGCCACCTTTTTCCAGTCAAGCACAATGGTTTCTTAGAGGTGCTGTTTCTTTCCCTGCCATGTCACACTCAGCAGCAAACAGTCCCACTTACTGCATGCTGAAGTTCCATGTCCTATGAAGCCAAAAAGACAACGTTATCTGCAAATGGCAGAGACAGTCCTAGCCTGCACCTAAAATTCTGTCAGTAAAAATTACTGTATTTCTGAGATCAGCCTGAAAAATAACACATTCACAAAATAAAATGAATAAATGAATGGATGGATGGACATTGTAGTGGTGGAAGGGGAAGTTGGATGGCTTGTGTAGATGTTAGATGATCACACACACACACACACAAGTAATAGCTTCTAGCTTATTTTTATTACGTTCTTCAGCAGTAACAAGCTTTTCTGTTCTGTCGCTCCCGCCACCGACTTTCCCCTCTAGCTCCACCCACTTCCGTTATGTCACTTGACACACAATAAGCTACATCCCCCGCTTTTTTAGCAGGTGACAGGGCAACAAAAAGTAAAAAAATAAAATCAGGTAAATGTATATACAGATCTGGCATGAACTAACGCGCGCATGAAACAAAGTGATCTCGCATGGCCACGACATATGGCGCGTTAGCACGGAAAGATGGTCTAGCAAATAAAGACATGAACAGTAGGGGGCAGTCGTGTACTGTAACGCACTGTATTGAAGCCGGAGCATTCTTTACGCATCGTTATAACCTAGAACACTACTTCATACAGGGGCGTAGATGTAGGGTGGACGGTGGTGATGCTTAATATTTATAGTTAAGTTTTCTAATTCACCACTGAACAACAGCTGCTTAAACATCTGTGTCCTTTGAAGAAAAGCAAGATGGAGCAAATTAAAAAATAAAAACGCAAAAAAAAATGCATTTAGAAACAGATGAGAGATCCCTCTTCCCTTCCTCACAATGGTTTGGTCCACTGCCCGCGTCCCAGCTCACCCAAAGACTATAGAATATCTTAAAGGGACTTTGATCTCACCTACTCTATGCACACGGGTCAAGTGTGCGGCTGCCTAGTTAACCTCGAAAGCGATTCTCTTGGTTCTCAACGAGGGGTGCAGAGAGATAGGAAGGGGGCACAAATTGTATCAAGAGCCCTTTTTTCCTTCTGGAGAGAAAGTGCCCTTTTTTCTGTTACTTTTTAAAATAATAATATAAGCCTATGCATATGTGAGTGTGTGTTCGATATGAGGGCAGCTTTCCCTGTATATATTAGTGCTGTCAATCGATTAAAAAAAATTAACTAATTAATCGCACCTTTAATAAAAATATTGCGATTAATCACATTTAAAATACTGAAACTTGTAATTTTGCCTATTTAAATGTAAAAATTAATGTAAACGCATGACAAAAAATTATTTAAATTCAAAATATAATTGTTTAATAGAATTTTTGTTTAACTTGTAACACAGATTTCTTCATGCAAACAACATACAATAAACCATCAAGATCCTGGCTTGACAGCCATATTTATTACAGAAATTAAAACACAGGCATGTTAATGACATTTAAATTTCAAAACAATCAATGCCAATAAAGAAAACATTGATTTCCATGTTGGATTCTAAGTGGACTGCAAAAAAATGCCAAAATACAGGAATTGCAGATATGGAAAATGAAAAATTATAATAATAAACTATAGGATACAAACTGTTGCACTCATTGTAAAGTTTTATTGCTGTGAGTTGAGAACATTAGTTATAGAGTAGAAACAATTTTGCTTAATCCTCCTTTACATTCATCCAGTTGCTAAGACTAGGAGTATCCCGCAAGTGCACAGAGACTCCCAAATGCCCGCAAATGAATGATCATTTCTTGCAAACCGGTCGTTAAATACATTGGACACCCCTCTCGCCCCTACTCAGATACGTCGCTCACTCCACCCCTGACACCCCTCAACGGGCCTGACACAGACAAACACACAGACAGACACACACAACGCGCTGCAGACGTTTTGGCCCCAACGGCCTTCCATACTGGAGCGACTCCCCTCAGATTCAACACGCATGATCAAGTTCATCAAATTTGCTTAAACTAAGCGTCCTAAAGTATTACTGTATTTCACAAGGATTCTGACACAACAACGCGAAGTATACGCTTTCGTTGTGTTTATATGAGGAAACACGCTAAACTTGGTGGGCTCATGCTGAAAGGCAGAGTAATGCCCTGTCTTTGACAGCTCGCGACTTCACCAGACGTACTGAGTACATTTACGTAAGACACCAATACTCCGATTTTAATATGATTAAGATAATACTCTTTTTAAAATTTTACCGTGTAGCCTTAAAAGGAACCTTACCTTAAAGGAACACCGAGTCATGAAATGCGGATGATTTTGTTTCTGTTCGCCATGCGGTGTCAACTTACAACAGAAGTCGAAAGTTAAAAATGAAACACCCGAAATTGCATGAAATTCTGGATAACCTGTGATGTACCTAATTGTTTTATACTGGAACTTTCCTTCAAAAAGTGCTTCCTTGGTCTTATCCACATTTATTGCATGTTGAACACATGTCTACCACAACAGGAAGTAAAAAAACCTGCATGCGTTAATTGCGTTAATTTTTTTTAACGCGTTAATTATTTAAAATTAATCGCATGCGTTAACGCGTTAATTTTGGTAGCGCTAATTTTAAGTATTTATTTTTATCTTTTCTTTTAATGGTTTTTAATTGTGTTAGTTTTAATACAAGAGGTCTTTTGAATGTTGGAAAATTTGACAAGGTAAAGGAACTGTGCAAAGAACAAAACTTAATTTGTTTACAAGAGACTAATCGGAATAATGGCATGATGGAAGATTTAAAAAGGAGATGGAGGGGGCAAATATTTTATAACAATGGTGATGGAAGGATGGGAAGAGGGGTCGCTATTTTAGTCAAAGAAGATATAAAGAATGATGTGGAAGAAATATACAATGATAAAGAGGGAAAATGCCTTGCTATTAGAATGAGAGAAAATAATACAACATTATGTAACATTCATGCTCCAGTAGCAGAAAAGGAAAAGAAGGACTTTTTTAAACAATAAATGATCTAATGATTTTATGGGGAGAAACTATTTTAATTGGATATTTTAACACATTTTTTAATAGAACTGATTTAGCGGATGGCATGGTTTTTAGGAATGACACTGGGAGAAAAGAGTTGCAGAAACTAATGGCAGAGCACAAAGAAGTGGACATATGGAGAGTAAGGAATGAAGGAAAAAGAGAATATTCAAGAAGACATTTAGTAGCTGGTAACTTAAAGCAAAGTAGGATTGATTTTATTTTATGCAAGGAAAAACTGGGTGATTTTATAGAGTGTTTATTTTAAAGAAACAGCGCTAAGCGACCACAAGTTTTTATTAATGAAGATTGATTTTAATGAAACCGAAAGAGGAAAAGGGATATGGATTTTAAATACAGAAATTTTAAAAGGAGAACCTTATAGAAAGGCAATAGTGGACTTGATAAATACTGAAATACAAAATGAGTTGCATCATGAAGATAAACGACTATGGTGGGATAACACAAAATATGAAATTAATAAGTATACGATTAAAATGAGTAAATCAATACAAAAAGCAAAAGCACATGAAGAAGTAGAGGTTAGAAAGGAATTAAAGGACAGTTTAAATCAAGTAAAAGTAAATATAGAGTGAATAGTATTCAACGTTACTGTAATGGTTATTCATTTAAACCAACTTGTTATAAAAATACTTAGTTTGCAATTGTTGTCCGAATTAATCTGCAACGAAATCTGTTATTACAGTACAAATCTTGAATGGTATAAGGGCTCTGATTGGCCATAGCGTTCATTGTAACTCGGAACATGATTGGCTGCCGTAATCAAGAATAGGGTGAATCTTGGTTCCAGCTCGGGACGTGATTGGCCAGCATGACCAAGAATTAAAAAAAATCTTGGTTCCAACTCAGAACGTGATTGGCCGGTGTAACCAATAATAACCACAACTTACAGGTGACAGTATGCGCCACTGGCCCAGTCTGCACTGTGTGGCATATTTGCCGACATATAACAGAGACTGAAACATTGCTCACACTTGTCTGAGGTGGTCATTTTGACTGCAATCTTGTTTTAGGTTGGCACTTTGTTTTTGAATATTGTCTGCTTTTCGAATGCGTATCTGTGCTGCAGTAGAACGCCTTAGCCTCACAGCAAACATTTTGGTCTACAAGCTGTCACTGCCATCTTCCCAGGAGAGTGGCTGTACTGGTTTCTTCTGGAAGTCCTGAGGGATGTACGGGACCAAGACATTAGAGCAGTTGGGGCAGCCTTTGAACCCAGGAGAGCACCCCACAGGCTCTGTGCTGGCGGCCCCAGAAACTCGATTCACTCCAGAGTAGAACCGAACAACTCAGGCAGGGGCAAACCGCGACCGCACTGCACTGAGAGCAACGCAAAAAAATCCTGAATGGGCCAGCCAGGAGTCGAACCTAGAATCTTCTGATCCGTAGTCAGACGTGTTATCCATTGCGCCCCTGGCCCAGTCCGCGTCAGCAGTGCTCATTAGCATGCTGCTTGGAAAGAGGACACGGCTCGGTGAACATGGAGTTCCTTCAACGCATGCTGTGCTTTGTTGTCATGGCAAGTTGTGGTGTCGATAGGATGCTCTTACACAGAGCATGTGACAGTCCCTCCCAAGAAGAACTGTGATCCAGGCTCTGAGACTTTCTCTTCTCCAGGAGGAGGTTGCAAACGTTAGAGTTATTTTTGTCAGAGCAGCTGCAGCACACCTGGGTGGAGGCCCACAGCTAGACTTGAGGCCAACCTTTCACGCAGACCTTCCCTGGTGGTCTAGTGGTTAGGATTCGGCGCTCTCACCGCCGCGGCCCGGGTTCGATTCCCGGTCAGGGAACATCCTTTTCACCTCCATGCTGAACTTTGAGGAGTGGTTAACTGACTTGGCGAAGGCAAGAAAGCGGCTCGAGCGCAAAAGATGTCCTTCGAGCCGGAGTCGAACCAGCGACCTAAGGATTGCCATCATCCACCTACAGTCCTCCGCTCTACCAACTGAGCTATCGAAGGCTTACGGGGCAGTTCCACAACCACATCCTATAATGTAGCTGCAGTCCGACCGCTGGCCAAAAAGGACAGAAGCAAAAGCACTCAAGCCTTCCCATACCGGGAGTCGAACCCGGGCCGCCTGGGTGAAAACCAGGAATCCTAACCGCTAGACCATATGGGAACTGCCACTCTTGAAACCCAGTCTTGGCACAAACTCCAGTTCATTCTGATCGCTGGCACGTCCCTGCTCCGCTTGCACAAGTGCCACTCATACACTTACGCACTCTCTCATACACAGTTTCTTGGTTTCCGTAACCGAGAATCTTCTGATCCGTAGTCATAAGCGCTAACCTTTGTGCCACCGTCACTCTGTTCAGCACCTTGTTAGCACATTGCTTGAAGCAAGGACAAGGCTCTGTCAACCCGGAGTTCCTTCACCACACATTCTGCTTTGTTTTTATGGCAAGAGGTTGTGTGGATGGGATGCTCTTACAGGATTCCTGACAGTCCCTCCATAGAAGACCTGAGATCCAGGGTCGGAGACTCTCTCCTCTCCAAGAGTAGGTTAAAAGCAATGGTTTCTTTTGTGTCTGTGTGTCAGAGCCCTTAGGTGTTGCTGCAGCTCAGAGACCTACAAGTGGAGGAGATTACACTGCAAGTCGGCTGGATGACCTCTAAGTGGTAGGCACTTATGCCGCACGTAGGCTGGGTTTGCGATTGATGTGGCTGTAGTAGACATTCATAAAAATAAAAAAATATATAAACTGCTTACTCTGAGGTTGTGTTTAGGGTTGGGGTAGGAGTAAAATTGAATAAAACACAGCAGGTTACCGTGAGGTTGGGCCTAGGGCTGGGGTAGGTGTGATTTTAATAAACTGCGATAGGTTGTATTCTGTGCCATGTACGAGACATTGAATCAATGAAACCCACATGGAGGTTTGTTACTGTGAGGTTGGGTTAAGAGTTGGGGTAGGTTGGGAGGTTGATAAAACACAGCAGGAAACTGTGAGGTTGGTTTAAGGATTGGGGTAGGTTTGACATTCAAACATAACTGGTTGGACGCAGTGTCTTGTACCAGACATTAAATGAATGAAAACTCCAGGAGGTTTTTACAGCCCACTTGGGGCTGACCAGGTCGTTTGGAGCAGGCTCCGATTTCTATTTATACCTTTCTCAGTCAGGTAACTTCCTTTTCAGTAGTATGAGCGTCTGCACTGTGTGGCATATTTGCCGACGTATAACATAGACTGAAACATTGCTCACACTTGTCTGAGGTGGTCATTTTGACTGCAATCTTGTTTTAGGTTGGCACTTTGTTTTTGAATATTGTATGCTTTTCGAATGCGTATCTGTGCTGCAGTAGAACGCCTTAGCCTCACAGCAAACATTTTGGTTTACAAGCTGTCACTGCTGTCTTCCCAGGAGAGTGGCTGTACTGGTTTCTTCTGGAAGTCCTGAGGGATGTACGGGACCAAGACATGAGAGCGGTTGGGGCAGCCTTTGAACCCAGGAGAGCACCCCACAGGCTCTGTGCTGGCGGCCCCAGAAACTCGATTCACTCCAGAGTAGAACCGAACAACTCCGGCAGGGGCAAACCGCGACCGCACTGCACTGAGAGCAACGCAAAAAAATCCTGGACGAGCCAGCCAGGAGTCGAACCTAGAATCTTCTGATCCGTAGTCAGACGCGTTATCCATTGCGCCACTGGCCCAGTCCGCATCAGCAGTGCTCATTAGCATGGTCGTTGGAAAGAGGACACGGCTCGGTGAACATGGAGTTCCTTCAACGCATGCTGTGCTTTGTTGTCATGGCAAGTTGTGGTGCCGATAGGATGCTCTTACACCGAGCATGTGACAGTCCCTCCCAAGAAGAACTGTGATCCAGGCTCTGAGACTTTCTCTTCTCCAGGAGGAGGTTGCAAACGTTAGAGTTATTTTTGTCAGAGCAGCTGCAGCACACCTGGGTGGAGGCCCACAGGTAGACTTGAGGCCAACCTTCACGCAGACCTTCCCTGGTGGTCTAGTGGTTAGGATTCGGCGCTCTCACCGCCGCGGCCGGGGTTCGATTCCCGGTCAGGGAACATCCTTTTCACCTCCATGCTGAACTTTGAGGAGTGGTTAACTGACTTGGCGAAGGCAAGAAAGCGGCTCGAGCGCAAAAGATGTCCTTCGAGCCGGAGTCGAACCAGCGACCTAAGGATTGCCATCATCCCACCTACAGTCCTCCGCTCTACCAACTGAGCTATCGAAGGCTTACGGGGCAGTTCCACAACCACATCCTATAATGTAGCTGCAGTCCGACCGCTGGCCAAAAAGGACAGAAGCAAAAGCACTCAAGCCTTCCCATACCGGGAGTCGAACCCGGGCCGCCTGGGTGAAAACCAGAAATCCTAACCGCTAGACCATATGGGAACTGCCACTCTTGAAACCCAGTCTTGGCACAAACTCCAGTTCATTCTGATCGCTGGCAAGTCCCTGCTCCACTTGCACAAGTGCCACTCATACACTTACGCACTCTCTCATACACAGTTTCTTGGTTTCCGTAACCGAGAATCTTCTGATCCGTAGTCATAAGCGCTAACCTTTGTGCCACCGTCACTCTGTTCAGCACCTTGTTAGCACATTGCTTGAAGCAAGGACAAGGCTCTGTCAACCCGGAGTTCCTTCACCACACATTCTGCTTTGTTTTTATGGCAAGAGGTTGTGTGGATGGGATGCTCTTACAGGATTCCTGACAGTCCCTCCATAGAAGACCTGAGATCCAGGGTCGGAGACTCTCTCCTCTCCAAGAGTAGGTTAAAAGCAATGGTTTCTTTTGTGTCTGTGTGTCAGAGCCCTTAGGTGTTGCTGCAGCTCAGAGACCTACAAGTGGAGGAGATTACACTGCAAGTCGGCTGGATGACCTCTAAGTGGTAGGCACTTATGCCGCACGTAGGCTGGGTTTGCGATTGATGTGGCTGTAGTAGACATTCATAAAAATAAAAAATATATAAACTGCTTACTCTGAGGTTGTGTTTAGGGTTGGGGTAGGAGTAAAATTGAATAAAACACAGCAGGTTACCGTGAGGTTGGGCCTAGGGCTGGGGTAGGTGTGATTTTAATAAACTGCGATAGGTTGTATTCTGTGCCATGTACGAGACATTGAATCAATGAAACCCACATGGAGGTTTGTTACTGTGAGGTTGGGTTAAGAGTTGGGGTAGGTTGGGAGGTTGATAAAACACAGCAGGAAACTGTGAGGTTGGTTTAAGGATTGGGGTAGGTTTGACATTCAAACATAACTGGTTGGACGCAGTGTCTTGTACCAGACATTAAATGAATGAAAACTCCAGGAGGTTTTTACAGCCCACTTGGGGCTGACCAGGTCGTTTGGAGCAGGCTCCGATTTCTATTTATACCTTTCTCAGTCAGGTAACTTCCTTTTCAGCAGTATGAGCGTCTGCACTGTGTGGCATATTTGCCGACGTATAACAGAGACTGAAACATTGCTCACACTTGTCTGAGGTGGTCATTTTGACTGCAATCTTGTTTTAGGTTGGCACTTTGTTTTTGAATATTGTATGCTTTTCGAATGTGTATCTGTGCTGCAGTAGAACGCCTTAGCCTCACAGCAAACATTTTGGTCTACAAGCTGTCACTGCTGTCTTCCCAGGAGAGTGGCTGTACTGGTTTCTTCTGGAAGTCCTGAGGGATGTACGGGACCAAGATATGAGAGCAGTTGGGGCAGACTTTGAACCCAGGGGAGCACCCCACAGGCTCTGTGCTGGCAGCCCCAGAAACTTGATCCACTCCAAAGTAGAACCAAACAACTCTGGCAGGGGCAAACTGCAACTGCAGTGCACTGACTGAGAGCAATGCAATAAATCCTGATCGAGCCAGCCAAAAGTCGAATCTAGAATCTTCTGATCAGTCAGACACGTTATCCATTGCGCCACTGGCACACACTGTTCAAGGAGTGCTCATTAGCATGCTGTTTGGAAAGAGGACATGGACCGGTAAACATGGAGTTCCTTCAACGCATGCTGTGCTTTGTTGTCATGGCAAGTTGTGGTGCCGATAGGATGCTTTTACACAGAGCATGTGACAGTCCCTCCGTAGAAGAACTGTGAACCAGGCTCTGAGACTTTCTCTTCTCCAGGAGGAGGTTGCAAACGTTAGAGTTATTTTTGTCAGAGCAGCTGCAGCACACCTGGGTGGAGGCCCACAGCTAGGCTAGAGGGCAACCTTTAGCCAGGCCTTCCCTGGTGGTCTTGTGTTTAGGACTTAGTGCTCTTACCGCTGTGGCCTGGGTTCAATTCCTTGTCAGGGAGCTTCCTTTTCACCTCCATGGTAAACTTCGAGCAGTGTTGCCGAAGATCTCTTCACGAAAGCAGCTCTGAATGCAAAAGATGTCCTTCGAGCCGCACTGTAAGACGTAATAAGACACACTCTGGCACAGACATCCAGTCTGCACGCTGGAATACACACTATTATCTCATGGTTAAGACGCAGCTTCAAAAATTAGTTTCAAACCGGAAGTACAAATTTGCTTGAAATAACGCAAAAACCGCCAATTTACACTTTTTAGTGAAATATTTGTGTCCTAATAGTGTTTTTAGCAGTGTGGGACACATATACGACTATCAACAGCTCAAAAAATGTGTTTTGGAGTTTCGTGACCCTTTAAGGTACAAATGGTAGAGAAAATACACAGATGAAAATCTTACTTTGTTTTTCTTTTAACTAAGTATATTTTTATATGTTTTGTTGTTTTGTCTCAAATTATTTTATGTAGGACACAAATGCCTCAAATGCAGCTTTAACATCATTGGAATAAATTATATTTTAACATATTCAAATGGAAAAGCTAACATATTAAAAAGGAATAATTATTTACAAGGTTACTTTTATATCTGCATTTTTATAAACTAAAGCAGTTTTGTCCCAAACCTTTGAAAAATAGTCCATGTTGTCTTTATATTTTTAGATGCTTTATTTATTACTGATTTTTCTTTATGCTTTCAAAATATGTAATTATGCAGTTGAAGTGATATTGTGCTATTTTGCTACATAGTAGAAGTGAACTAGTTTTGTTTTGTGTTAAAGCCACAATGGCCCTGTATAAAAGTGCTTTACTGGGACCTTATAGGCACATTTTGTGCCTGGACTCAACTTAGTATTAGTGGGACCTAACTATTTTGTTAATTACTAAATGCCCACAGAGCATGCTCATAGGACATACTTCTGACTCAGATAGTATACCTATACTTTGCCCATTGTGGCTATATACACTCCACTTTGTTTGGACTTGCTATGGGCCCAAAGTGAACTTCTTTTTCGAGTGGGCCAGCCCACAGTTTGGTCTAGCGACATTGTATATGTTTTTGGTATAGACATGTTTCTTTGGAAATTTGTGCAGTAATACTGTACACTCAAGTACATGAAGGTGAGCTTTAGCAAACAGCATAATACATTCAAAACTATTGTATAAAAATAGCATATCTTATTAAAAAAAAGCATATCTTAATTAAGATATAAATTGGATCTCATTGAAATACTGTAGAAATTATCCAAAAGGATTTTTATGTATCGTACTATAAAACAATCCTATAGGAATGGTTCCAAAATATGATCAAAATTCTAATTGAATTCCTTCAAAGAAATCCTATAAGATGCTACTTTTTTGTCTGTTTGGCAGTGCCACAAAAAAATTCTGTGAAACCGGTCCAATCTACTTTTTGTTCATGTTGTTTTTTGTTATGTGCGTCGGCAACTCCCTGGATGCGTATTACAGTTCACAGGCAGTAAAACGGCCCAGTGGCCTAAAGGATAAGGCACCAGTCTTCGAAGCTTGGGATTGTGGGTTCAAGTCCCACCTGGGTTGTCTTTGATGCATTTCTTATTAAGTTGGCTGTGCAGCACAATCCAGTGTGACCTTCAAAAAGCTAGGTTCATACCCTTAGGTCAAAAAGACATGACAATGGAAAACTCTTTAGAGAATATGTTTTGTCATTAGGTGTACACACCAGATTGTCTGAATGCAATATGGTATAGGGATCCTAAAGTGCTGTTTTCTGAGTTATAAGAACTTCCTGAGCCATACAACAGATATGGCAAACGCTAGTATTGGCCCAGTGGCCTAATGGATAAGGAATCAGCCTTCAAAGCTAGGGATTGTGGGTTTAAGTCCCATTTGGGTTGTGTTTGTTGGGTTACATATAAATTGTATGGAAAGAATCCTGACATGTCTCCTCAAAGCTTATGCGTGATGATCTGAGGTCAATAGTTCGCTTCAAACTCTCAGACTTGCTGCACACTTCAATTAAGATTCATCCAATCTTGCGTGAATTATCCAATCACGTTACGCTCTGGTAATGGAGATCTTGACTTCAAGTACCCGGTGGCTTTCAAATAATGGTCTCATGTTAGGTGGATGATGATTAAATGCAAACAAGAAAATAGCTGCAGAAAGGTTGTGATTTCATATTAATGAGAGTGGCCTCGTCTGGAATTTGAAACTCAAGACCAGTCTCAAACCATACCCCAGGACCAATGAGACACGAATGTGGATGATTACACAAAGAAAATGTTTGTTCATTAGTTGCAAACATAGAGATCCCAAAATGCAGTTTTCCATGCGTTGGCATCTTGTTGAGGGCATACAAGAGCTCCATGACAAAAACTTGGTAACATGGCCCAGTGGCCTAAAGGATAAAGCATCAGCCTCTTGAGTTGGGCGTTGTGGGTTCAAGTCCCATCTGGGTTGTCTTTGAAGGTCTCACATCAAGTTGGGAGCAATGTTTGTTGGATGAAACACAGTAGCTGTGAAAACCTTCTAGAGATGTGTTTGCGTGTCATTAACTTCCTTCGTTGTCATCCTTATTAGAACGATCCATAAACAAATCTAACAACTGAATCATTGCCGCTACTTTCTTTCAAATCAACTCACTTTTATTGTCACATCAGCAGCAGCATGTGTGCTATGATGAGTGAAAAGCTTAGGTGCTGGCTCCAGACAGCACAAAATACAGAGTAATACAGTGCAAATACAACGACAGTACAAAATACAGACAGTGCAAATGAAATGACAGTGCAAAATACAGACAGTGCAAATACAACGACAATGTGAAATTGACAGCGATGTGAACAATGAATAGATGTCCACATAGTTGTAGGCAGTATTGTTTCAAGTATGGATTGGTTAAAGTGCAGTGCAAGCTACATATTGATGGTGTGCAGTGAGGGTATGGTAGAGTCTGTGTGTGGTGTGTTAAGTGTTCATCAGCCTGATAGTCGGAGGGAAGAAACTTTCCATCAGCCAGCTGGTACGTGACCGGATGTGGCAGAACCATGTGCCTGAGGGTAGCAAACTATTTTGTCGGTATAATTGTACATGTTTGACTAATTTAGATTAGAAGTAGATTGTGGGTTCAAGTCCCACCTGGGTTGTCTTTGATGCGGTTCCTTTTAGGTATCTGTTGCAGCGCAATCCAGTGTGACCTTCAAAAAGCTAGGTTCATACCCTTAGGTCAAAAAAACATGACAATGGAAAACTCTTCAGAGAAGCTGTTTGGTCATTAGGTGTACACACCAGATCATCTGAAAGCAATAGGGATCCTAACGTGCTGCTTTCTGAGTTACAAGAACTTCATGAGTCATACAACAGATATAACAAATGCTAGTATTGGCCCAGTGGCCTAATGGATAAGACATCACCCTTCGAAGCTGGGGATTGTGGATTCAAGTCCTGTTCGGGTTGTGTTTTTATGGGTTACATTTAAGTTGTGTGAAAAAATCCTGGCTTGTCTACTCAAAGCTTAGGTGTGATGATCTGAGGACAATAGCTTCGAAGTCTCAGACTTGCTGCACACTTCAATTAGGATTCATCCATTCTTGCTTGAATCTCACTGTCACGTTACAAACCTAAAAGGTTCCGCTAAGCTCTGGTAATGGAGATCTTGACTTCAAGTACCCCATGGCTCTTAACTAACGGTCTCATGTTAGGTGGATGATGATGAATTGCAAACAAGGAAATAGCTGCAGAAAGGTTGTGATTTCAAGTTAATGAGAGTGGCCTTGACTGGAATTTGAAACTCTCAAGACCAGTCGCACTATACGCTAGAACCATACCCCAGGACCGATGAGACACGAATGTGAATGATAGCAGAAATAAAATGTTTGTACTATTAGTGACGTGGCCCAGTGGCCTAATGGATAAGGCATCAGCCTCCGGAGCTGGGGATTGCGGGTTCAAGTCCCACCTGGGTCGTTTTTGAAGGTCTCACTTCAACTTGGGAGCAATGGTTGTTGGATAAAACACAGTGGCTGTGAAAACCTTCTTGAGATGTGTTTGTGTGTCATTAACTTCCTTCATTGTCATCCATATTTCCTGTTATGACTAAAAGGGTACTCTGTGCTTACATATAAAGCTGGTGGGGTTTTCATGATCCATAAACAAATCTAATTACCGAACCATTGCCACTGCTTTTTTTTGTCTGTTTTGTACATGTTAGAATGATTTACAGTAGTTGAGAGTTCAATGTGGCTATTACCTCCGTGGCATATACCGCCGCCGCTTTAAATGGACAAGCACGAGTTTTTAATGTATGACCGCAGTCTGTGAATATGCCGCCAGGGGGCACAAAGGGATGCTAACAGACAGAAATAGCCTATACAGCAGCTGTAAATATGCTACTGTTCTTGTAAATAAAGATGAAATTATAAAACAAAGCATTATAATTCCTTCATTAATCATTAAACATTTGTTAACACGCTTTATTATCATTGTAAACTTGTTAAGTGCAATGAGGATTAATTTTGGAAAGTAGAATTGAAGAAATAAAAGACAACTAAAATATAAGCACAAACATTCATAACAAATAAGTAGGCCTAAATAAATAAATAAAGCAGTCTTTTAGCCTAAATATAAAAAGATGTTGTTTGCTATTTTGATAGGACTAGGACAGTCATTTATTAAGCTTTTTCATTTATATCTTCATTTACATTTTTACTTATGTTTTCGTTGTTGATTAAGCATAAAAAGAAATTGGCTTACCTCAAGCAGATCACTAAAAGTATAAAAAAATAATTTTGCCGCAGGACATAAATGAAGTCCCGCAAATTTATTTTTAATAATTTAGTTGTAGTTCAGTTCATTTTTTTTCGAAACGCCAATGTTCTCCTTTAAAGTATAATTGTTGTTTTGTTTTTTGTTTGTTTTTTTTACTTGTAGTAATGGCTCAGTATCTTTGGTATTTTAATTTAAATTTTTAGTCATCTTGCGTGTGAAATATAATTTGCACATAACCGCGTAAAAAGAAGAAAAAGCTGTCAAAAGTTAGAGCCAGTTCATCCAAATTAGCCATATTAAAATACAACATGTATGTTAATACAGGCAGAGTGTAAACAAACTCAGGGTAAGGCTAAATTATGCACTTTCCTTTTAAGGCAAGATTTATGCTATTTATGCGATAAATGGAGCATTAATTAATCACTCTTGCAGCTACATATCAATTTAAGTCATAACATTTTATAGCCTACATGCTACTATGGTGTATAATAATGTTTGGTGGAACAGTAAATTGGTTTAACAACTTGAATTTGGAATCGGGCCAGCCGAGTTGCTTTCAGAAAATATTTTTTTTATTATACATATATATTATTATATTATTAAATTACCACTATTTTGGAGACCATGCACTTCTTCACCCTCTTCTCCACTGTTTTCTTAAGTTAGTTAAAATGATTTTAAAACATGAAATGTAGGAAAACAGTACAAATAATCATGAAGGAGATAACGGAAAGACAGAATGGTATAATAATTACCCTTTGTGAGTTCCCGGTCCTCTTTCTGTAAAAAAAATGAGCTGTTATTAATGACTAAATAGGTCACGCAGAAGATCAGCTAAGAAAAGTTCTACAGGGTCTGTGGCACTTGCGGCCTTATGGGTTCATACAGGTTGTGAAATGTGGGTGGGAATGCAAAGCTGTGAATCTTTTGGATATGACAATAGCCTGTACTGTATAAAGTAGCCTAAATTTATCAACTTACCCTAATCCTTTAGCTTTCATTTACTTAATTTTTTTTTTACAATAAAATTGTTGCAAAGTAGCAATAGACAAGTTGTTACAGCAACACACAAATATGTTTCAAAGGATTAAAATATTACAAAAGTTATTATTTTCTACATAAATATAAAAACTGCTGCCTCCATGCCTTCTTCATCTTGGGTGGCTTGTTTTTAGTTCATTCATGACAACTTGCTTTCTTATAATGTTATTATTAGCAGCAGTATTGTTTATTATATGCATATTTATATTTGTGTTATTAAAAACAAGCTTAGATTTGTCTACCTGTCAGGTTTTGGACCATATGGGGCATAGCTAAATTATATGTACAAAAAACAATACACAACAAAAGAGTTTTGAAATATTAAATATGAAGCATTTTGGTTAGATTACATTAATCAAATCACGCAAACAGAGCATTTAGAAATTACGCAAACAGAGAGTAAAACCATCAGAAACCTACCTTCTTTTCTGTCATCCAGTCCTGCGCAAACAAGTGTTTATGTGTTTGTCTGACATGGTTAAATAAAAAAAAATAAATAAATAAATGTAAAGCTTTATTATAGCTGTTGAGCGCAAGGCTATTTCCCAAAGATGGGTTGCGGTTGGAAGGGCATCCGCTGTGTAAAAACTTGCTGGATAAGTTGGCTGTTCATTCCGCTGTGGTGACCCCGGATTAATAAAGGGACTAAGCTGATAAGAAAATGAATGAATGAATAAAATATAGGCTATAGCCTAGTCTATATTTTATTACTTGCACTTATGTCCTGCAACACTTAACAATTTCCTTGATAACCGAATAATATGCAACATCCTTAAATTATTCTCTTAAATAAAGGGAAATTACCTATCAAGTGTCATATAGTCTAGGGAAATGTTAATATGATTAGGTTTCTCCTGAGCATTTGGGCAGAATGTTTGACGACGTCTATCAAAAAGAGGACGTTATAAAATATATATTTTTTACTGACCTATTACTGGAAAATTTCTTTAGGCAACTTAACCCTGCGTTTTTGTCGAGATTCCCCCGTACTTTACCATTTAATCCCTCTATCACGTTTATCCCACTTGATTCCTCAGTTATATCACTGGGTTCTGTTAATGCTCCGGTCAGCTAATCAAAAACTTGTCTGCATATTTACTTATGGGTGGGTCACAGGTGGATTAGATCAATCTTTGGTTATCCAAACTTTGACCACAATAAAGCTCACTACAAATATGCAGACATCTTCATTCTTACAATACCCAAATAAGCTTTTAGCATCATATGCGTTTATACACACATTTAAGCAACACATTCATAATCATGATGATTATTTTTGCCAGTGCAATGCGTGCGCTAGTTTTATTCATCCATTTACGTTGATGATCATGTTAATGGATGGCCGCAAACTTCACAGTTCATCGGGCACAGTTAACAACCTTTCTGCATATTGCAGCACATTAACAAATCGACTCAGAATCACTTAGCTATCATAACCGTTTTGTGTTTCATTTATAGATTTAATTTCAGATCATTTCAACCAATTATTGCAGTGAAAAAAAAATGATGCATCAACACATCAAAGCACTCTCTTGCTGACATCAGGGCTTTCCTGTTGCAGTCGGGTGTGCACGTCTCCAACACCACTATAAGACGACACTATAGACGTCAAAGACCTGTAGGCCTTCCTAGAAAAACAACTGCAAGGAAAATGAACAGGTATTGTGTATTGTCATCTTGTCAAATCAAGTATTTCAGCAACACTGATGTCAAAAAGTTATTAATAAAATTTTTGTATGTGTTTGTTGTATAGTGCTGCACTTAAAACGATTGACGAAAAACTTAACAAGGACAATGAGCGATCTGCTAAAAAGATTCAGAGCGAGCTTCTGTTTAGAATACAGTTAAAAGCATCAGTCTGCACTATTAGAAAACCATTAAAACAACTCAGGTGGACCTATGGAAAAGCCAGGTAAGCCATTTTGATCAATGCCATAATGAAAAGATTCAATTAACATTCATTCATGCATCTCTTTATTTAGGCTATTTGCTTTATACGACCCTATTAATAAACCGCCATGTTGTAAAAACGAAAGCAAAGCATCCAGAAAAATTCATGTCTGGGGAGCCATATTCCATCAGGGACCTGGACCGCTAGCTGTGTTAGAAAATTAGTTCAAATTTCTTCAATATGATTGAATCGTTTCTTTGCAGTTTCTTTATTTACAACTTTTTTTTCTATTTTCAGGGATTGGACAGCTGTTTTTACAAAGACACTATAGTAAAATTTAATCAGGTTCCATATGTAAAACAACACTTTAAAGAACCACATCGCTTCTTCCAAGGTAGATGCAGTATGTAGGCCTACTGTACCAACTGTGTGTGTGTGTGTGTGTGTGTGTGTGTGTGTGTGTGTGTGTGCACACGTTCACTGCTGTGTGAATGGGTTGAACTTTTTTATCAATCTTGATGATTATAGAATAAATAGTGAAGTTAACACATTGCTTAAAGGTAACATAGTTTACCCCTTTTTTATGATTTAACATTATTATTATGGTTCTTCTGAGTGTGCCAGTTTAGGTTCAGTTCAAAAAACAATTCAGATTTTTTATTATGATGTGTTATAATGTATCATTTTGGGGGCGTGTACACAGCTCGCTGTTTTACATTTACATTTAGTCATTTAGCAGACGCTTTTATCCAAAGCAACTTACAAATGAGGACAAGGAAGAAATTTTCACAACTATAAGAGCAACAATAAATAAGTGCTGTAGGCAAGTTTCAGGTGTGTAAAGTCTAAAAAGGAAAGCATTAGTAATGTAAGAATTATTATTTTTTTGAGTACAGTTAGTGGTATAGCTAGAGGCAATTGCAGATTAGGAAGTGAAGAGGAGACTAAATAGTTGAGTTTTTAGTCGTTTTTTTTTCACAGTTAATACGCATTTAAAACAATAAAAGATGTAAATCTAATAGTTTTCTACTGTTATTAATATAACAACTTACATCTCTGCATTCCCTTGCAAACACTGAATCACCATAGCAACGGTAAACACAAGCTAACAGACAAGAGAGATTTGTTATTGTTTGTAAATCTGATCTGCTGCTATAGTGTACGATAAGGCACGATGATGTTATTCTAAAGCACTATTCCCTTGAATGCTGTATAATACTCTATTATGATTTATTTATATAAATAAATAATTTTAATATATATTATTTAATCAAGTATTCAGCCAATGTTTTTTTTTAGATTTATAAGGGTATTTCTATTTGCTCTATTGCTGTGTACTACCCACTAGTAAACTGGGTTACAATTGACTATATATAAATCAGTTGACATTATTAAGGCATTTATTGGGTACAATTGCTACTTTTTACTGTCATTCATTGTGTTTTGGTCATTATCAATGCACTGTCACTTTAATTGAGCATAAGCAGCGTGTCAAAAATAGACCCGGCGCCGAAACTATCGCTGCACTGCTGCTTCAGCGACACTCACGCCTCGCGCTGACACGCTGCTGCTGCGTGCGATATGAAAGCTCTAATCTGTTAACATGGATGCGGAAAAAACACGCGCTGCTCATGCTCTGCTGATGCGCTGCTGACGCTTGCGGTGTGAAACAGCCGTTAGTCTTAACACTAAAAGAAAAAACCTCTGGATACGATACTTCCAAACGCAGTTTCATCTAAGACAGTGAGTGGGGGGGAAGCAAAATTTACTGTGCTTTCTACTCAGTTACTTTGCACATGCATAAAGAGGCTCTTGTACGACAAATCCAAAAGGCGTGATCTCAACAATAGGTGGCAGTTACTTTTCCCCAAAACCACAAGTTGCCGACGAGTCATTCCTCAAGCCCTCTAGGCCTACACCGTTTTCTAATCTCCCTTATTTAAAACAGCTCAATTAAGTCATCGGCTTTATTGTAGAGTACCCTGAGTATCTGAGCCTGCACTGCGCAATGAAAAGAAAGAAGCAAAACGGGATGGACAGATGCCTAAAATGTTAGAAACGCACCACACCTTAAGTCAGTGAAGGAAAAGAGCAAAGCTTGTGACTCTGGTGGGACTCGAACCCACAACCTTTGACTGGCTCAGCTCACAGCCTAGAAGTCCAATGCACTATCCATTGCACCACAAAGGCTGAGTGCTCTGCTTACTCTAGCACTGTTGCAGAGAAAGCACTTTTTAGTACTCTCTGGCCCATGAAAGGACAGCCAATTGCGGACAAGGCACTGCAGGGATTCGAAGCCAGGATCTCTTGTTTACTAAACAGTCACTTTGACCAACTAAGCCACAGCGCCAAACGACCTTGACACAGGCTCATTGTTTAATTCCAAAAAAAAAAAAAAAAACTAACAACGGTAGCGCTGCATGTGGGAATGTCTGGACTTGAAATATTAAAGTCCAATTGGTTAAGCATTACCACACTATGCTATAGAAAGCCATCGTCCAAAGCCCTCTTGAACAAGCAGCGTTCTTAAGGATTTAAGTTTTGTTAAGAAACCGACTGCTTAACATCCCGCTGCGTAAACACTCGTTACTCTTAACAAATAGCAAACAGGAAACATATACATTAGGCACTGCTGGGATTTGAAGCCAGGATCTCCTGTTTACTAGACAGGCGCTTTGACCAACTAAGCCACAGCACCAACGCTGAATAAAAGGCAAGATGCTTTTGCACACAGAGACTAAAAAAAGACAGCAAGTCTTAAAAGGGCAAGCAAAGAGGTTGTTTAACTCTATTTGTCGCACTATTCATTACGCCTCAAAGCTATACAATTTTATAATTCATTCCGGTGAGCTCTACAAAACAAGCACACGCACCAACCAGACTAAGGCGCTGCGGGGATTTGAGCCCAGGATCTCCTGTTTACAAGGCAGGCGCTTTGACCAGCTAAGCCTCAGCACCACAGAAGTTCGCAGTAAGAGACATTTTCGCGATAACAAAAATCGAAGAAGAAAAAATAATACACAACAAAAACCAGCATGTCAGGATGCAGAAAATGCTGACAAGACGGACGCGGTCTTTTAGAGTCTGGACGTTCATGTCTCAAACCTGACCATGTCATCCAAACCCAGAGTCAGCTCGGAAAATGGAAATCAGGACAAACATATGCTATCGGCCATTGAAAGAGTTTCAGATCAGAAAGCCACTCTCCCATAATCTGAGGGAAAGATGCAGTTTGGATTTGAACCTAGCACCTGCTGTTCCCAAGACAGGTGCTCTGGCCAACTTAGTCTTAACACTTAAAGAAAAAACCTCTGGATATGATACTTCCAAACGCAGTTTCATCTAAGACAGTGGGGGGAAGCAAAATTTACTATGCTTTCTACTCAGTTACTTTGCACATGCATAAAGAGGCTCTTGTACGACAAATCCAAAAGGCGTGATCTCAACAATAGGGGGCAGTTACTTTTCCCCAAAACCACAGCTTGCCTTCGAGTCATTCCTCAAGCCCACTAGGCCCTACACCGTTTGCTAACCTCCCTTATTTAAAACAGCTCAATTAAGTCATCGGCTTTATTGTAGAGTACCCCTTGTATCTGAGCCTGCACTGCGCAATGAAAGAAAGAAGCAAAACGGGATGGACAGATGCCTAAAATGTTAGAAACGCACCACACCTTAAGTCAGTGAAGAAAAAGAGCAAAGCTTGCGACTCTGGTGGGACTCGAACCCACAGCCTAGAAGTCCAATGCGCTATCCATTGCACCACAGAGCCTGAGTGCTCTGCTTCCTCTAGCACTGTTGCACAGAAAGCACTTTTTATTCCTCTCTGGCCCATGAAAGAACAGCCAACTGCGGACAAGGAACTGCTGTGATTCGAAGCCAGGATCTCCTGTTTACTAGACAGGCACTTTGACCAACTAAGCCACAGCGCCAAACAACCTTGACAGGGGCTAATTGTTTAATTCCAAAAAATAAAAAAAAACTAACAACGGTATCGCTGCATGTGGGAATGTCTGGACTTGAAATATTAAAGTCCAATTGGTTAGGCATTACCACACAATGCTATATAAAGCCATCGTCCAAAGCCCTCTTGAACAAGCAGCGTTCTTAAGGATTTGAGTTTTGTTAAGAAACCGACTGCTAAACATCCCGCTGCGTAAACACTCGTTACTCTTAACAAAAAGCAAACACGAAACATATACATTAGGCACTGCTGGGATTTGAACTCAGGATCTCCTGTTTACTAGACAGGCGCTTTGACCAACTAAGCCACAGCGCCAACTCTGAATAGGAGGCAAGATGTTTTTGCACACAGAGACTAAAAAAAGACAGCAAGCCTTAAAATGGCAAGCAAAGAGGTTGTTTAACTCTATTTGTCGCACTATTCATTACGCCTCAAAGCTATACAATTTTATAATTCATTCCGGGGAGTTCTACAACACAAGCACACGCACCAACCAAACTAAGGCGCTGCTGGGATTTGAGCCCAGGATCTCCTGTTTACAAGACAGGCGCTTTGACCAGCTAAGCCACAGCGCCACAGGTGTATGCAGTAAGAGACATTTTCCCGATAACAAAAATCGAAGAACAAAAAATAATACACAACAAAAACCAGCATGTCAGGATGCAGAAAATGCTGACAAGACGGACGCGGTCTTTTAGAGTCTGGATGATCATGTCTCAAACCTGACCGGTAACCTGGCCTCTGTTCAAGATCAAAGAAAAAAATGTGTGAATTTATTTTTATTTAATCTATCCTTAATCATGTGTTAAGTGTTTTTTGGAACCTTCAGTTTCATTACATCCAAACCCAGAGTCAGCTCGGAAAATGGAAATCAGGACAAACATATGCTATCGGCCATTGAAAGAGTTTCAGATCAGAAAGCCACTCTCCCATAATCTGAGGGAAAGGTGCAGTTTGGATTTGAACCTAGCACCTGCTGTTCCCAAGACAGGTGCTCTGGCCAACTTAGTCTTAACACTAAAAGAAAAAACCTCTGGATATGATACTTCCAAACGCAGTTTCATCTAAGACAGTGGGGGGGAAGCAAAATTTACTATGCTTTCTACTCAGTTACTTTGCACATGCATAAAGAGGCTCTTGTACGACAAATCCAAAAGGCGTGATCTCAACAATAGGTGGCAGTTACTTTTCCCCAAAACCACAGCTTGCCTTCGAGTCATTCCACAAGCCCACTAGGCCTTACACCGTTTTCTAATTTCCCTTATTTAAAACAGCTCAATTAAGTCATCGGCTTTATTGTAGAGTACCCCTAGTATCTGAGCCTGCACTGCGCAATGAAAGAAAGAAGCAAAACAGGATGGACAGACGCCTAAAATGTTAGAAACGCACCACACCTTAAGTCAGTGAAGAAAAAGAGCAAAGCTTGCGACTCTGGTGGGACTCGAACCCACAACCTTTGAATGGCTCAGCTCACAGCCTAGAAGTCCAATGCGCTATCCATTTTTTTTTATTATTAGAAAAACATCAGTTCAGAAGCTTATTAAAATATCATTTACAAACATTTCTTAAGACATTATGTTGGTATCAAAACAGGAAAACAACAAGCATAATCATTCTGGCAAATCTATTTTCAAACCATCTTGTGTGTACATAATATAAGGAGTATTCAACATAAACGTTTTGTAAAATTCAGTCTCTTTTTCTTTCATTCTAAAATATTGTTCCACAGTTTTAATATAGTTTTCCAGTTTTCTTTTATACATTTTCCATAACTCTATTTTAGCATTTTTATTTTTCACAATGTTTCTCCTTTCCCAAATTACAGTTCTTGCAACTGATAGAAACAAATTGGCAATTCTTGTTTTACTTCCATTAAAACCAAATAAAAATATTTTATACCATTCTGTCTCCTCCTCAATCTGCTCTGTTTCACTTGGCATCATTTGTTTCATCATTTCTTTTAACTTTGCCATAAATGTATTTAATTCAACACATTTTAAAAACAAATGCATAATACCTTTATTTTTCTTTCCACATATTTTGCATAATGCATTTTCACTGCTTCCAATTTGTGCCAGTTTTGTTTCAGTGAAAATAACATTATGTCTGATAAAATAATCCAACGTTTCAATTTTTGTGTCTAAATATTTCCATTTTAAATTCTTCCAGATTCCCTCTTCATCTATTTCCACAAAGATTTTTTTTCCAAAATTGTTCTGAAACTGGTCTTTTATGCACTTTGTTTCTGAAACAAATGTAGAAATTTTTGAGAACACATTCTTGAAAATCTTTCTCATTTTCCTTTAAAATCACTTTCACATTATCATTGCTTTCATTATTTTGTTCAATTTTTACTATCCATTCTTTAGGTATTGCACTTTTCACTATTTCAAATTGTTTTACCAGAGTTTCTCTTTTGATATCTTCCCCAATCCCATCCATGGCATCCACAATTACTTGGCTTGGTAAAAACCCTTCTTTAATCTCATATAAAAGATCCTTAACCTGACAAACACCTGCTTCCAACCAATATTTTAAATATACTTCTTTCTCTTGTGTTAAAATATTAGCATTTAAAAACAAAGGTTGATTTAATAACATGTTCCTCCCTTCAGGTTTAAAATCAACGTGACTTATAAACTCACTCCATGCTTGTAAAACTTCTTTATAAAAATGGGTTATCCCTAAAATCTTTATTTCTTTCTGGCCTTTAAATTTAAAAACATCCGGTAGAATACATGCATTGCCTAATCTCATGACTACAGTTTTTTCCATATTTACTTTAGCACCTGATCCATTACAATATCTTTCAATGATTTTCATTGCATTTATCACACTTTGCATATCTTTTCAAATCAGTGTAGTATCATCTGCATACTGATAAATTTTCTGTTCTTCTTCTGTTTCTACAATTTTAATTCCATGTATTCCTTTATCTCTTATTATAGCTGATCCTAAAGCTTCAGTCACTAGACTGTACAGCTGTGCAGAGAGTGGACATCCCTGTTTTATGGATCGTGTTACATTGAAACAGTCAGTGATAAAACTGTTAACTTTAATACGACTAATAGCTCCGTTGTATAAACACTTGATCCATCTTAAAAAAGTTATTCCCAAAACCAACCTTATTAAAAACCTCAAATAGAAAATTGTGTTCAACTCTGTCAAATGCTTTCTCGAAATCTACACTCATTACATATCCATTTTTTCTCTTTTCTTTCATGTATTGTATTACATCTCTTATACTGCTAATTATGTCTGTGATATCTTTCCCTTTTACACCATATGCCTGACTAGTTTTGATAATATCGGGTAAGACCTTTTTAAGTCTATTTGCTAAAACCTTGGCTAAAATCTTAAAATCTGTGTTTAGCATTGTTAGGGGTCTAAAATTCCTCAAATCATTTTCTCACCTTTTTTCTTATATATCAGTTTAACTAAACCAACTCTCATTAAATGCGTTGTTTCTTGTTTTTTAAAAACTTCATAAAAAATTTCCTTTAAAATTGGTGCTAAAACATCCTTAAAAACTTTATAAAACTCAGATACTAATCCATCTAATCCTGGACTTTTCCCATTACTTAATTGCATTATAGATTTCTTGATTTCTTCTATTTTTATTTCCTCATCACACATCTTTTTATCATCTTCTGTTACCTTTCCCTCAATTTGATCCAATAAAAATTGTTCTTCTTTTTCATTTATTTCACCTTTTTTAAAAAGGCTTTCATAAAAATCTCTAACTTCCTTTAAAATATCCTGTGTTTCTTTTATTTTTTCCCCATTTTCTTTTTTAATTCTCTTATAATTTCTCAGTTACCCTTACTTTTCTCTAAATTGATAAAGAATTTTGTACATTTCTCTCCATCCACAATATATTTGGCTTTGCTTCTGATCATCGCACCTCTACATTTTCTTTCTTCTATGTTTCGTAATTCTTCCTCCAAAAACAGTATTCTCTCTATATCTACTTTTTCTTGATTTAAACTGTCATTTAATTCCTTTCTAACCTCTATTTCTTTATGTGCTTTTGCTTTTTGTATTGATTTACTCATTTTAATCGTATACTTATTAATTTCATATTTTGTGTTATCCCACCATATTCTTTTATCTTCATGATACATCTCATTTTGTTTTTCAGTATTTATTAAGTCCACTATTGCCTTTCTATAAGGTTCTCCTTTTAAAATTTCTGTATTTAAAATCCATATCCCTTTTCCTCTTTCGGTTTCATTAAAATCAATCTTCATTAATATAAACTTGTGGTCACTTAGCGCTGTTTCTTTAAAATAAACACTCTGTATAAAATTACCCAGTTTTTCCATGCATAAAATAAAATCAATCCTACTTTGCTTTAAGTTACCATCTACTAACTGTCTTCTTGAATATTCTCTTTTTCCTTCATTCCTTAATCTCCATATGTCCACTACTTTGTGCTCTGCCATTAGTTTCTGCAACTCCTTTCTCCCAGTGTCATTCCTAAAAACCATGCCATCCGCTAAATCAATTCTGTTAAAAACCATGTTAAAATCTCCAATTAAAATAGTTTCTCCCCATAAAATCATTAGATTTCTTTTTCTGCTACTGGAGCATGAATGTTACATAATGTTGTATTATTTTCTCTCATTCTAATAGCAAGGCATTTTCCCTCTTTATCATTGTATATTTCTTCTACATCATTCTTTATATCTTCTTTGACTAAAATAGCGACCCCTCTTCCCATCCTTCCATCACCATTGTTATAAAATATTTGCCCCCTCCATCTCCTTTTAAAATCTTCCATCACGCCATCATTCCAATTAGTCTCTTGTAAACAAATTAAGTTTTGTTTTTTGCATAGTTCCTTTACCTTGTCAAATTTTCCAGCATTTAAAAGACCTCGTGTATTAAAACTAACACAATTAAAAACCATTAAAAAAAGATAAAAATAAATAATTAAAATACATTACTCATCTTCCCCTCCTTCTAAACTCCTTAACACATTGAACATATTAGCTTTGGCCTTTTTTCTAACATTGTCCAAATTTGGTTTTACCTTTAGTGTTCTTCTTCTTAAATTCACTTTTATACATCTGTCTATATTGTCCACCTTTGCATCTTCTTCATAATCCATGTCTTTGTTTTGCTCAAATTTTCTTGTCCATTTTCCTCCATGTCTGAAAACTCAATTTCCATCATTTGATTTCCTCCCTCCTTCATTTCTCCATCTTCATTAAAATCCACAACTTCTCCAGTGTTATTCTTTAGTTGTTCTATTTCTCTTTGCTGTGTTGCTTCTTCCTCCTGATCTCCTTCAAGTTTTGCATCTTCCTCCTTATTTCCTTCTTGCACCTGTCTGTCCACCTGTTTTTCTTTTTCTCCTTCCTCCCCTTCCATCCAACATTCACATTTATCTAAGAATTCTGCACACTCCGAGCATCTGACAGTGGTGCACGATCGTGCAAAATGTCCCCATTCTCCGCATCTGTAGCACTTGAAATTAGGACAGTCTTTCAGCAGATGGTCCGGGCTCATGCACTGCCTACAAGTTTTCACTTGCCGACTGTGCATCACCCGGAAATGCTGTGGTCCTTCGACTGTTTCTAGCCTTGTGCTATAGGGCAGTGATGCCACCTCCTTCGGGAACCTTACTTTTAGGAACCTCGTCCCATCTTCGATGTCAGTGCCCGGGTAGCATCTTCTTTTAATTTTTGTTAGTGGCTCAACACCCCATCCTTCCAATTTTTCTACAATTATACTGTTTTCCGGGTAGACAGGCAGGTGCAAGAAGGAAACTGCATAATCTCGGTTATGCAAACTTTTAGCTTCACAGTTCACTTCATAAATTTTCAGTTCTTCTAAAAGTTTTTCACACTCCTCTTCTTTTTCCATGGTCAGTTCATATTCTTTGCCTTGTCTCGGTCTCAGCGCCAACATTTTCTCTTGTCCACATTTTTTCCATTATCGCTTTAATAACATCTTCTGCCTTTACCTCAAGTACGTTTTCCACATTTATGATCACCGTAGCCTCCTTCAAGTATTTTCTCTCCGCAAACTTACTTTTTTCAGTTTTGTTTTCATTTCGTGGTCATTTATCCAGTCCATTTTCGTTAGCCTTGCTTGTTCCTCCTGCCAGTCCGTTGTCGTTTGCCGTGCTTGTTTCTCCTCCTAATCCAGTGTCGATAGCCTTTCGCGTTCCTTCTGCCAGTCCATTATCTTTCACCAGTCGAGTTTCTCCTGCCATGTCCATGTTTGTTGACGTGCATCCGTCCGCCATTGCTTACTCCAAAAAAAGAGTTCCAAATGAAAAAATAAGTTCCTCCCGAACAGCTAATGCTGTAGCTAATGCTGCAGCTAATGCTGCTGGAAAATAAACTTCACAAAAACAAAATAACCAAATTAACTCTAATACTTTACAAATCAAAAAGAAAGCAAAGAGTAGGGAGAGCCTTTCTCTCCTAACTGCAGCCAAACACTTCCTGGAATGTACCAAGATGGAGTATTGCCAGGGTGGTATGGCCGTAAGCGAGAGAAGCTGTCAAGAGTTGGCTATTTAAAACAGGCGCAGCACCAGGGAGCGAGCGCAGCTCAGCTGGCATCGACACAGCACCGACAGAAACAACGCCCTTGAAGGCGAGAAAAAATAATGGCAGCGAAGCTGTGACACGGGGAAGTCTATCAGCTGCCAAATGAAGGACTTCGAAAAGCTTACAGCACCTGGTATTCCCAGGTGGTCTCCCATCCAAGTGTAACAGGTGTACTATATTTATTTATTATTGGACCAGACAATAAAACCAGAAGATTACAAGGTAAGTAAAGGGGGGGGGGGGGGGGGGGGGTGAAACTGAGCAATAACCAAAGACAAACTGAATGTTTTAAATACAAAAATAATTTTACTTTAGATTGTATGAATTTTTTCCTTTTCGTATTTGTCTTAGTAAACAATACTTACATCAGTAACATAACCATACACAACCCCAGGGTGCACCCACTTTACAATTATTTTAAATCAAACACAAATCACAATAAATGAATTCAAGTGAAAACAAAAGAAACCATAAAACACACAAATAAATCAGTGTCGTTGTTCACTCTGAAATTGGTGAAATCAGTTCAATTCAGATAAAGTTCTGTTTTTCCCTCCAAGAAAATCAGTCCTTAGAGCTGTATTTAAAAATCGCAGTCCAATAAAGGAATTAACTTTTTGGCAAATTCTTACTTTATCTGGTAAAATGAGGATAAATTGAAATATGTTTACTTCACAATTTTCCAGGTCGATGTAGGAGGCTCGCCATCAATACAAGGAATCCAGTAAAACTGGGAAAATGTCCTCAGAAAAAAACCTGGCCTGATCACAGACCAGAATATATAAATAAGTTTAATTTGTTCAAAATAATTTCAAAAACATACAAAATATACAACACGTGGAACAAATAAAACACATACACACACATGTATACCATAAAATGAGCTAATATAATGGAATACCTGTCAAATTCGCGATGTCTATATCACTCTATGGTCTTCTCACACACGCGCGATTGCAAAATGGCGTCAGCGCACTGTAAACGCAATTTCAATCTTTTTGTTCAAGTTTGCTCCTCTCTATTATTTTGCCAACCTTTTTTTTTTTGTTTGTTTTTTTTTTGTAGTATTTACAAACATAGTACAATAGAATACATCTCACAACAGTTATGAACATAATAAAAATAAATAAAATAAAATGAAATAAGTTCTTTCAGTTAAACAATGTATAAACATGCCAGGGGTAGAAAAAAATAGGTAAAATAATGATAATTATATAATTATATAAAAAAACTTATTCAATCAAATGAAATTTACATAATGCCTCATATGTTATTTTAGCTTTTCTGTTTTTTATGTTACATAATGTAGTACCGTATTGTTTAATGTCCTTTATAAAATGAACACAATTTGGCTTAGCTTTGGCCCATTTCTTGACATGGATATGGTATTTTCCAAGTAATATTATTAGTTGTATAAGAAAACATGTTTTGGAGTCAATTCCATCTTGTACAAAAGCAAGTATGACATCATATAACCCAATTTGTATTAGTGTACCGAATGTCCTTGAAATAAAGTTAGAAACATCAATCCAAAATAATCTTGAGTATACACATTAAAAAAAAAGATGAGTAACAGATTCTTTAATAATTCCACAAAAATCGCAAAAGTTTTCTCTATCAACTCCAAATCGTTTAAATAATTATTTTACAGGATAAATTCGGTGTAAAATTTTAAATGATACCTGTCTTACTTTATTACTTATAAAGAACTTATTTGTTAGTAACCATACTTCTTTCCACTCAATGTTTCCAAATTTTGATGACCAGAAGACTGTTGAAGATGGTATTTGATTCTTTTTTAATACATTTCTAATATATCTATTACTACATTTATCTTTAAGAATGTTAATATCACCAACATATAATACATCAAACATTGTCTTTGGCTGTTGGTCCACATTGTATATTGTATTACGTAACAGTGATACAACTTTATTTGGTATTGCATCAAAAATAATTATTCTGCCAACCGGTCTCGTCTCTGCTCTCTCTCTGTGGCAAGCTTGAAGGGGCGGAACTAACAACCCGCTCTTACGATTGGTTGTTACTTTACCTCAAACTACATTTGTATACATGAATTTTATTTCGTTTATCATATTTATAAAGACTTGTAGATATAATAATAATATGATTATACTGCTCTAAATAATATTATAAATAATTATTTAACTATTTTACTAGGGTTACATATGTTTCTGCAACTATTGTCGATAAGATGACTTTCAGTTTTGCCGTATGAACGGCAGAGCATAAGAACGAAAAGAATGGGATTCGATGGACTCGGCCACCTCATTATGTATGTACTCACTTTCCGGATATGGGCTGGACTATAGGATTTCTGTATGTATTTGCTGCTATTTTTGGTAAAGATGACGTTAAATTTTGCAACAACATCTTCAAAACGACAAGAGCGTGCGAGTAAAACACCTTCCACGGAAGCACCAGGCTCTTTCAAATGCCAGAGCATTTGAACAACAAGGATGGGATTCGATGGACCCTTCCACCTCGTCATGTATGTACTCACTTTCCTGATATGGGCTGGACTATAGGATTTCTGTATGTATTTGCTGCTATTTGCGGTAAAGATAATGTTAAATTTTACAACAACATCCTTCAAAACGATCAGAGCGTGCGAGTAAAACACCTACCACGGAAGCACCAGGCTCTTTCAAATGCCAGAGCATTTGAACGACAAGGATGGGATTCGATGGACCCTTCCACCTCGTCATGTATGTACTCACTTTCATGATGGGCGCTGGACTAATGCATATATGTTTGTATTTGCAGGTATTTTCGATAAAGATGACTTAAAATTTTGCAACAACATCCTTCAAAACGCTAAAAGAGTGAGAGAATTTCTGCGAAACACCATGATCTCTCGAATGCCAGAACATATGAGCGACGAGGATGGGATTCGATTCTAACCCACGCATGCAGAGCACAAAGGATTAGCAGTCCATAACCTTAACCACTCGGCCACCTCGTCACGTACTTTCCTTCTTCTCTGGTGGAGGCCGGACTGTGGCACATAATTGTAAATGTATGTTTCTGCAACTAATTTCGGTAAGATGACTTTCAGTTTTGCCGTATGAACGACAAAAATGGGATTCGATGGACTCGGCCAGCCCGCCATGTATGTACTCACTTTCATGATGGGGGCTGGACTACGGCACTTCTGTATGTATTTGCTGCTATTTTCGGTAAAGATGACGTTAAATTTTGCAACAACATCCTTCAAAACGATAAGAGCGTGCGAGTAAAACACCTTCCATGGAAGCACCGGCCTCTTTCAAACGCCAGAGCATTTGAACAACAAGGATGGGATTCGATGGAATCTTCCACCTCGTCATGTATGTACTCACTTTCATGATGGGGGCTGGACTATGGCATATATGTTTGTATTTGCAGCTATTTTCGATAAAGTTGACATAAAATTTTGCAACAACATCCTTCAAAACGCTAAAAGAGTGAGAGTAAAAGAACTTCTACAGAAACACCATGATCTCTCGAATGCCAGAACACATGAGCGACGAGGATGGGACTCAAACCCACGCGTGCAGAGCACAATAGATTAGCAGTCCATCGCCTTAACCACTCGGCCACCTCGTCACGTACTTTCCTTCTTCTCGGTGGAGGCTGGACTGTGGCACATATTTGTATATTTATGTTTCTGCAACTATTTTCAGTCAGATGACTTTCAGTTTTGACATATGAACGACAGATCAAATGAACGACAAAAATGGGATTCGATGGACTCTTCCACCTCGTCATGTATGTACTCACTTTCATGATGGGGGCTGGAATATGACATTTCTGTATATATTGGCTGCTATTTTCGGTAAAGATGACGTTAAATTTTGCAACAACATCCTTCAAAACGATAAGAGCGTGCGAGTAAAACACCTTCCACGGAAGCACCGGCCTCTTTCAAACACCAGAGCATTTGAACGACAAGGATGGGATTCGATGGACTCTTCCACCTCGTCATGTATGTACTCACTTTCATGATGGGGGCTGGACTATGGCATATATGTTTGTATTTGCAGCTATTTTCGATAAAGTTGACATAAAATTTTGCAACAACATCCTTTAAAACGCTAAAAGAGTGAGAGAACTTCTACAGAAACACCATGATCTCTCAAATGCCAGAACATATGAGCGACGAGGATGGGATTCGAACCCATGCGTGCAGAGCACAATGGATTAGCAGTCCATCGCCTTAACCACTCGGCCACCTCGTCACGTACTTTCCTTCTTCTCTGGTGGAGGCCGGACTGTGGCACATATTTGTATATGTATGTTTCTGCAACTATTTTCGGTAAGATGACTTTCAATTTTGCCGTATGAACGACAGAGCAAATGAACGTCAAAAATGGGATTCGATGGACTCGGCCACACCGTCATGTATGTACTCACTTTCCTGTTGGGGGCTAGACTACGGCATTTCTGTATATATTGGCTGCTATTTTCGGTAAAGATGACGTTAAATTTTGCAACAACATCCTTCAAAACGATAAGAGCGTGCGAGTAAAACACCTACCACGGAAGCACCAGGCTCTTTCAAATGCCAGAGCATTTGAACGACAAGGATTGGATTCGATGGACTCTTCCACCTCGTCATGTATGTACTCACTTTCATGATGGGGGCTGGACTATGGCAGATATGTTTGTGTTTGCAGCTATTTTCGATAAAGATGACTTAAAATTTTGCAACAACATCCTTCAAAAAGCTAAAAGAGTGAGAGTCCTTCTACTGAAACACCATAATCTCTTGAATGCCAGAACATATGAGCGACGAGGATGGGATTCAAACCCACGCATGCAGAGCACAATGGATTAGCAGTGCATCACCTTAACCACTCGGCCACCTCGTCACGTACTTTCCTTCTTCTCTGGTGGAGGCCGGACTGTGGCACATAATTGTAAATGTATGTTTCTGCAACTAATTTCTGTAAGATGACTTTCAGTTTTGCCGTATGAACGACAAAAATGGGATTCGATAGACTCGGCCACCCCGCCATGTATGTACTCACTTTCATGATGGGGGCTGAACTATGGCATTTCTGTATGTATTTGCTGCTATTTTCGGTAAAGATGACGTTAAATTTTGCAACAACATCCTTCAAAACGATAAGAGCGTGCGAGTAAAACACCTTCCACGGAAGCACCGGCCTCTTTCAAACGCCAGAGCATTTGAACGACAAGGATGGGATTCAATGGACTCTTCCACCTCGTCATGTATGTACTCACTTTCATGATGGGGGCTGGACTATGGCATATATGTTTGTATTTGCAGCTATTTTCGATAAAGTTGACTAAAATTTTGCAACAACATCCTTCAAAACGCTAAAAGAGTGAGAGTAAAAGAACTTCTACAGAAACACCATGATCTCTCGAATGCCAGAACATATGAGCGACGAGGATGGGACTCGAACCCACACGTGTAGAGCACAATGGATTAGCAGTCCATCGCCTTAACCACTCGGCCACCTCGTCACATACTGTCCTTCTTCTCGGTGGAGGCTGGACTGTGGGACATATTTGTATATGTATGTTTCTGCAACTATTTTCGGTCAGATGACTTTCAGTTTTGACATATGAACGACAGATCAAATGAACGACAAAAATGGGATTCGATGGACTCTTCCACCTCATTATGTATGTACTCACTTTCATGATGGGGGCTGGAATATGACATTTCTGTATGTATTTGCTGCTATTTTCGGTAAAGATGACGTTAAATTTTGCAACAACATCCTTCAAAACGATAAGAGCGTGCGAGTAAAACACCTTCCACGGAAGCACCGGCCTCTTTCAAACGCCAGAGCATTTGAACGACAAGGATGGGATTCGATGGACCCTTCCACCTCGTCATGTTTGTACTCACTTTCATGATGGGGGCTGGACTATGGCATATGTTTGTATTTACAGCTATTTTCGATAAAGTTGACATAAAGTTTTGCAACAACATCCTTCAAAACGCTTAAAGAGTGAGAGTAAAAGAACTTCTACAGAAACACCATGATCTCTCAAATGCCAGAACATATGAGCGACGAGGATGGGATTCAAACCCACGCGTGCAGAGCACAATAGATTAGCATTCCATCGCCTTAACCACTCGGCCACCTCATCATGTATTTTCCTTCTTCTCTGGTGGAGGCTGGACTGTGGCACATATTTGTAAATGTATGTTTCTGCAACTATTTTCGGTAAGATGACTTTCAGTTTTGCCGTATGAACGACAGAGCAAATAAACGACAAAAATGGGATTCGATGGACTCGGCCACCCCGCCATGTATGTACTCACTTTCCTGTTGGGGGCTGGACTACGGCATTTCTGTATGTATTTGCTGCTATTTTCGGTAAAGATGACGTTAAATTTTGCAACAACATCCTTCAAAACGATAAGAGCGTGCGAGTAAAACACCTTCCATGGAAGCACCGGCCTTTTTCAAACGCCAGAGCATTTGGACAACAAGGATGGGATTCAATGGACTCTTCCACCTCGTCATGTATGTACTCACTTTCATGATGGGGGCTCGACTATGACATTTCTGTATGTATTTGCTGCTATTTTCGGTAAGGATGACGTTAAATTTTGCAACAACATCCTTCAAAACGATAAGAGCGTGCGAGTAAAACACCTTCCACGGAAGCACCGGCCTCTTTCAAACGCCAGAGCATTTGAACGACAAGGATGGGATTCGATGGACCCTTCCACATCGTCATGTTTGTACTCACTTTCATGATGGGGGCTGGACTATGGCATATGTTTGTATTTACAGCTATTTTCGATAAAGTTGACATAGGGTTTTGCAACAACATCCTTCAAAACGCTTAAAGAGTGAGAGTAAAAGAACTTCTACAGAAACACCATTATCTCTCAAATGCCAGAACATATGAGCGACAAGGATGGGATTCGAACCCACGCGTGCAGAGCACAATGGATTAGCAGTCCATCGCCTTAACCACTCGGCCACCTCGTCACGTACTTTCCTTCTTCTCTGGTGGAGGCCAGACTGTGGCACATATTTGTATATGTATGTTTCTGCAACTATTTTCGGTAAGATGACTTTTAGTTTTGCCTTATGAACGACAGAGCAAATGAACGACAAAAATGGGATTCGATGGACTCGGCCACCCCGTCATGTATGTACTCACTTTCCTGTTGGGGGCTGGACTACGGCATTTCTGTATATATTGGCTGCTATTTTCGGTAAAGACGACGTTAAATTTTGCAACAACATCCTTCAAAACGATAAGAGCGTGCGAGTAAAACACCTTCCACGGAAGCACCGGCCTCTTTCAAACGCCAGAGCATTTGAACGACAAGGATGGGATTCGATGGACTCTTCCACCTCGTCATGTATGTACTCCTTTTCATGATGGGGGCTGGATTATGACATTTCTGTATGTATTTGCTGCTATTTTCGGTAAAGATGACGTTAAATTTTGCAACAAAATCCTTCAAAACTATTACTACTCTAATTGTGAATCTTTATTGTTCCTGTTTCAATAGGGTGCTCTTGCTAAAAGGAGCAGTGGCAGAGAGAGACTTCCAGTGCAGACTTTGTTAAGATGCTGCAATCTAATCGTGGGAAAGACACTTGCTCCTGAGCAGATTTGAGCTTGGGGATGTGTTGCTGTCACACCAACAAGTCTGCCGTGAGTCTCAAAGAACACATTATACTGACTAGTTGCCAACTTAAACGTACTCTCTCATTTCCAGCGTTCACTGAAAACGAGCCGAACTCAAGCAGTTTGGCCTTGTTTAAAACCACATCTGGCAGCGGTGGGATTCGAACCCACACCCCCGAAGAGACTGGAGTCTAAATCCAGCGCCTAAGACCCCTTGGCCACACTACCCTAGATGTATCCTTGCAGTGGTCCCTTTTCTGCCCAATTTTACGGAAGCAGAACAGCAGAGAAGACGCAGAGCTTCCTAGTGAAGCCCTTAAACTTTGGCCAAGAAGTCTACATTTGGATGCGAGCTGAAGCGTGCAGTATCACTTTGCAAGTCTGTTTGCTCAAGCAGAGAGGTCATTCTCAAGCATCCTAAAAGGACTGCCTTGCAGCGGATGGGATTTGAACCCTCACCCACAAAGAGACTGGAGCCTAAATCCAGCGCCTTAGATCCCTTGGCTACGCTATCCCAGATGACTCCATGCAGTGGTCCCTTTTCTGCCCAATTTTACGGAAGCAGAGAGGACGCAGAGCTTCCTAGTGAAGCCCTTCAACTTTGGCCAAGGAGTCTACGTTTGGATGTGAGTGAAAGCATGCAGTATTACTTTACAAGTATGTTTGCTCAAGCAGAGAGGTCATTCTCAAGCATCCTAAAAGGACTGCCTGGCAGCGGTGGGATTGGAACCCACGCCCCCGAAGAGACTGGAGCCTTAATCCAGCGCCTTAGACCGCTCGGCCACGCTACCTTGCCAAGCTGCTTTCCCTGAGCAGTTTTCACACCAACTTGTTTCACGTAGCGCAACAGCGCTGGGAAATCAGTTGAATTTGGCCATGCATTGCTGGAGCTCCTCCACAAAGAAAGAGAGCTGCTTAATACTAGCTTAGGAAGCACTTCCACCTTCCTGTCATGCACAGTTCTGTCTCTATTAGAGCACTCCTCAAGGCATTAGAAGTCTACTCCAAACGGCAGCCAGCTGCGATGCATTTAAGCACCTGATTACAAGGTAACTGTTATTTCACAAAAGAGTGAGTTACTGATTCCATCACAGCAGACCCCACATTGTTGTTATTATATTCAAATCCAGTTATAGAGTATTACTACTCTAATTGTGAATCTTTACTGTTCCTGTTTCAATAGGGTGCTCTTGCTAAAAGGAGCAATGGCAGAGAGAGACTTCCAGTGCAGACTTTAAGATGCTGCAATCTAATCGTGGGAAAGACACTTGCTCCTGAGCAGATTCGAGCTTGGGGATGTGTTGCTGTCACACCAACGAGTCTGCCGTGAGTTTCAAAGAACACATTATACTGAATAGTTGCCAACTTAAATGTACTCTCTCATTTCCAGCGGTCACTGAGAACACGCACGCACTCAAGCAGTTTGTCCGTGTTTAAAATCACATCTGGCAGCGGTGGGATTCGAACCCACGCCCCCGAAGAGACTGGAGCCTAAATCCAGCGCCTTGGCCACCCTACCCTAGATGTATCCTTGCAGTGGTCCCTTTTCTGCCCAATTTTACGGAAGCAGAACAGCAGAGAAGACGCAGAGCTTCCTAGTGAAGCCCTTAAACTTTGGCCAAGAAGTCTACATTTGGATGCGAGCTGAAGCGTGCAGTATCACTTTGCAAGTCTGTTTGCTCAAGCAGAGAGGTCATTCTCAAGCATCCTAAAAGGACTGCCTGGCAGCGGATGGGATTTGAACCCACACCCACAAAGAGACTGGAGCCTTAATCCAGCGCCTCAGATCCTTTGGCTACGCTATCCCAGATGACTCCATGCAGTGGTCCCTTTTCTGCCCAATTTTACAGAAGCAGAGAGGACGCCGAGCTTCCTAGTGAAGCCCTTCAACTTTGGCCAAGGAGTCTACGTTTGGATGTGATTGAAAGCATGCAGTATTACTTTACAAGTATGTTTGCTCAAGCAGAGAGGTCATTCTCAAGCATCCTAAAAGGACTGCCTGGCAGCGGTGGGATTGGAACCCACGCCCCCGAAGAGACTGGAGCCTTAATCCAGCGCCTTAGACCGCTCGGCCACGCTACCTTGCCAAGCTGCTTTCCCTGAGCAGTTTTCACACCAACTTGTTTCACGTAGCGCAACAGCGCTGGGAAATCAGTTGAATTTGGCCATGCATTGCTGGAGCTCCTCCACAAAGAAAGAGAGCTGCTTAATACTAGCTTAGGAAGCACTTCCACCTTCCTGTCATGCACAGTTCTGTCTCTATTAGAGCACTCCTCAAGGCATTAGAAGTCTACTCCAAACGGCAGCCAGCTGCGATGCATTTAAGCACCTGATTACAAGGTAACTGTTATTTCACAAAAGAGTGAGTTACTGATTCCATCACAGCAGACCCCACATTGTTGTTATTATATTCAAATCCAGTTATAGAGTATTACTACTCTAATTGTGAATCTTTACTGTTCCTGTTTCAATAGGGTGCTCTTGCTAAAAGGAGCAATGGCAGAGAGAGACTTCCAGTGCAGACTTTAAGATGCTGCAATCTAATCGTGGGAAAGACACTTGCTCCTGAGCAGATTCGAGCTTGGGGATGTGTTGCTGTCACACCAACGAGTCTGCCGTGAGTTTCAAAGAACACATTATACTGAATAGTTGCCAACTTAAATGTACTCTCTCATTTCCAGCGGTCACTGAGAACACGCACGCACTCAAGCAGTTTGTCCGTGTTTAAAATCACATCTGGCAGCGGTGGGATTCGAACCCACGCCCCCGAAGAGACTGGAGCCTAAATCCAGCGCCTTAGACCCCTCGGCCACGCTACCCTAGATGTTTCTTTGCAGTGGTCCCTTTTCTGCCCAATTTTACGGAAGCAGAACAGCAGAGAAGACGCAGAGCTTCCTAGTGAAGCCCTTAAACTTTGGCCTAGAAGTCTACATTTGGATGCGAGCTGAAGCGTGCAGTATCACTTTGCAAGTCTGTTTGCTCAAGCAGAGAGGTCATTCTCAAGCATCCTAAAAGGACTGCCTGGCAGCGGATGGCATTCGAACCCACACCCACAAAGAGACTGGAGCCTAAATCCAGCGCCTTAGATCCCTTGGCTACGCTATCCCAGATGACTCCATGCAGTGGTCCCTTTTCTGCCCAATTTTACGGAAGCAGAGAGGACGCCGAGCTTCCTAGTGAAGCCCTTCAACTTTGGCCAAGGAGTCTACGTTTGGATGTGAGTGAAAGCATGCAGTATTACTTTACAAGTATGTTTGCTCAAGCAGAGAGGTCATTCTGAAGCATCCTAAAAGGACTGCCTGGCAGCGGTGGGATTCAATCCCACGCCCCCGAAGAGACTGGAGCCTTAATCCAGCGCCTTAGACCGCTCGGCCACGCTACCTTGCCAAGCTGCTTTCCCTGAGCAGTTTTCACACCAACTTGTTTCACGTAGCGCAACAGCGCTGGGAAATCAGTTGAATTTGGCCATGCATTGCTGGAGCTCCTCCACAAAGAAAGAGATCTGCTTAATACTAGCTTAGGAAGCACTCCCACCTTCCTGTCAAGCACAGTTCTGTCTCTATTAGAGCACACCTCAAGGCATTTGAAGTCTACTCCAAACGGCAGCCAGCTGCGATGCATTTAAGCACCTGATTACAAGGTAACTGTTATTTCACAAAAGAGTGAGTTACTGATTCCATCACAGCAGACCCCACATTGTTGTTATTATATTCAAATCCAGTTATAGAGTATTACTACTCTAATTGTGAATCTTTACTGTTCCTGTTTCAATAGGGTGCTCTTGCTAAAAGGAGCAATGGCAGAGAGAGACTTCCAGTGCAGACTTTAAGATGCTGCAATCTAATCGTGGGAAAGACACTTGCTCCTGAGCAGATTCGAGCTTGGGGATGTGTTGCTGTCACACCAACGAGTCTGCCGTGAGTTTCAAAGAACACATTATACTGAATAGTTGCCAACTTAAATGTACTCTCTCATTTCCAGCGGTCACTGAGAACACGCACACACTCAAGCAGTTTGTCCGTGTTTAAAATCACATCTGGCAGCGGTGGGATTCGAACCCACGCCCCCGAAGAGACTGGAGCCTAAATCCAGCGCCTTAGACCCCTCAGCCACGCAACCCTAGATGTATCTTTGCAGTGGTCCCTTTTCTGCCCAATTTTACGGAAGCAGAACAGCAGAGAAGACGCAGAGCTTCCTAGTGAAGCCCTTAAACTTTGGCCAAGAAGTCTACATTTGGATGCGAGCTGAAGCGTGCAGTATCACTTTGCAAGTCTGTTTGCTCAAGCAGAGAGGTCATTCTCAAGCATCCTAAAAGGACTGCCTGGCAGCGGATGGGATTTGAACCCACACCCACAAAGAGACTGGAGCCTAAATCCAGCGCCTTAGATCCCTTGGCTACGCTATCCCAGATGACTCCATGCAGTGGTCCCTTTTCTGCCCAATTTTACGGAAGCAGAGAGGACGCCGAGCTTCCTAGTGAAGCCCTTCAACTTTGGCCAAGGAGTCTACGTTTGGATGTGAGTGAAAGCATGCAGTATTACTTTACAAGTATGTTTGCTCAAGCAGAGAGGTCATTCTCAAGCATCCTAAAAGGACTGCCTGGCAGCGGTGGGATTCGAACCCACGCCCCCGAAGAGACTGGAGCCTTAATCCAGCGCCTTAGACCGCTCGGCCACGCTACCTTGCCAAGCTGCTTTCCCTCAGCAGTTTTCACACCAACTTGTTTCACGTAGCGCAACAGCGCTGGGAAATCAGTTGAATTTGGACATGCATTGCTGGAGCTCCTCCACAAAGAAAGAGAGCTGCTTAATACTAGCTTAGGAAGCACTCCCACCTTCCTGTCAAGCACAGTTCTGTCTCTATTAGAGCACACCTCAAGGCATTTGAAGTCTACTCCAAACGGCAGCCAGCTGCGATGCATTTAAGCACCTGATTACAAGGTAACTGTTATTTCACAAAAGAGTGAGTTACTGATTCCATCACAGCAGACCCCACATTGTTGTTATTATATTCAAATCCAGTTATAGAGTATTACTACTCTAATTGTGAATCTTTACTGTTCCTGTTTCAATAGGGTGCTCTTGCTAAAAGGAGCAATGGCAGAGAGAGACTTCCAGTGCAGACTTTAAGATGCTGCAATCTAATCGTGGGAAAGACACTTGCTCCTGAGCAGATTCGAGCTTGGGGATGTGTTGCTGTCACACCAACGAGTCTGCCGTGAGTTTCAAAGAACACATTATACTGAATAGTTGCCAACTTAAATGTACTCTCTCATTTCCAGCGGTCACTGAGAACACGCACGCACTCAAGCAGTTTGTCCGTGTTTAAAATCACATCTGGCAGCGGTGGGATTTGAACCCACGCCCCCGAAGAGACTGGAGCCTAAATCCAGCGCCTTAGACCCCTCGGCCACGCTACCCTAGATGTATCTAGATGTAGAGATGTCATTCTCAAGCATCCTAAAAGGACTGCCTGGCAGCGGTGGGATTCGAACCCACGCCCCCGAAGAGACTGGAGCCTGAACGCCAGCTGCCGAAGGATAGTCTGACAATATTTCACAAATGTTGAAGATGAGAGCCAATCGGAGCGATTCGCTCCAACATTGTAGCCAATCACGTTGCAGCGCTTCAACATTTGCAGCCAATCGCGGACCGGAATTCTCAACATTTTCAACATTTGACCAATCAGAGTCGAGACAATGTTGAAGCCGCGGGGGAGGAACTGTTCCAAGAATCACCGCTAGGTGTGCAGTCAAACAGGTCAGTCAGATGTCAATCAATTTTCCGAACTGAGCCGAAGGTACACGAAGGAATGACGCGGTCCTCTGGAGGCGGGTCAGAGGTCAAAAAAGTTCATTGACCATCAGTGATATTCAACGAACAGCATCATTCGACAGAGCACAGCATCGTTTTGCTTACAGTAAAGGATTTTTTCCGATAGTGATTTCTTAAAAAAGGTAGGAAAAACTACACAATTGCACGAATTAATATTTTAGTGTGTTGTATTTCAAATTTGGATACTTTAAATTTAAAACCGTTTAATTTATAGCAGAAAAATGTCTGGAAAATCTCATAAAGCCATGTCAGACGCTGACTGGATTTCACGTTTGAAAAAGTTTGCCAGCACAGGAGTTTGGCCATCAAATGAGGGAAACAGGCCAGCTCCTCGACAAAAAAAGTGGCATGAGATTTATCAAAGGGTGTGTATTTCGTTTACATGATATAACGTTTGTTGAAATTTGCTTAACAGAGTAACGTTAACTTGTTAGGCTTCAGTACATTCAGTACAGTATCTGTGTAAAACATGTCATACTTGTTTTTAAATATTAAAGTGTTTTAAATTGCATGTATTTTGAGATTTACGTCGAATAATTTAGTAAGTTTGACCGTTTATGAGAGAGATCTGAAAAGGTGGGGGAAGGGATTATGAGTACAGTATACAGCATGTGGTTTTAAGGCCTGAAATGTTCCTGTCCAGTTCCTTTTATTCTTCTTTTCGTTTTTGGAGATACAAACTGTACGATTACATATTAGACAAATATTAAACACATTCTAGAAACAGTGGTAAATTAATTTACAGAGCTATTGTATGCTTTATTAAGGGAGTCATTGAGTAAAAATTCTTATTTAGTTATAAAAGTTTTTTGTATTGTATAAAATTATTTAATATATCTTTCATGATTTTTTCAGATTGAGAAATGCCCATTGCAATCTCGTGGGCAGAGGACTTTGCTTGGAGGTGTGCTGAAATGCACATGTGGTTTTCACACTCAAAAGGTAAATTTTTGAGTCAATATGTGTTTATTTTTATTTACTAGAATGCCTTTCCTTTTTCATGATTATATGTATTTTTGTGATTTATTTTCAGCAGAGTACTGCTTCTGCTGCTCCAGCACAAACGGTGCAACAACCTGCCCCTACTGTAACTGCTCAGGAGGTGATGGAGACGAGACAACTTGAGGCCCAGCCCCAGCCCCCGTCTACTCCATCAGTGGCATCAAAGATTTCACCGCAATTGTCAATGGTACATTTTTTTAAAAATCAAAAGAAATGACAATTTCAGTGTTTCAAGTGTTCAAGGTGTTCAAAGTTCAGTTCAAAGTTCAAACATAGGAGAGAAAAGAACAAAAAGCAATAAAAAAGTTGAGGTGTTGCTAGAGACATGCTTCTTTTCATACCTCTTGCACAGTGGGGGTAGCAGACCGTTGCTGATTGGTCGGTTTGAGTTTTTGTGATTAGATTAAATTACATGGTCAGGTCATGGTCAGGGTCACAGTTTTTAAAGCTACATTTTAACCTCTTGTCTTCAGATAATGATACATAATAAACACTAATAGTAAATACTTTGTTTTGATTTTAAGTGTAAGCTAAAATTTGTACTTTTTCTAAACAACGAGTCTGAGGTATTATCTTGAAAAAGTACTTATTTAAAAATATATATATATATTTTTTTTTTGCTACCACAGGTATGATAATATTTTTTCTTCTGGGAGAAAGTCTTATTTGTTTTATTTCGAATACATTTTTCAAGGTCAATATTATGAGCCTCTTTAAGCTTTTTTTTTTTTTTTTTTTGGCATAGTCTACAAAACAAACCATCGTTATACAATAACTTGCCTAATTACCCTAACCTGCCTATTTAACCTAATTTACCTAGTTAAACCTTCAAATGTCACTTTAAGTGGTATAAAAGTATCTTGAAGAATATCTAGTCAAATATTATTTACTGTCATCAGGGCAAAGATAAAATAAAACAGTTCTTAGGAATGAGTTATTAAAACTTTGATGTTTAAAAAAATGTGCTGAACAAATCTTCTCTCCATTAAACAGAAATTGGTGGAAAAAAAATTAAAAAGCGGGCTAATAAATCAGACTTCAACTGTATATAACACATAGTGTGATGTTGTAATATACAATGTATGTTTTTGTTGACATGCATGATGTAATAATAGTACAATAATACTGTATATAACATAATGCAATACTTTATTCCTTTGGTAGTAAAAAAAAATATTTGTTTGCATATTGCTCCTTGATCCAGAAAACTATCATTTTAATCAAAGCGTAATGTGTCACATTTATTTGCAATGAACCAGTTGTCTAATTAAATCTATTCTAACTTATATCTTATTTCTACCTGTAAAAGTAGCAGAGGGTGGTAGTAAAAAAACAGCTTGAACTCGAAACACTGTAGAGAAATCAAACTGATTGTACAACTGACATATAGAAAGATAGTTTCTAATTGCTTGAAATTTAATGTGATATACACTAATGTTCAAAAAATTATTATTGTTAAAATATAAAAGCTTAATATTACTCATATTTTGCAAGAATTCTATTGTGTTTGATTTGCTCATAAATTAAGTAGATTTTATTTGATTTGAATTGTTTGAATAAATTATTCTTTATTTAATTTGCCTATATTATTATTTCACATTATTCCAGTTTTTACTAAATATTTGATCAAATAAATGTAGCCTTGATAAACATAATTAAAACATAAAAAAAATACATTGAGCAGATCGCAAACCTTTGAACAGTAGTGTACATTTTGCCATTGTGAACTCAGTGTTTTTATTGAAATGCTTTTTGTCTTGCCCTTTTTGAGTTCACCAAACCAAGATTTTCCGGATCCCACATTGCTGCAGCAAAGCCAAATCTTAGTGTGGCTAGAAGACCATCACAGGCTGATGTCCAGCCCAGTTCAGCAGTGTGTAGTGCTTCTACACCAAGCACGGCTGTAAGTATTGTCATAATCCACATAGCTTTCGGAGAGAATTTGGAATAAGCATTTTTTTTAATGTAAATTTGTATTTTTGTTAAGTACAGTCACATTAAATCTCAATAAAACATCTCTGTAGTATTCTTTTAGTGCATAAAAACATATATATTAAAAATAAGCACCATTCTTTAAACTTTTTGTTCTGCATAGAAGCGCTGTGACAAAATTTTACAGTTTAGCAGCAATCATTCATTTCCAATGTATTTTATACATTAATGTTCAAATAAAGTAATGGTTGCAAAAAATGAGTTAATGTTACTTATATATATATATATATATATATATATATATATATATATATATATATATATATATATATATATATATATATGGGTCAGTGACAAAACAGGTTTGGCAAGATGGGAAATTTAAAAATCTTTTACAAAGTTGATTTAAAAGCATCCGTCAGATATTTTAAAATGTACAGTTTGTATTCATGTTGATTTTATGTAATTAAAAATAACATTTACACCATTTTTTACAGACATTAAGACTGAATGCAACTGAAAATGTCAAATGGTGTAACTGCCAAAAATTGTGAAATATTAAAAAATTTACTCCTTCTAGATGATATGCAAGTGTACACACTGAAATAAATACTTCATTTTAAAATACCACAATAACATTTATTGTATTCGCATTATCTCTAAATGTACATTTTAATGAGTTTTTGCAATATTCGGCCAGACACATGCTAAAAACACTTCTGGTTTCTAAATAATCTTTGACAAATTATGTAAAAAATGTTAAAAACTATTTTATTACACTAAACTAAGTGTTTTAATTTTAATTTCACATTATTTCCATGTACATAATTATATTTTTATGTAAAATACTGGTTACACCAATTGACAAAAACCAGTTACACCACCTGACAGTGTTGCTTCTACAGCCAAAGATTTTGAAATTGACAATTAAAATCAATTCAAATTAAGAATGATAGTCAACAATTTCAGTGGGATTGTCATTGACAAATGTGTTTAGAACAATGAAACCAGGTTGCTGAACTTTAATACACCAAGTAATAACATCCTTTACATTAAATGTGTGGCCCTCATCAATAGAATATTAACAAACTAAAGAAACATGTTTAACATTTAACACCTTTTCCATCACTGTTTCTTTTCAGTTGGCTTAATTAAAATAAAAATAAGTAGATGATATTAGAAAAAAATCCACTATTTTACTTTTAAGCTATTTAGAAACAATTTGCCAAACACTGTACGTAAATCACTAGTACGTAAGAACTGCTGCTTACTCGTTGTTGCCTTGGTGCTGGGATTAAAGGCCAATTTTTGTAAGCATACACGACTGACTGACAACAAATAATTTCATGAGTGTATCCACAACTTATCCACAAACTATTTATTTTTATACAGTTAACTTCAGAATTATGCAGAATTATTATTAGTCCCCCTGAGCTATTAGCTCCCCTGTTATTTTTTCCCCAATTTCGGTTTAACAGAGAGAAGATTTTTTCAACACATTTTCAACACATAATAGTTTTAATAACTCATCTCTAATAACTGATTTATTTTCTCTTTGCCATGATGACAGTAAATAATATTAGACTAGATATTCTTCAAGACACTTCTATACAGCTTAAAGTAGCATTTAAAGGCTTAATTAGGTTAACTAGGCAGGTTAGAGTAATTAGATAAGTTATTGTATATCCATGGTTTGTTCTGTAGACTATCGCGGGGAAAAAGCTTAAAAGGGCCAATAATTTTTACCTCAAAATGGCTTTTAAAAATTGCTTTTATTCTAGCCTAAATAAAACAAATAAGACTTTCTCCAGAAGAAAATTTTTTATCAGACATGCTGTAAAAAAACCCAAACAAAACTGATTTCAACTGCAATTCATTTGTTTAGCAACTTCTGACTTGTTCTTCACAACTTTTCATCATTACACTGTAAAAAATAAAATCTCAATTTGTTCAGCACACTGTACTTTTTCTGTCATATATACTAAGAATTGTGAATAACTACTGATCTACATAAAAATATATGTTATGTCAATAATATTCGCTAAAATGTTATGTCTACATGTTTACCAGAGTTTTCTGGACATACATTTTTGTGTTGAACAGGTATGTCGATATTTAAATAAATTGCGCATGCGTGACGCGACGTTTGAAAACGGCGCCAACCCTCCGCCATATTGACCATTCGTTTCGCTCCTCATCTCCATTTTGTCTTGGTGCCATATCGGACTTCTCATATGTTTTCGACTCTTCGAAGAACTAAACATTAACTTGTTCCTGTAGGTGAGTAACAACACTTATTAACACTAATTCTATGCATGCAATGAATTTTACAATATTCCCAACCTGACGGTTTGTTTTTAGCGACGAGAATTGTTGCATATGCTTAAGTTTCAAATGCAGTGGGTAATTAATGTGGCCTATAGTTTCAGCTAAGTCCAAACTCTTAAATGTTTCCGTGTTTTCATGACATGAGTGGCGGAATTAGGCAGAGTCAATCGCTCAGGGAGGCATGTAGACCCCGCGCGACATCCTTCCCGCCCACGCCCGCACCTTCGAGAGGGCGGAGGACCGTGAGGTCGGCACAGTCGTTTGCCTAACGCCAGTTAAGCTTGTGCCGCTCCATAAGACATTAACGTTAACAGTTACTTGGGAAAAAAACGGAAACTGCTTTTCTGTGCCGTTTAAGTTTAAAATGTTTCATGTTAACACTAAAATGACATCTTTATGCTTAACTGTTAATCACTGATAAAAGATAGCTAACTTGGGACCATAGTATTAACACATTTACGTTAGGGAATTCGGAGGTTTTGTTTGTTTTTAGGTGAAACGTTTTCATTTCTCTAGCGAGTTTTCACATTTTTCTCATTTTACGTGCTTCTCTCTGTGTGTGTACCGCCTAGTGATGGGTCGTTCTTGAACGATTCGTTCATTTTGAACGAATCTTTTGTATGACTCGAGAACGACGAGTCCTCTCTGGGAGTGATTTGTTCACTCGCGCATGCGCACATTTGTGCAGGTGGAGGAAAAGATTAGTTCATTTATCGAGTCCTCTATCGGGTTTAAGTCATTCGTTCATCACTTTAAAGACATTAGGCAATGAAATGCAATCAGAGCCGGAAAAAATTTTAAATCATCTTTCGAGTCCTAAGCGTTAAGTCATCTCTCTTTACATGCTGTCACGTGATGAACGAACGAGTCAAAAACCAGATGACTCGAAAGGTGAACTAATGGCTCCTTTCGGTTCAGACTGTGCTTTGGTTAAGCTTATATGGGTCTGTCTGTGTGACGTAGGCGAACCCCTCAAATTTGAAGACCTGACAGAAGAGCTGAGCTCACATAATCATAGACAAAAGACTAGGTAAACAAACGATTATTTTCTTTTTCTTATAGCATTCAAGTTATGACTGGGCTAGTTGTGGATGCGTTTGGAATAACTTGTATCATTTTAATAATATTTTGACAAATTGATGGAAATGACTTGAAAAAAAGATTTATTCATCTCAACGAACGAGACTCAAAGGTCCAAATCAGTAATATGATCTGAACTTCCCATCACTAAGAGCGAGTGAGACCGTAAGTTGTACTTATAAATTTGTGACGCATTTATAAAGCACGGATATTCAGATTATATTAGATAAAGTAATATGTAAATGTAGTTTATATATATTTTTTTTTATAAAATATTGCCTAGAACGTTATTTAATCCTGTCAAATTAATATAAATAGTTCCTATTAGGTTTAAAATAGTCTTAATTTCAAATAATATATTATTACTAACTATATTACATTATTTGTGGACTTCTCTGTATACATCAATATCATATATTGATATTAATATCATTGTCTGCTCCCAAACGTGTTTCATGTTAAAATATGGGGGCATAAACTTGAAAAATGTTTAAAACTTATTTCTGTTTTCAAGATAATCTTCTCAAGACTTCATGCAGTGTAAAAACTGCAAATTCAGCACTTCAAGTGAAGATGTCCTTCTGAAGCACTATCAGCTACATCATCATAGAATTTCCAACTGGCCCTGTCTTTACACGGAGTGTGTTTGTGCTTTAAAAACTGCAGGTGCTTTACGATCCCACTTATCTAAATCACACCACAACACTGATAGAGTCATTTGAGATCTTTCAACTTTTAATTGTGGACTATGTGAATTTCATAAGATTTGTACTGAAAAAAGATTTTTTCTTCATCTACATAATCATCTGAAACGTAAAGAAGTTAATGCAGAAGAGACATGGCAGCCATAAGTGAATAAGCCTGCACTCTTTTTTCAAGAACAGGTAAAGATAATTTTTTTCTTTCTTATTAGGCTTTAAGTTTACAGAATGCAACATGCTCTGTTTACAGAAAAAATTGATTGCTGTAAATCTGGTTGGTTTGTTTTAAAAAGATCTGTGAGGAATTTTTCCGCATCACCAACAAAGACCTTCTAGGAGTCTCCATGGCAGCCACTGACAAGTACACACCAAAGCTTATGAAATTATACAGAGCCAGAAAAGGAGCGTTTGGACATGAAATGGAAGAGCTCCTGGAAAGACTTGATGAAAGGGCAAGTTAATAATTTTCATTATTTACATGTTTTTGATCTATGTAGTTGATGATATTTCAGTTTTCATTCTGTGACTTTTTGGTTGTATCTTTTTTATGTTTTTGCAGACAACAGAAATTGTTAATCACAGAAGGACTTCTGCTTTGGAGGGCCTGCCTTTGTTTCTTCGAGAGAAACAAACTAACCTTTTCAAGAAATGTAAAGTAGGTATCAAACAATTTAAATGGTTTAAAGCATGAGTGTCCAAACTTGCTTCTGTATTGCTGGTGTCTGAAAAGTTGTGTGCCAATATATTTGGAGCTTTCATGAAAACTTTTGATTAGCTGAGTTAAAATGTTTAATTTAGGTATCATTAACAGAAATTACAAATCTTCTGACCTTAAGGTATAAGAAGTAAATTTACGTATAAACGTGTCTTGTAAATTTCATGATTCACAAGTATCTTGTTATTTTTAAAAGATTGATATCAGGTTCTATATTAGTACCAATTTAGACCTGCTCACTGATTTATGCAGGTAGTTAAGGGAAAGAACATGTAAAAGAGATGCAAGAGAAACTGTTGCTTTGTCTGTTATTACATAAAATTAGAGTTGTGCCGAGAGTCTGAGACGTTATTCTTGTCAACCAAAATGGCAGCTGTTGTATTCAGAGTACAACATATCAGCATTTATTTATTTATTCATTTATGACAGTATTTTAAAATAAATCACTTAAAATATTTAAACTCCAATTACTGCATTAATGTTGCATATGAATCCTGATGATTTATGCGTTTGTAGATCTGGGCTCCTTGTTATTTACATGTTGTCAGTTTAATTGTTACATTCACTTTTGCTTAATGATTTGAATTATAACACTATGTCTTCCTACAGACAAACTACACATTACATAGCATTTTTATGATCATAACTATTTGATGTAACTGGTCATTTTGCTTAACTGCAATTAAGTTTGCATGGTCATTGTATTATGCTGGTTAATTATTTTTACAGAATGTTCATATTTCTGAAAGATAACTGTATTTTTAACTGAATAAATAACTTTATTACAATTATTTAAATGTGTGTGTTGTTATAGCCCTATACTAAACATATAATATCTTGCTTGTTTGTAGATAAAGTACTATAATGACTTTCTATGCTCAAATATTCTTATTGTGTTTTCACAGGAAACTGAAGATAGAACAAAGGGCGTATCAGTTGGCATTCTCTATTTTACGGAAGATGACTCCCGGGCAGCATCACCAGTGATCCAGAACATTGCTGTTGTACTGGAAGAGGTTGTTGTTTTGGAAGACATTCCAGATACCTCAAGTGCTGTAGCATACCTCTTTGGCCTTCTTCATGCACTCAACTTTTCCTATCCCAAAGAACTCCGGTACACTTTTGACACAATTCAGAATGTTTTCATGGAGCTTGGGACTGTATGTACGCAACGTTAGCTTTCTCTTAAAAACAAGATGTTAAACTAATACTGTAAACAGTGTTGTGTCAATGGTCTGATGTTACAAAGACGTAATGTACAATTTGAGTACTAAATCTGATTCATGAGAGCCACTGTTTAGGCACTGTGTTCAGTTAAATGGGTAACATTTCATAATAACTACACACTATGAATCATTTATTAAGCATTAGCAAATAGTTAGTTCATTATTTGTTAAGTATTAACTCTAATAGGCATTAATAAGCACTTTATAAATACAGCCACAACTGACTATTTTCTTAAATTGTAATTAATTGCATTTTCATACTTTGTTAATGATTCTTTTTTTCATTACATAAGTATTGCATTATTTACAAACCAGTTATTTAAGAATAGGTGGTGGTTTTTTCCAGATCATTCAGAATGTGAAAGTACATTATTAATAAACTATTCAAATAACGTTCATATATCTTATTATTCAGGCATATACTATTAGTTTATTTATATATTAATACACGCTTTATTAACTCGATTTCATCCAGTTTTGTGACCTAAAGTGAGGACTATTTATGCTTTATAAATCCCTTATAAATGACTATTAAAGGCTCAGTTATATTCCGAACAGGGAAAAAGAGCATGAACTATTTCATTCATTTCTGTTTATTTAATGATACACAAATGAAACTATCAAATGAAAAAAAAAATCTTTACAACCTTATCTAAAATGAAGTTACTGTACAGTTTAAACTTTGCTAAATAACACTGAAATGTTATATCATAATATATTGTTTTATCCAATTTTATTCAATTGTATTTATTGCTAATTGTATTCTGACATTTCTGTTATTCGGCGATGTTTAAAGTTTACAGTAATTTTATTTTTTTAGATTAGATTGCAAACATTTATTGTTCATTTGATACTCAGCTTTTAATTGTCATTTATAAGAGATTTATAAAGCAAAAATAGTGTCACTCTAGATTAGGTCACAAAAATAGATGAAGTTGAGTTAATAAAGCATTTATTAACATACATAGTAACCATTACTATATGCCTGAATAATAAGATATATAAATGTTAATTTGAATAGTTCCATTAATAATTTACTAACTCATGCTGAATGATCTTAAAAACCACCAGCTACACTTAAATACAAATGGTTTGTAAATAATGCAATACTGAATTCAGTAAGGAACAATTAATAAAAAGCAAAGTTTGAAATACAATCATTAGCTTATAACAGCATTTGTAGCTGTCTTTATAAAGTGCTTACTAACGTCTAATAATGTAGAGTTAATGCTTAACAGATAATTGATTAAATATTTGTTAATGCTTTGCTAATGATTCGTAGTGTGTAGTTATTATGAAGAGTTACTGTTAAAGGTTTTAAAATTAAAAGGTTTACATTTTTTTAATATTTAAATTTTGTCAAGACACCCAAGCACTTAACTTTTGTTTTGGTTTAAATGTTTATGAAAACTGGTGTCCAAATCAACCCTTTTGTTTATAATTTGTGCATAAAAGCATTCAAAGCAAATTAAGTTTGTGTTAAATGCAATGTTTAAATTGTTAATTTCTGTGCTGTTGTTACAGTTAAAATGTTAAGGCTTGCATATGTGCCTGCAAATTAGCAGAAAAGTCTGTATACTGCAAAGTTTGTAATTTGAAGCACTTTTCATCTAAAATATTTACAAATGTTTGTGCTATTTCCTGTTGTAAAGCTTATTTATCTGTTGCTTTCAGTGGAAATAAATTGAAGAAGTAGTAAGTTTGTGTTTGTCATTTGTAAGTAAAATGATTAAAACAGAATGATATGCTAACTAGTACTAATTACGTATTTTGCAAATTTGAAAAAAAAACATCCACTAAACAGAAAAAAATTAATTGACTCAATTGCAGTAACTGTTGCTTTAGTTGATGTGACAAGAATATCTTTATTAGTATAATACTATAATCAATATTGCATGAACAAAGAAAATTATGTTAGCTCAACTAAATATTGTTACTGAGAAGAACTAAAAAACAGTTGTTGAGACAACTCAAAGTTCTTACTGCATCAAGTTGCCTTATTTTTTTATGTTTTCTCAACAATTTTTTTTTTACAGTGTAAAGTTCCTCCGAGTCACCTCCAGTTGTTAATAATAATAGTACAACAGCAAGCGCATCAAGTATGAAAACCTCCAAAACTTAAGGCTGTGTGCACTCAGTCTATAGAGGCTTGTCAACCTTGTTTCATTTCCCATGTTAATTTTTTCTTTTATTTAAAAAAGAAATTCCCAAGTGCTCTTTAACAGAGAGAATATTATTGTCAACACATTTCTAAACAAAATAGTTTAAATGACTAAATTCTAATAACTGATTTCTTCCGTAATCTTTGCCATGATGACAGCACATAATATTTGACTAGATAATTTGTAAGACATTAGTATTCAGCCTAAAGTGACATTTAAAAATGTAATTAGGTTAATTAGGCAAGTAAGATCTATTGGCCAAGTCATTGGGTAACTGTGGTTTGTTCTGTATTTAAGAAGGCTAACAATATTGACCTTAAAAACTGCTTAAACATTTTAAAAACTGCTTTTATTCTATCCAAACTAAAAGAAATAAGACTTTCTCAAGAAGAAAAAAAATACTTACAACATTTCAAAGGAGGGTGATACAGTGGCTAATGTGGTTAGCACAGTTGTCTCACAGCAACAAGGTTGCTGATTTGAGTCCAAGATGGACCAGGATGGCTTACTGTGTGGAGTTGACATGGGTTTTCTCTGGGAGCTCCAGTTTCCCCCACAGTCCAAAGACTTGCGGTATAGGTGAATTAGAAAAACTAAATTGACTGTAATGTATGAATGTGTGTGTGAATGAGAGAGTGTGTACATTATATTGTGTGAATATAAACATGGATTAACATAAACAAAAAAAACATTCATGTTGTGCAGTAAAATAATTTTATCCTATGTTTACAAAGCTTTAATAGTAAGGTTGTGGATTAAGCACCTATTTCTCAAACAAAAATAAATAAATAATCTACACTATGAACACAAATAGTAGTTTAATTTATGTCGCATTTTTGATCAGCATCATGAACTAATGATATTTGACTAAATTGACCCCTGACAGAAAGACTCCTGCTATATGAGTCAAATGGTGTAACCAGTTACACCCCTTGACATTTCAACTTAAAATGAAATTTGACAGGCATTATCAATAACATCTATGTAAGCACATGGGCTTGGTGGGAATATTTCAAATTTAACTTTTAAATATAATACTTATTTTTATAATTATGAACAATTATCAGTGCATTTCTGGGGTCTTACCATTTGACATGCATATCTAAGAATAGCTGACCATACCTTAAAAAGGTCAAAGTATCTCACATTTTAAAAAGAGTTACTAACCTTTGCATGCAGCAATTAGTCTTATCAAGAGTTCTTCTCTGTGATTCAATTTCCTGTCTAACTGTCTTGTGCACAATATTAACAAAATGGCTCAATAAATGGTGGTTACACCATCTTGACATTTCAGAAATTTGAGGTGACAGAAAAAATTCCCCAAATGAATTATAATATTTAAAACAATTGTGCTATATTTACCTTTATTTACTATTAAATATGTCTAATGTAAAATTATGCCAGACTAGCCGATACAATGTTTCATTGAGGCTTTCACATTTTTTAAACAAGGTAAACTATTTGGTACCAATTTTTTTTGGTTACACCACATTGACATTCTTGCAATAATCCCCTAAAAATTTTCTTAAAATGGATTAAAACCAAAAAATTAAACTTGGTCCTCAAAATAGAGAATGTATGCAAGTAATTTGCTTATTTATTTTGAAACTGTAACCTACTTGAATTTATTTAAAAGACATGGACACAAAAAAATGAGCGTCACGTCATTGACCCATATATATATATATATATATATATATATATATATATATATATATACAAAATGCACTTTGTTATACTGCTTGTTTGTACAGACACAGGACCTTCAAGTTTCTGCCCCCGTCCTCACATCCACTGCGGCAGTGACCAGTTCCACAGAGCCGTCCGGCATTGTCTCAGTAAGTAATTTCATATTTTCTGTCCAAAAAAAGGTAATTTGGTTTGCATATTTGCTGCCCCAGCTGAATTCACGCAAAGTGGTTTTAAGACCAGCCAATTAAATTGACTTGATGTTAATTAACTAAGCTTGATATATGTATAAATGTTAACAAAATAAAGAGAGGAAAAAATAAAGCAAAGAATCACAAAAATTATGCCTTCTGCTGTTGATATTTTATGTTCACAGTGGTAAAAGAAAAGAAAATGGATGGAAAAGAAGTAGAAAGGAAAAAGAGAAATAACTATATTGGAAAATACTTTTGCTTCTTTAAAGAAAATTTTTATTGGTGAAATTCTATTAATGATTTTTGGAATTGAAATACATAAGGTATTTAAAAACAATCACTTAAAATCAAAGGTATTTAGATTATAATCATGATAACATCATGTAAGGGTACTCTCTCAAATATGTAAGGTGCATTTACATTACCAGACTAAAGGTTTTATCTATTTTCCTTCACAGACTGCACCTTCTGGGTCATTGTTACAAGCTCCATCAGCTGTTCCACTCCCGCGCCTTTGGGCTGAAACCTTGCCACCAGTGGACCACAAGTGGATTGCCAGCAGGCTTTTTAAAATAGGGTCCAATGAAAAGCCAGAGCTTCGAGACAACCTCCAGCTCTGGTATTACCCTCCACAGCCTGCACTTACATACAATCAGGCTCCAGCTCCAGACAGATTTTTTCTGTCATTCACTTTTTCTGTGGATGCCATACAAGCTGTGGAGGGTCAAAGTACTTTGCCCTAATCCTGCATGTGGACAGCATCAGCTGACAGGTGGAGGTCTGCACAAAAGGGCACGGCAGGTTCTGGACATCGACAGGATGTACAACATGGTTACAGAAACCCTCATCTGTACCAAGTGCAAAGCCTCGCATGTGTCCTGGAGTCAGACTGTCTTGCAGCAGCTGGATCTTGGCCATCGCTCAGAGTTTCGGGTCATTCTCACACAGAAGTGAGTAATTGAACACCTTTATTCCTCGTGCAGTTATTAACCTATCATCACAGATATATGAAAATACTTTACAAATATATATATATATATATATATATATATATATATATATATATATTTGTAAAGTATTTTCACTGCACTATATATATATGTTTATATTAATATCCTTCTGTTCCTAAGGTACGCCTGTGATATAAGAGTCATGCGCCTACTGCGTGAGCGTGGACTAGGCAACAGCCCCACAAGGGTCATCAAACAACTGAAGGAAAACCACAGTGAAGAGTGGCTCCAGCGTCTAGCCCGCTACACCACTCAGTGTGTGGATTTCCTCAGTGGACCTGGGGTGTTGCCGATCACCTTCCAGGAGCCCCCAGCACCTACAGTTGTGCCAAGCTGCAAGTGGCTCCTCACTGTCTACAGCCAGGACATCTTGACAAGGTTGAATGAAATCCATGCCAGGATAACATCGACCCATGGGTCCATCTTGAAGATGGATTCAATAAAAAGGTTAGTGGATATTCATCAATTTATAATTTCTTTATTATATTCCAGCATTGGTAAAAACCCTTTGTTTAGTCTGCTTGATCTGACGATACACCATGGTTCTTCTCTTGTCTAATCTAGATCACAAAAAAGCTGGCCGGGACAGCAAAAGGAACAGGACTCTGGCTCACCTCTGTTGGCAATGAGTTTGGTCAGGTGCTGATAAGTGTGCTCACTGCCCAGGAAGGAGCAGGACTGGACAGGATGGTGGATGGGCTGGTCAGAAGATACCAGGAGGCTGGTGTGGATCCACCTGCTGTTTTGTATGTGGACTGTGGGTGCTGCACTGATGTGGGTGAGACCAAACTCAAAGCCAGGTTTAGAGGATGGCCGGAGTTGACTGTGAAATTGGACATCTGGCACTTTATGCGCAGGATTGCTGTGGGATGTACAACTGATGCTCATCAACTGTATCCCATCTTCATGTCACGGATCTCTGCGTGCATTTTTGAATGGGATGCGGCTGATGTTTCTTTGCTACGCCAAGCAAAGCGAGCACTGTTGATGTCCCAAGGTTGGCCTGCGTTGACAGATGCTGATGTCAACAAGCATCTCACCAGGGAGGAGCTGGCTCTCCATTGCCGGAGGAGGACCCGTGGGGAGGAGACTACCATCCTTCTACTTGAACAGCTTCTTACTGAGCTCATGAGCAACAAGGGCAATGACTCGCTGGGCGTTCCTCTTTTAGACAAGGAAAGGATGGGGCACATCTGGAGTGTCCAAAAAAAGCATATAAAATGCATTCAGGACCCCCCTGGTGTCGTGCTCTATACTGAAACGAGGAGCATAACCAAGGGAGGTGTTCTGCTACGGACATACAGATGTGCCAGGGGCTCCACGTCTCTCGAGTCCTTTCATTTACACCTCAATCGTTTCGTCCCAGGTATGATTCTGCACAAACATTGTGTAAAAACGCATTAAATGTCTTTGTGTGTTTGTTTTTTAATTAAGTCCTAAACATTGTTTTTAATATTTACAGGGTACAGCGCAAATAGTCTGAACTTTCAGATTTATTTGCTGGAGGGACTAAACAGGTGGAACCAGGACTGGGAGGCTGCTTCCTTGGCATCTGAACCATCAGCTTTACGCAGCTACACAGGAGAACTTGTTCACTGTGTAAACTGCAACTTTGAAAAACTGTTTGGGAGAAAAGTGGTGCCCAACTTTTGTCCGCCTGCACATTACACTGGTAAGAGATTTTGCTATTGTTAATAAACCTGCAATTTCTGTGTTCTCTCCATCTACTGTATCCAGTTTGATACAGTAGGTCAATGTTCATGAGCTTTGTGCTGTGAAATCTTTGCTTGTCTTTAAATATTTGTAAGAACAAATGTATTGTTTCATGACTATTTACTGAAGTAAAGCAAGATACAAAGTTATCATTACATTATTATTACATGTCATTATCAAACATAATGCTACAAGCTTTGAGGGAAATTTATTTGTACATTTCTCTGTCTTCGTTGTATTTCCATTGCATTTCATTAGATGTTTTGTCCAGAATATTATGTTTTGGATCTCTGATTAAAATGTATGTTTTTGTTTGTTTCTTCCTTGACGTTGAGCTTTTAAAACTACTTGCTACTTCAACACCCAATCAAACATGGCTCTTAAAATTTGTTTATTTATGTTTCATTTATTTTTTTCAGGTGAGCTCATTGGAGTGCAGTATGTTCCAGCAGACTGGTCAGGCACTGCAGAACATGAACCCAGACTGTGAGCAGACTGCTGAGCTCATTGAGGATCTCAATGTGGATGAGCGAGAAGAAGATGAGGGCTTCTGTGACATTAGTGAGGATCACACTATTGTTGATCCGGAGGCTGCTGTCACCATCCTCCTCCACATTGAGATCGGGTTCCTCCACTGCAGTCACCAGCAGTGTCGCTTCTTTGCCGGTCTCCACATGCCCTGCACTGGTCCCTGACCCACCTGCGCAGCCTGAAGAACCAATTTCACCTGTGCCCTTAGAGCCAGAAGAGGCTATGGAAGATGATGACGAAGATAATGATGATGACGACGATGATGATGGTGATGAAGAGACTGTAAGTCCCACTAATTTCTGTCTTTACAATGATCTAGTATAATTTTAAAATAAAGTGTAAAGTCAAACACGCATCAGGTTTTTTTCCGTAGTGCAGCTTCAACATGATAACAGAAACAATTATGGAATTATGCATTGAACAATTTAATGTGCTATTTTTTTTTGTTGTGCTTTCATTAGGCTATTGACTACCAAAATATTCTGGGCTTCCAGCATGTGGACAGGCTGGCTGAATATCTGGTTGAGCTTCGGACCCACAAAAGCCTCAGCCTCACCAACCAGGAGGCCAACGAGATCATTGGTCTTTGGCAAAGCCTGCATGACCAAGACAAGAAGCGGGTGGTGTATGCAGCTCGACACCAGAAGCGACTGCTGAGTGGGCGATTTAAAACACCCAAGAAGCCCACTCATACCCCTGGCGTGGAGAGCACTACCAGATGTGTGCTGGGTGCAAGCAGTGCTCCTGCTCAGTGGCCTGACTGTTGCCGTCTTGTGGAGACCATCTTTATTAGGCTTTGTACCATCCACCCTAGTCCCAAGCGAAAAGGCAAGGGAACCCTTTCAAGATGGTCTCTGATCCTGCAAGACTACCGCAGGATTAGGCAAGCTGTACTGGGCAACAGCTTGGTAATGGGAGGTACATCCATGCAGCTGGTTGAGGTAAACCAGAATACCCTGATTCAGTGGTTTAATAACAGACAGAAGAAGCAGGAGCTGTCTGTGCTGCTTCAGGGTATTCAGTTGCCTCAACACCTCCCAGAAGCCCAGGAGCCTCTCCCAGTTGCCAAAAGTCTTCGGACAGAGCCAGACCAACCAGGAGAGCAGCACCAGTATGTGTTGCCAGAGAGCACAGCAGGTCAGGCAAGGCAGAGACAGACATCTGTTGGACGACCCCCACTCAGACCCAAGGCACCAGTACAGACCCAGGTCATATTTACACCACCAGCACCTGGAGCATCGCTGCAGATGGTACCCAACATATACATCCCAGCTACACCAGGGTATGCCGATGTTTCAGGGTGTACCAATGTTCCAGGCTGTGCCAATGGTCCAGGGAATCCCTATGGCCCAGGGTATCCCGATGATGCAAGGAGTGCAGATGGCCCAGGGTATCCCAATGGTGCAGGGGATGCCACTCAGACAGCCACCACTTCAGCCAACAATGTCCAGTACCAGCTCACAGCCTGCTGCATCACCGTCCACTTCTGGAGCCATTCCCAAAAGACCGTACCGGAGAACTGTTCAAGCGAACACTTGTAAAAAGTGTGGGCAGTTCAAAACAAATGCCACAGGCCATAGCCAACTCAGGGGCAGGGTGTACTGCCCACAGACTGAAACTTTAACTAAAGAAGAGTGGCTAGAGGAAATGAAAAGGACCAACCCAAAATAATGTGTTTGTTTGTTTGTGTATGTATATAGTGGAATAGTTCTTCAGTTCATTCAATTTCACTTGCTGTTAGTTTATATTTTTATTTCACATTTTCTTTAAATAGTGTATTTATTTTGTTGACATTTTATTTAACTTTTATATTATTTATTTGTGTGTGTGTGTGTGTATGTGTGTGTGTGTATAGTGTTTACAGTTTATAACCATAATAATTCAATTTATTCTATTTCACTTGTTTTTTTGCACATTTTACTTTTTAATAATTTATTTTGTTAACATTTTATTTAACTTATTTATTATTTATATATGTGTGTGTATTTATATAGTTTATAACTATAATAGTTCTCCAGTTTATTCTATTTCACTTGTTGTTGGTTTCTATTTTATTGCGCATTTTATTTAAATAGTGTATTTATTTTGTTAACATTTTATTTAATTTATTATTTATATGTGTGTGTGTGTGTGTGTGTGTGTACAGAGTGTATAAAGTTTACAACCATAATAGATCTTCAATTTATACTATTTCACTTGTTGGTTTCTATTTTATTTCACATTTTATAAAAATAATTAATTTTGTTAACATTTTATTTAACTGTTTATTATTTATGTGTATGTCTATTATACACTTTATAACCATAATAGTTCTTCAATTACCTTGTTTGATTCTGTTTTATTGCACTTTTTATTTAAAGTTTATTTATTTTGTTGACATTTTATTTAACTTATTTATTATTTATATGTGTGTGTATGTATAAAGTGTATACAGGTTACAACCATAATAGTTAAATTTATTCTATTTCACTTATTGTTGGTTTCAAAATTTATTTAACATTTTATTTAATTTGTTAATTTTGTATTTATTCTGTTAATATTTAACATTTAATTTTTAAGAATTTTTATTCCATGTTCATTACTGTTTTGTTGACCATTGTTAAATAAATATTGCATTAATAAATGTCCTTGACTTTTAAGTCCACTTTGTGTCGATTTCTGTTTGTATTTAACGTTTTATTAACATTGTTTATTTATATTGTTAATACTGTATTATTAATAACTAATTTATTATTTTCACATTTTCTACTCTATATTCATTACTGTTCTGTTGACAATTGTTAGATAAATAATGCATATATAAATAACTGACTACTTGACTTTTAATTCCATATACACTATGCACACTATATACACACACATATATATATATGTATATATGTGTGTGTGTGTGTGTGTGTACATTATATACTCTATGACATTTCTATAGATCATTTGTACATCAAAATACAGAACAATAATAACCATAAGCATAACAATGCTACAACAACTACTAAATAGTGACACATTCAAGTTAGTATGCTTTATTTTTCATGAAAGAATGTCAAAAAACACAAGAATAAAGCGCTTAGGCATATTTTATTTACCTTGGAGCATTACACATTTAAACAGTTAGTTTATTGAGTAATAATTAACCAATAACAATAAAGCGTCTTTAGCTGGATTCGAACCCCGGTCTTGGTGAGCACCTGCAATAGAAATCAATGTAACTCAAATTGCGTTGTTTTAACACAGAACAGTATAACTATGCGTGACGTAAAGCAGGTGCAGGGAAGGCGTGACGTAAAGCAGGTGCAGGGAAGGCGTGTCCGGGAAGCTTAGAATTCGCCCTTTCCTTTCTTCGTTTTTTCCCCCTCTTCTTCCCTTTCTTTCTTCCCCCCTTTCTTCCCTTCTTCCCCTTCTTTGTTGGACGATTGTTCCCCAGCTTCGGCGCAGCGCCTTAGACCACTCAGCCATCCTGACATGCTTACCTGGCCTGAGCTGTCTCCCAGGACGCACACCACAGCACCGTGACGTGGAAGCTGTTGTTCCACATCCTGCCCAAATCCAGCAGTCTGCCTCGTTGGCGCAGTAGGCAGCGCGTCAGTCTCATAATCTGAAGGTCGTGAGTTCGAGCCTCACACGGGGCAGCGTGGTACCTTTTGGCACACGGGAGCGCTTAAATGACTGGGCGGCGTTTTTTATCCACTTCCATGTGGTTCATGCTTACCGGGAGCAAAAAATGCTACAGCTTCTCTGGAGGGCAGGAGGCGTGAAGTTCCAAGAACATTTCCTGAGTCTGAAGCAATGATGGCAAGATGCTCCCATTCCCGTCAAGTAAATGCTTGACGTTCAGCGTGAATCTGTCAAATGTCATGACTTGACGTTGTACAAGGATTTGACGAAAAGTCCTGCGAATCATGTTGCCTTAAAATCAATAGCATCCCAGGACATTCCACTACATGGCATTCCAAGACAGTTCTTTCGATCCCCTTTCAGTGCACTTGCATTAAAGCAAGTGCACTGAAAGGGCAAGTCCATTGTTTTGTTCACATGCTTTTCCGAGTTGCTGTGGACAATGCCTTAATCGCAAACGCCTTAAAATTTGCAGTTTAAAGTGCCTATTAGGGTTGCCAGGGACATTACTACGCTGCATGAACTTTGGCGCAAAGAGGTTGATGCGGCGCTTTGTCACTTGGATATGGCGCCAGAGATTTAAAGACTTGAGCCTGAACGTTTAGCCAAAGGTTTTGTTTGTCAGAAGTGGGACTTGAAACCGCACCACTAGGGGAGAATGCAACCAGAACACAGCACCTTACACTGCTCAGCCATCCTGACATGCTTGCTTTGCCTGAGCTGTCTCCTAGAACACACACCACAGCACAGTGACTTTGGCACAAAGAGATTGATGCAGCGCTTTGTCAGTGTTACTTTATCACTCAGACATGGCGCCAGAGAGTTAAAGACTTACGCCTGAATACATAGCCAAAGGTTGGGGATTGTCAGAAGTGGGATTTGAACCATGGAAGCTGTTGTTCCACATCCTGCCCAGCTCCAGCAGTCCGCCTCGTTGGCGCAGTATGCAGCGCGTCAGTCTCATAATGTCGAGGTCGTGAGTTCAAGCCTCACATGGAGCAGGGTGGTATGTTTTGGCACATGGGAGCGCTTGCATGACTGGGCGGCGTTTTTTATCCACTTCCATGTGGTTCATGCTTACCGGGAGCAAAAAATGCTACAGCTTCTCTGGAGGGCAGGAGGCGTGAAGTTCCAAGAACATTTACTGAGTCTGAAGCAATGATGGCAAGATGCTCCCATTCCTGTCAAGTAATTGCTTGACGTTCAGCGTGAATCTGTCAAATGTCATGACTTGACGTTGTACAAGAATTTGACGAAAAGTCCTGCGAATCATATTGCCTTAAAATCAACAGCATTCCAGGACATTCCACTACATGGCATTCCTAGACAGTTCTTTCGATCCCCTTTCGGTGCACTTGCATTACAGCCCTCGTCCATTGTTTAGTTCACATGCTTTTCCAAGTTGCTGTGGACAATGCCTTAATAGCAAACTACTTAAAATTTGCAGTTTAAAGTGCCTATTAGGGTTGCCAGGGACATTACTACGCTGCATGAACTTTGGCGCAAAGAGGTTGATGCGGCACTTTGTCACTTGGATAGAGAGGGTGCTCGCAGCAGAGCCATTTGAGCAGAGCTGAGCTCCAGCAAAGGGGAGCATGAGCTCTCACTCCTCCTCCTGTAAGCTGTTTTAATGCGTACACCAACCCCACCCCTAACCCTACCCCCAGTGACATCACTCGTTGAAGAAGTGCAAAAAAGGAGGAGCTCAAGCTCTCCCTCGCTGGAGCTCAGCTCGCCCAAATGGCTCTGCAGCGAGCACCACTTGCTTGGATATGGCGCCAGAGATTTAAAGACTTGAGCCTGAACGTTTAGCCAAAGGATTGGTTTGTCAAAAGTGGGATTTGAAACGTCACCTCCAGGGGAGACCGACCTGAACGCAGCGCCTTAGACCACTCGGCCATCCTGACATGCCTACCTGGCCTGAGCTGTCTCCCAGGACGCACACTGCAGCACCGTGACATGGAAGCTGTTGTTCCACATCCTGCCCAACTCCAACTGTCCGCCTCGTTGGCGCAGTAGGCAGCGCGTCAGTCTCATAATCTGAAGGTCGTGAGTTCGAGCCTCACACGGGGCAGGGTGGTACCTTTTGGCACACGGGAGCGCTTACATGACTGGGCGACGTTTTTATCCACTTCCATGTGGTTCATGCTTACTGGGAGCAAAAAATGCTACAGCTTCTCTGGAGGGCAGGAGGCGTGAAGTACCAAGAACATTTCCTGAGTCTGAAGCAATGATGGCAAGATGCTCCCATTCCTGTCAAGTAATTGCTTGACGTTCAGCGTGAATCAGTCAAATGTCATGACATGACATTGTACAAGGATTTGACGAAAAGTCCTGCGAATCATATTGCCTTAAAATCAATAGCATCCCAGGACATTCCACTACATGGCATTCCACGACAGTTCTTTCGATCCCTTTTCGGTGCACTTGCATTAAAGCCCTCATCCATTGTTTTGTTCACATGCTTTTCCGAGTTGCTGTGGACAATGCCTTAATCGCAAACGCCTTAAAATTTGCAGTTTAAAGTGCCTATTAGGGTTGCCAGGGACATTACTACGCTGCAAGAACTTTGGCACAAAGAGGTTGATGCGGCGCTTTGTCACATGGATATGGCGCCAGAGATTTAAAGACTTGAGCCTTAACGTTTAGCCAAAGGTTTTATTTGTCAGAAGTGGGATTTGAAACCACGCCTCGAGGGGAGACTGCTACCTGAACGCAGCGCCTTAGACCACTCAGCCATCCTGACATGCTTTCCAGGCCTGAGCTGTCTCCCAGGACGCACACCACAGCACCGTGACATGGAAGCTGTTGTTCCACATCCTGCCCTAATCCAGCAGTCCGCCTCGTTGGCGCAGTAGGCAGCGCGTTAGTCTCATAATCTGAAGGTCGTGAGTTCGAGCCTCACACGGGGCAGGGTGGTACCTTTTGGCACACGGGAGCGCTTAAATGACTGGGCGGCATTTTTTATCCACTTCCATGTGGTTCATGCTTACCGGGAGCAAAAAATGCTACAGCTTCTTTGGAGGGCAGGAGGCGTGAAGTTCCAAGAACATTTCCTGAGTCTGAAGCAATGATGGCAAGATGCTCCCATTCCTGTCAAGTAAATGCTTGACGTTCAGCGTGAATCAGTCAAATGTCATGACTTGACGTTGTACAAGGATTTGACGAAAAGTCCTGCGAATCATGTTGCCTTAAAATCAATAGCATCCCAGGACATTCCACTACATGGCATTCCAAGACAGTTCTTTCGATCCCCTTTAAGTGCACTTGCATTAAAGCAAGTGCATTAAAGCCCTCGTCCATTGTTTTGTTCACATGCTTTTCCGAGTTTCTGTGGACAATGACTTACTCGCAAACGACTTAAAACTTGCAGTTTGAAGTGCCTATTAGGGTTGCCAGGGACATTACTAGGCTGCATGAACTTTGGCGCAAAGAGGTTGATCCGGCGCTTTGTCAGTGTTACTGTATCACTTGGACATGGCGCCAGAGATTTAAAGACTTAAGCCTGAACGTTTAGCCAAAGGTTTTGTTTGTCAGAAGTGGGATTTGAAACCACACCTCCAGGGGAGACTGCGACTTGAACACAGCAACTTACACAGCTCAACCATCCTGACATGCATGCATGGCCTGAGCTGTCTCCTAGGACCCCCACCGCAGCACAGCGTAATGGAAGCTGGTGTGTCACAGCTTGCCAATCTGCTGCAGTCCGCCTCGTTGGCGCAGTAGGCAGCGCGTCAGTCTCATAATCTAAAGGTCGTGAGTTCGAGCCTCACACAGGGCAGGGTGGTAACTTTTGGTACACGGGAGCGCTTAGATGACTGGGCAGCATTTATTATTCCCTTCAATACGGTCCATGCTACCCGGGAGCAAAAGATGCTACAGCTTCTTTGGAGGGCAGGCAGCGTGAAGTTCCAAGAACATTTCCTGAGTCTGAAGCAATGATGGCAAGATGCTCCCATTCCTGACACGTAATCACTTAACGTTCTGTGTGGATCTGTCAAATGTCATTATTTGACGTTGTACAAGGATTTGACGAAAAGTCCTGCAAATCCTCTTGCCTTAAAAATCAACAGCATCCCAGGACATTCCACTACATGGCATTCCAAGACAGTTCTTTTGATCTCCTTTCAGTGCACTTGCATTAAAGCCCTCGACCATTGTTTTGTTCACATGCTTTTACGAGTTGCTGTGGACAATGCTTTGATCGCAAACACCTTAAAACTTGCAGTGCCCTGGGACACTGCTACGCTTCATGAACTTTGGCGCAAAGAGATTGATGCAGCACTTTGTCAGTGTAACTGTATCACTCGGACATGCCAGGTCGTGCCAGAGAGTTAAAGACGTGTGCCTAAACGCATAGCCAAAAGTTGGGTTTGTCAGAAGTGGGACTCACACCCTTGCCTCCAGGGGAGACTGCGACCGGAACACAGCACCTTAGACCGCTCTGCCATACTGACATGCTTGTATGGCCTGAGCTGTCTCCTAGGACCCACATCGCAGCACAGTGACATGGAAGCTGGTGTGTCACAGCCTGCCCAGCTCCTGCAATCTGCCTCGTTGGCGCAGTAGGCAGCACGTCAGTCTTATAATCTGAAGGTCACATGCTTTTCCGAGTTGCTTTGAACAATGCCTTAATCGCAAATGCCTTAAAACTCGCAGTCTAAAGTGCCCATTAGGGTTGCCAGGGACACTGCTACTCTGCATGAACTTTGGCGCAAAGAGGTTGATGCAGCGCTTTGTCAGTGTCACTGTATCATTCGGACATGGCGCCTAGGGCTGTAATAATACACAATATGAAATCGAAATCGCGAATCTACGATCCTGTGTCGCGTTGTGATAAAGGAGATTCGCGACACACCCCGTGACTACCTTTCCAATAACGTCACGCGTGCCTGCAAAAGTTGAGCTAGTTAAAGAGGAACGTGAGGAAACAATTTTTTTTTCACTCGACATTACGAGCACTGCTCCATTTATGCCCTTGCAATATGCGTTTAGCCGGGAGAGCTCGCACGGAGCTCTTAGTAAGGGACCGTCTGAATGTGTCAGGAATATCAAAAACAAAATTAACGTAACCCCGCTTGACAATAGACAATGGCAGAAACATTGCCAATGCTGTCAAAGCGGCCGGATTTTCACAGCATATACGATGCTTTGCTCACACTGTTAATGTGGCTGCACAGAGAGGGATGGGCGTTCACCAGATGTCCCGACTCCACAGAGTAAGGAAAGTTGTCACGTTTTTCACTGCAATGTTGAAATGATGGTGTTTCTGAAGAATTTTCAACTTTTTGGTTTTCTTGAGAGAAATAAGTTGTTTATTTGTTAAATGTTTACTTGACTTGTGGTTTGAAGCACAGGCATTAAGCCTCAGTGTGAAACAGTAGCCTAAAGGTAAGTGAATTATAACAGCGCAAACTTTTCTGTAACCGTGCTTTGCGATTTCTGTTTGACCCTTTGGGAGTGCTGACTGACAGGTGAGTGATGCGTGAGGTCAGGAAACACGACGAAGCTTTCAGTTAAGATGAACACAGTTTCTATCGTTATACTTTATTTAGAGATAAAGGTAAATGGCTCTGCATATAATCACTCTATCTTGCTGGAGTTTATAGCAGTTTCGCTTTACTTCAGGACGCATTAATGCCGCTCTGAAGGTCTAATCGCTGTTTTAAGTTATCCAGAGCTGTATGAATGTACAAATCTTGAATATCACGATATTATTAAATATTACAATTGTAACAACACAGACAGCAACACCTTAGCACAATCGATAACCAGCTGATTCAGTCGTTTCATAAGAGGACCGTGCTTCTTCTTTTTTCCTTGTCAACATAAAGGCAGAGAGGTGCGCCTTGTTTTCGGCCCCTTGTTCAACTGCAAGGCATACTTAATTTGCGGGACGATAACGTATAACCCGTGCCTACAGACACATTGCCAAAGAAGCAAAATAGAAGTAGAATATTGCTGTTTGATACAGACGTGTTGATGCTAAACCAGCACTGATGTTGACCTGGATCTGTAATAAACGCAACAAATAGGCTTTACTTTTTATTTTACAACTTATAAAGCATGTATGCACATTGATGCAATATCATATTTAAACAACAAAACTGTTTACAAAAAGTCAACATATGCGCGCGTTGTTGTTGTCTTTTCATCACGCAGCACGCGCACTTGAACCGCGAGGGAGAGAGAGGAAACCATATAGCAAGACATATTCTTTAAAATAATGATTTCTATTAAAAATGTAAAAGGTTTTGTGATTACAATAATAACAGCGGGGCATTAAATAAATGCATATTTTCCGTGAAGCGGGCAATTTGAGGAAGTCAGCTATTTTTATTTGACGGAAGAAAAAAACATATGATTGGAAAAAAACAGCCTATGCCGGTTATTAAAAAGAATCAGTCAGTACTTTTGTTTTGTAATATAAATTAATTATTTAATTGAAAATAATTTAGGGCATTCCTATTTATTTTATTCATTTTATTTAGATTATTCTGCTCTTCTGTGCTAAACACTGCAGGTGCATGAAGATGCTCTGTTGTTCTGTTCTGTTATTAATATGCTAGCATTTAAAAATAAATCTGTATTTTAAAATGCAATATTTAATGTGTCAGACACAAAAAAGACAAGTCAATTTGTTTAATATAAAATTAATAGTAATCTGACCAGTTAAACCTTAATAAGCGATTAATGAGCGGCGGTTGTCAGTTAACAAAATTAACGAAATGAGCATCCCTAGTGGCCATTTATTTAGTTTTTCTATGTAAGAGAACTTGATTGAAAAAGAATTTTCAACATGCTTGAACCATCTACACAATGGAGTTTAGTTCTGTTTGGTTTTTCAACAGTATTTTGTTACAAAGAAAACAAAAGTGATATAGCTTTGGCTATTTTTTTATTTTATATATTACTATTTATATTGTTAATAATTTGCATAGTTAATATTGTTTTTTGATGTTCAGTTTATAAAGATTTTTCAAATGTTATTTAATAAAAAATTTTTTTGAAAATCTTTTTTCCCACCCCACACGGAAAAAAAAAAATTGTGATACGAACCGAATCGTGGGTCAAAAATCGTGATACAAACCGAATCGTGGGTTTGGTGTATCGTTACAGCCCTATTGATTAGAGTAATTAAATGGTTTAAAGTTATTTGAAAGGTTGAAACAAAATCTGTTATCTTGTTATTTTTAAATCAACAGGAGCAGTTTAAATCAAGATTGGCAAATTTGCATCAACATCACCAAGACTGCTTTAACCGCTTTAACGAAGCAGAAAGTGAATTAAGACAAAAGACTTGCCCACAAAAATCAAAGCATTGTGAGTATTTAACCTAATTAATATATCATTATTTAAACCTACCACAAACTGCCATTTGGAGGTTTAATGGTGCATTTTCTTTTGATTTTTATATATTCATTTTAATCTTCATACTCTCCTGAACAGCGTTCATCACCTGCAACAGCAACACTCACATCATCTCCATCCTGTCCTGAGCAACCTACATCATGTGCAACTGCAACACTCATGACATCTTCATACTCTCCTGAGCAGCGTTTATCACCTGCAACAGCAACACTCAAAACATTCTGTTCAGCAAAGAGTCTATAATGAATTCTGTTTTGATTCTCCTTTTACTCTTACTTCATAAAAACATTTTACTACATGAAAAAAAAAAAAAAAGTTAACGGTACAATATTTCCATTGTGTTTTATTTGTTCTGGTCAGTGTATACATAATGCAACTTTGAAAATAGGTAATTACTGATTTATATTTAACCCATTTAATTAACTTTTTATAGTTTTTTTGTGATTGGCTAAAACATTCATTTAGATTTGGAAGTTTTGAGTGATTAAGGCAGACATTTTAAATATGCAAGCTTTTATTGAGCAATGTTGTTCTATAGATTTTAGATATTTCTTTAGGTAGTTTTGCCCAGATTAGTTTTGAATTAGGAAACTCAAGGTATCAGCACCAAATTATCTACTAATGAACGGGTCTGGATTGGATCCGGATAAGCTACTTCATCAATGGGTTCGGGTCTAGATTGGATCCGGGCCGGATGAGCTAGTCTATCAGCGGGTCTGGATCGGATCTGCGCCGGATGAGCTACTCTATCAGCGGGTCTGGATTGGATCCGAGCTGGATGAGCTACTCTATTAATGGGTCCGGATCGGTTCCGGATGAAGAGCTTTATTAGCGGATACGGGTAACGTCTGAAATGGGTCCGGAACGGATACAGAATTCTTATCCGTTCCGGATCCGTTGCGCTGTGCAAGTAGACTCCAGTACAGACCCATTTGCGGACCCGTTTCTGTTGCGGATCATGTAATACCTCCGGCGCGGATCTGTTCCGGAGTCATTTTGATATCTGGAAAACCTTTAGGCAGCAGTAAGCCTCACAAATACTTAAAATTGATTGACTTAAACTGCTTGAACTTTATTAAAACTGTTAGCACTAATATATTGTGTTAACTACACTTTGTTCATTTTGTGCTTTTGTTCCTTTGTTTATTGGTCTTAAAGATAAGCCTGCTGTGAAAAAATAGTTTCTCTGAGATTATGTGTTATGTAATCTTGTTAAAATTTATTTCTTAAAATAAAAGTATAGAAAAAAGTATCGTTCGAAACCGGTATCGAATTCAGGGTATCGGTATCGAACACTTTAGAACAATACACAGCCCTAGTCAAGTGATGTGATTTTGCAGGTCAGAGTTCACCAAGCTTGAACTTTGCAACGCAGTGAACTGCGAAACTTGATGCACAAACTTGGTTTCCGGTCTGACGCATTCACGTGCGTATGAATGGAAGTCTATGGGGGGAAAAGTCCAGTGTGACCGCAGCTTAAGTGCAAGTGAATAGTTTCTCTCCAGTGTGGCTCACCATGTGTAAATTAAAGGACGATGATCGGCTGAAACTCTTCCCACACTGAGGGCATGTGAATGGTTTCTCTCCAGTGTGGATACTCATGTGTCTATTAAAGTTTGATGATTGGCTGAAACTCTTCCCACAGTGAGTGCATGTGAATGGTTTCTCTCCAGTGTGGATCTTCATGTGTTGATTAAAATTTGATGATTGGCTGAAACTCTTCCCACACTGAGAGCATGTGAATGGTTTCTCTCCAGTGTGGATCCTCATGTGTTTATTAAAGTTTGATGATTGGCTGAAACTCTTCCCACAGTGAGTGCATGTGAATGGTTTCTCTCCAGTGTGGATCCTCATGTGTTTATTAAAGTTTGATGATTGGCTGAAACTCTTCCCACAGTAAGTGCATGTGAATGGTTTCTCTCCAGTGTGGATCCTCATGTGATGATTAAAGTGTGCTAATTGGCTGAAACTATTCCCACACTGAGTGCAAGTAAATGGTTTCTCTCCAGTGTGGATACTTATGTGTTGATTAAGGTGTGATGAGCAGCTGAAACTCTTCCCACACTGAGTGCATGTGAACGGTTTCTCTCCAGTGTGGATCCTCATGTGAATCTTAAGAATGTCTTTTCTTCCAAAACTCTTTCCACACTGAGTGCAGGTGAAACAATTATTGTCTCTCCTTTTAAAATCAGTCTGTAAATGAGTTTTTTCCTCAATTTTGACATGATGTTCCTCCTCTTTACTCCTCTCCTTCTCTTCAATTAGGTCTGAAAAAAAATAAAAAAAAACATTAGTTTTCATTAAGTCTTAAAAACTCTCATCAAAAGCTGAAAAGTGAAAAGACACTGGAAACGTTCGAGGTGACAGAAGTTACCCTTCGTTCCCCAAGGAGGGGAACGGAAGTGCTATAAGTGGATTTGATCTTGGGAAAATCCTCGAAATGGGAGGATTCGGTTCAGAAGCCGCTTGTCTGAAAGTGTATTGAACGGGCCAATGAAAGCAATGAATTGGCAGCGTAAGCTTGCGCAGGTGTGCTTCATTGCCAATTATCCCAGCATATAAGCACACCTGGAGCGAGCAAACGCCATCCTTTTAAGCTGAAGAGACTTTCTAACAGCTAAGGGACAGTCGTTATGGCGACGGAGTATAGGACTTCCGTTCCCCTCCTCGGGGAACGAAGTTTTACTTCTGTAACCTCGAATGTTCCCTGGCGGTTGGGGAACTTCAGTGCTATACAGTGGATTTGGTCTTTGGGAAAATCCACGTATGGGAGAACTATGAAAAACGCCATAATGACTGCACCTTTTCAACGCCCCCGATGAGGGGATAGTCAAGCAAGCGTGACGCACCCACATCATGGGAGGCGCGGTCTTCCAACGTGTCCCTGGCCCTAATTTATCTCCCTTCAACAGAAATTTTACGGATTTAGATATATTTTTTGGGAAGTCGTGTGCGTCTAGATGATTCTAGGAAAATACGACAGTACGTTGGGAAGCGTGCAATCCCGATAGGGAGGATGCTGCGGAGGCTATCCGCTACCCAAGGGGGGAGATAAAATGGCAGAATTACATATGGACTAGCCCTAAGAAGGGGGAGTGTGCATAGACAAAGAGGTTAGCGGAGAGGGAAGACACGGGTCCACCCAGAGGGGGGACTTAACCGTGGCGGAATAAGCATAGTCACCTAGCGGGGATCACACATAGCAGACACCTATACCCAAGATGCGGGCTGACCAGCGGGCAGACCAACAACGTAGTGGGCCAGCAAGTGACTCCTCTGCTGAGTCAGTGCTGGGGTCCACGGAGGAATCTGCAGGGCTCACCTGACGGGGAACTTTACTGACAGATAAAAGGGCACACGTATCTACGTGTTAGGGACAATGGCGCAGCAAGCGTGTTTCAACACCCTACTGAGTTGTTTCCTCAATCACCAAAGGGTTGCCTAATACCCTTGAGGAAACCGGCTCCACTCGCAGATTGTAAAACCTTGCAAATGTGTTGGGTGTCGCCCAGCCCGCAGCTCTACAAATGTCTGTTAGAGAGGCGCCGCGTGCACAAGCCCAAGAGGATGCAACGCGCCGAGTGGAGTGTGCACGCACTCCCGGGGGACACGGCTCACCTCTGCTCGAATAAGCGAGTGAAATGGCATCCAAAATCCAGTGGGATAATCTTTGTTTCGATACGGCACTTCCCTGCTGCCGACCGCCATAACAGACAAAGAGCTGCTCAGATGATCTAAAGTGCTAAGTACGGTCCACATAAATGTGCAGCGCGTGAACTGGACACAGTAAGGAAAGGGCTGGGTCTGCCTCCTCCGGGGGCAGCGCTTGCAGGTTCACTACCTGATCTCTAAAGGGGGTGGTAGGAACCTTGGGCACATAACCCGGGCGGGGTCTCAGGATAACGTGAGAGTAATCCGGCCCGAATTCCAGGCACGAGTCACTGACCGAAAATGCCTCCAGGTCCTCGACCCTCTTGATGGAGGCCAACGCGACCAGCAGAGCTGTCTTCAGTGACAGAAATCTTAGAGATACTGAATCGAGTGGCTCAAAGGGATCTGCTCGTAAACTTGTGAGAACGAGGGCGAGATCCCAAGAGGGCATGAGAGGGGGCGGGATGGATTAATTCGCCTAGCACCTCTGAGGAACCGGATGATTAGGTTGTGCTTTCCCACGGTGCCGCCAGCTACCGTGTTATGATAAGCGGAGATGGCCGCCACGTAAACCTTGAGAGTGGAGGGCGACAGCCTGCTGTCCAGCTTCTCTTGGAGAAAAGAGAGCACAACACTGATCTGGCAATTTCTGAGGTTTTCTCTGCGAGAGACACACCATGTAGTGAATAGACTTCGATTCAGGGCGTAGGGGCACCTCGTGGAGGGGGCACTAGCCTGAGTGATGGTATTAACCACGGCACTCGGTAGGTTACCCAAGTCTTCCTCACGTCTAGGGACTACACGTGGAGGTTCCAAAGATCGGGGCAAGGGTGCCAGATGGTGCCCTGTCGGCTAACAGCTGCCTGCTTTCGAGGTGTACGGCGCGCCCGGGGGCGGGGCAGCACTCGTTGACGGGCGCCCTCGGCGAGGAACAGCGGAGGTGGATGGCTCGGCGGGCGGAGCGGGCTTACGACCGCGCCGACAGATGACATTACCCATCGCATCTGACTGCTCTTTCACCGCCGGTGTCGCCGAACAGGCCAGCCTGGGATATGGGCGAGTCAAGAAAGCGAACTTTGTCAAAATTGCGCATATCGGCCAGGTCTAGCCAGAGGTGGCGTTCCTGAACCACAAGTGTAAACATCGTCCATCCCCAGTGCACACGCGGCGGACTTAGTAGTCCGAAGAGCATAGTCGGTTGTGGTGCGCAGCTCATGTAGTAAGCCTGGGTTAGACCCGCCCTCGTGCAGCTCGGCCAGCGCCTGCGCTTGGTAGCGCTGGTAGGTGGCCATCGCGTGCAAGGCGGAAGCAGCCTGGCCCGCAGCCTTATAAGCTCTGGCTCCGAGGGAGGCAGACAACCTACAGGCTTTGGACAGGAGACGGGGCGGACCCCGCCACGTAGGGGCGCCACGCGGACAAAGATTGACCGTGATAGCGCGTTCCACTGACGGGACGCCTCATACCCCCTGGCAGCTCCGCCGTCAAGGGCGGTGAGGGCGGAGGGACACGCAGCATGGGCTGAGAAAGTTGCCCTCCAAGACTGCGTGAGCCTACTGTGCACTTCCAGGAAGAAGGGGACCAGAGGCTTCGAAGGCTTCGCCTTCTGGTCCTCCACGTAGCACCCATCTAGTCGGTCCGGCCGTGGAGATGGGGGATGGACCAGCTCCAACCCCACGGCCGAAGCAGCCCGGGAAAGCACGGCTAACATGTCCGCTTCAGGATCCATTTTGACGGCGCTCACCTGCCCGTAGGCGATCTTAGTTGTGCAACGGTCATGGCATAGCAGTGACGACATGAACTGCCCGCGAGCACCACATTAACATGCTGGACCCCCAAACATGTAATGCAGTGATCGTGTCCATCATCCGGAGCCAGGAAACCCCGGCAACCAGAAACGCACAGTCGGAGCGCCATCCTGAAAAGGACGTGCTGCATGACTGTGTTGCTCTTTTAGGAAAGTTTGCAACAATACGCACCGCTCTGGAGGACCGGACCCAGCTCGACCGTCTGCCGCCGCGAAAACCCACTCTGTACCGGGAGACACTCGTTCGCTCTGAAGTCGCTGAACCAGCAAGAGGAACCCTCATCGACTCGATCAGAAAGTCTCTGAAGCGAAAAGGATGGCGTTTGCTCGCTCCAGGTGTGCTTATATCCTGGGATAATTGGCAATGAAGCACTCCTGCGCAAGCTTACGCTGCCAATTCATTGCTTTCATTGGCCCGTTCAATACTCTTTCAGACAAGCGGCTTTTGAACCGAATCCTCCCATACGTGGATTTTCCCAAGATCAAATCCACTTATAGCACTGAAGTTCCCCGACCGAAGGGGAACATTGGCTACACACACTGTAATTTTGATGCATATTAATGTAAAATAAATCAAATATTTTGTTCGGTCTATTAACGTGTACACATTTAAGCATATTCAATTCATCTTTATTTATCTAGTGCTTTTATAAGTTAAACTGTGTCAAAGCCGCTTAACATAGAAGTTTTAGTAAATTGAAACTGTCTGTCCAGTTTTCAGAGTTTTTACATAATTGATTATAAAAGTCATTTTGGTCACATTGATAAGACACAGATTTGAAAGCTGTAAATGCCCTGTTTTTTACTTGTATATATTCATAATTACAACAAAATGTTTTTTCTAAAATTTGTAATGTTGACAAGAAAACTTATTCATTCTGTGCTTGACTGGTAAACGCATCAGAAAAAAAAAAAAAGTTCGGGGGTAACAGCTAAACAAACTGCTGAATATTTGCCTCGCAGACATGAGACATACCTGTACAGCATCTACATAAAGGCTGGAATGTGCACCTTTCCCCCCTTGTGTGCTGTTGGGTTCATCCATTCTGGGGTGATTTTAAGGCTTAATTTGGCCAAAACTTTCTGTGTTTCAGCAAAAGGACTGATATTTGGGGACATCTTATTTTGGACATATATTGGGAAAATGCTTTGAAAAAAAAAAAACTCAGTACACTCTGTATATTGCAAAGCCATGACCGCAAATAATCATGCATTTATGATTGTTGGTGTTTTCTGTGATGACAGTCAACATTGTTTAATTGGTCTCCACCCATGGGACGGCAGAAAGGAAATGGGTGAGAGTATAAAGGAAGAGGAGAGTTGAAGAGGGCAGCATTATGTGGTGTGTGGAAGAAAGTGTGCTGTTCTGAAATCATTAGCATTTTTTTTTCATTTGAATTATAAGTGCTGAAAGTTTTGTATGGAAGTTTTTTCCTAACAAAATTAAAATGAAAATTCAAATGCTTAAAAGATCAAATGATAAATCAAATACTCAAACTATAAATCAAATCCTCAAACTGACATCGCAAATGATAAATCAAATCCTCAAACTGACATCGTAAATGGTGAATCAAAATGCTCAAACTATAAATCAAATCCTTAAACCGACATCGCAAATGGTGAATCAAATGCTCAAACAACTCCGCAAATGGTGAATCAAATCCTCAAACAGACATCGCAAATGATAAATCAAATGCAATTGAGGTGTCAATCAACCAGCATAGGCGGAGCTTTAAGGCGGAAGAGTTTGTTGTTGACAACTACCGGTAGCTCTATGACTTTTTCAAGGAGTTCAGATTTGGGTGCTGTTTTTGCTCCTAGCTTGAAGTAATCAATTACAGAACATTACTTTGATAATTTTATTATAGCATATTATAAATGAAATCCAAACATTGTAGTATAATATTAAGTAGGGGTCTGAAGAGATGCCAACTCCACGATACAAGATGAGACGCACGATTGGGTTCAGGGGAACGAGACAAGTCGATATTTTTACACTACTTTAAAGAAATTCTTAATGATGAGACATATTCATGGAATAGTCTTCAAATATATGAATGAAAAATAGATTTTTATTAAAATTAAAAAAAAAATTTAATCACAAATTGCAGAACAATTAAGGTGTTTGTTTTATACTTGTAATGAAGTCCTACACAATGGTAATAGATTAATTACGGCGTTTAAAAATCTGTTCTGCACTTCACTAAAGCAGCTTTCAGCACATCTCGCTCCGGTGAGAAAAAGCGGTGACTTTACACTCACACGGCCAACCGAGTGACATGCATCACAGAGGCCATGAGAGGGGTCTGGCTGCAGACCTGGTGCAGTGCAATCTGGGCTACATCCAATGCTTTTAATGGGCTCACCTAACCCCACCCCTAACCGTCACAGTCACTAGCTCCATTTAAGTGCATTGTGTCTGACATTGCATCGCTGAGTGATGCAATCTCAGCTTGCATCATAAAGGCTGTATCCAGATACTACTGGAGGCCAGCCTTGCAGGTGTATGCAAAGCACTTGATTTGCGGTTCAAATTCAATCCTGCTTCCAATCTTCAATGCTAAATTCACCCTCATGGTCAAGACAACTTTTTATCTTAATTTTACCGATTTAATCTCACGAGAACTCTGGACATCCTTAATATTAAGAGTTAATTTTAAGCTTGCTCGCGGCCCACCTGCAGGATTGCTGAGGCCCACTTGTAATAAGAGACTAATTATACATAAAAGAATGACAAATGACACAAGAACAAGAAAGAAACTGATTCCTGCCTTTCAATGAGTGCTTATGTGCGTTTAGGAGAACTAGGCAGCACACTCAGGGCTGCAAGATGGATTTAATTTAGTATTCTTATTATTAAAATATAACTGAATGAGGATCAAATTAATGAGTTGCTGTTTGAGAATGAAAATCAACCTGTTTGTTCCTGCAGATCTTCCTGTTTGACTGTGAATGTTTCTTCAATCTTCACATCTTCACTCTCCTCTTTAATAAACGCCATCTTTATAACAGTGTGGAGATCAGTCGCTTCAGCAGGAGTTTTTCTCTGTCTTTGGACACTTTATCCTGTTTAATATGAACAAAACAATAAAAATGTCCTGTTTAAAATAAATAAAACAATGAACAGAAACAAAATAACTTCTCTTCAACACTTGCTTCAACAGTTTCTTTATATGAGAGTAATTAACAAAAAGAAATCAGGTACGTCCATGCATAGAGGTAAAGTTGGTTTTATATTCGCACATTCAGACTTTCTCCTTAATAATATAATTTCATAAAAGTATTATTTGCAAACTCTAAATAGTGAAATCATATTAGCACTCAATGACTATCAAAGTACAACAATGTTCACAGTCAAATAAACAATGTCGTTTAGAAGTCATACGTGCATGCTAATTCAAATCGAATATTCAAAGTAACATGGTAAACAATTTAGAGACTTATAAATGAACGAATGTGTGAATATAAAACCAACTTTACCTCTATTGTCAGCTAGAAAGAATGAGCTGATTAAAACTCCGTTTCTCATACATAGTGATGTATATTTAGAATGGAATGACATTATGCTATTTAATCAATTAAACCTTCATTAAAACACCTACACGTTTATGTTTCTTTTGTTTATTCAAGAATAGAGGTAAAGTTGGTTTTATATTCGCACATTCAGACTTTCTCCTTAATAATATAATTTCATAATAGTATTATTTGCTAACTCTAAATAGCGAAATCATATTAGCACTCAATGATTATAATGACAAAGTACAACATTGGTCACAGTGAATTAAACAGTATTAATGTTGTTTTCAAGCCACACTTTTATGCTAATTCCGATCGAATATTCAAAGTAACAGTAAACAATATAGAGACTTCTAAATGAACGAATGTGCGAATATAAAACCACCTTTACCTCTATTATTCAAACAATTACCCTCATTACTGTAAGTAAAATAATACTACACAGTTAAGTGTTAAAATAATGTTGTCAACAGCAGCATTATGCATTAACAGCATAATTTAGCATCAGATGAAAAAAAGCCTGAAACTTTAATCAATCGCTTTATATAAGTGTAAACGCTTTAAAACAAACCTTTCTCCATCTGGATCCAGCGCAAGAGCGGCGCTGACTTATGACGTCACACCACGCCAAAATAAAAGTCTTTTTTTTGTTTTGCTTTTCTTGCCACTTGCTGTTGCAGTCATGACTTATTGATACATTTCTCCCTCGTTTTCCATTTTCTCTCCCCCTCTCTCTCTCTCACTCACACACACACACACACACACACACACACACATATATATATATATATATATATATATATATACAGTGTTGTGCAAGTTACTTCCAAACTGTAATACATTACAGATTACTGTTATTTAAATGTAATCCCTTACCTTACAATATTACTGTCTCAGAATTGTAATATGTTAAATTACTCTTATATTACTTCTTAGTTACTTTTACCAAAATAACTACAGAATTAGAACTTAACATTAAAAAATTATAATGTTCTATAATGAGGATTTTACATCCAGTAGAAAGTGATTTGATGTAGCCGAATGACTGACCTCTCCAGGCTACTAACAATATAGTATATAATTGGCAATGTGAAGGCTCAAGACAATGCAAGAAAGGATGACAGCCAGAATTACAAATGATCTGTTAAAAGTATGGTAGAGGTAAAGTGATTATCTGGCAATATCTGTGAATGGCTTGGCTATATTCATATTACACACAACAGGCCGATATGTAAACTCCAATGCCATGACAAAATGCAGATTTTGTTTCTTTTCTTATTGTTGCCATTATTGTATTTACTTTACATTCAAGTGGTTTACAACACAAAACCGTCCTGCACAAAGTGAGCATGATGAACAGCTTTCTCAGCTGTTTCTCATTCTTTCTAATGTTTGTGCACCGACTTCCTGTTTGTGGACAAAACTGCTTGCGAGCTCTCACATACGCTGCTCGCGCACAAATTCTCACGATCTCTCAAATATGCACTGCTCACGCACAAGTTTTCTTGCGTGCTATCAGTACACTGCTCTCTCAGTGAGATTATATGCAAACTCACAATTTGTGTCTTGTGTTCCCTTTTCGTTTCAAGCTTTTTAATATGAATTATATTAGTACACTATTTATTAACAATAACCAAAATACTAAAATAGATTTATAATTTTTAATCTAATAAACCATAACATTGTTGGCTGTATGTTATATGATGAGATATTTCAAATAAAAAGCATTAGACAAAAAATAAAAACTAACGCAAGCAGAAATTTAACTAATAGAAACACTTGATAAGGTATTATAGCCTACTGTACTATTCACTCTTCAAATAAATCTCATTATTAATCACATTTTTTATGGCAACTGAAAAAAGTGAACTAGTGTCTGTTGTCTTCCACATTGTTGATCAGATTGTGGAGGACATTTTCCCTGCCATCATCTTCATTTTGAGAAGAAGCTGTTCCACAGGGCCCCTGAACACACATATTGTCATTAAGTGCTTTAATTACCCTGTTGTGGTAATACTATAGTTGCTATGGTAAAACAACAAGTGTAATATAAACAAATGATCCAGTGCTGTAGTTTTTTTTTTTTTTTTACAATATGGGGTAGATTGTACTACAATTCACCACACTTTACTGTAGTAAAACTACACTTTATATTTAATTTTATGAGTTCACTATTCTTAATACGACAGTATGCTTAAGCATTCATTGTAAATACTAACCTAAAACATAGGCATATATAATACTCAAAAACACTAGTATTTATTATAGAATTTATCTTAACCTGTAGGTAAATAGTGTAGCAATATATAAACCATATAAAATTCTTGGGATAACAATTAAAAAGGCGGATCTCTGGAGAGCAACAAAACGAAAGGAAGAGGAAACACAAGGCAGATTGTGAGTCTGCATCATCTGACGGAGCGAGAGCAGGTCTTTAGCACGTGAGCAGCCCAGCCAGTGTTGAGTGAACGTGAGGAGTTTTGTCCACAGAGGAAACCGGCACGTTCACTCGCTCGTATTACATGAATGAGCTTACGACATTTGTCAGTGAAATAACGCCATATGCACTTACGTCCATCTCGCGAATGCACTGTCTTCTGCCATTTTCATCTATTTGCCGCTTTTCCGCTGCGCGTACTGCGAACCGGGCTGAGCCAATAGCCCCGGACCTTGAGCTCAGAAGCTGAAATCATTCCGCGTTCAAAGTAAAAAGGTCCCATTGCCAGAGGGAGATTAATGACAGCACGCGCATATATTCTCTAGCCACGAACAGGAATTAGAACTGCGGTATTTTTTATTTGTTAATGTCTTGCGGGCGAAAAGTGTGTTGTAACGCACGCGTTACTGAACATGTACCGAGTAAAATATTACTGAAAATGTATTAGTAATGTCTTACACTACTGCGTTACAGGAAAATGTAATACATTACTGTAATACATTACTTTTGTAACGCATTACTCCCAACACTGCAGAAAATGTTGAAAAAAGCAGCCATGTAAAAAGTAGGAGCTGTTGAACCATATAGTGGCTGCTTTTTGACCCTGTAGCCTATTCTCTTCATTTCAGCAGAAGAAACTCACACAGTGTAGCAGCCCCATGGCATCAAAGAAGGAGGCAGAGATGCTTGCACGGTGATTTATTTTAACAGTATGAAACACTGAAATGCTTCACTTGTCACAGTGTTGACAAGAACACTGTAAAACTACACAAACCGAAAAAAAAAACACAGTGTAAACAATCACAAGAACGTAAAGCATAATATACACAGACATTCACAATACAAACACAGTGCACCATTCAAACACAGTGCACAATTCAATAAACAACAAAGTACCAGCAAACAATTAAACAAACAAGCATACCTCGTTCCGCTTTGCCATAAAGGGGGAGCTAAATTGTTCTCATTCGTTTAGCTGCTAGAGTATGCTGTTCATATTTATTTTTCAGCGTGAGGCAACAAACACCTGTTGCACACCGGCCAATGCTGATTATGAGGTGCTGGAGGGAAAGCTACTAAACCCAAATTACTGGCCAATTTATAGGCGTTGCCCTCTAGTGGTGACTTAAGGATAGGGAGGATGGAGGTCATTACAAACAGGTTTGGATCGAGTGGAGGATGAGTAAATTACAGAATTGTAATTTTTATGTGAACTACTCCTTTAATGATTCTGTAAGTAAAGGTAAATTTAATATTATCACTGAAGATATTGCCAAAGAATGGCAGGAAACGTGGAACAGAAAATAAGAGACAACAATTTATATGAAACAAAATTGTCTTAAAATGTTTAATTAAAAATTTTTGATCAACTGTAAAATACCGAAGTGTGTGTGTGTGTGTAAGAGAGAGAAATCTAATCTATTTTTTAAAATATTTTTTATTAATCTTTTTATTTTTATTAATTTATTTTTAATTTTATTAATCTATTTTTATTTTATTTATTTCTGTGTTTTCTCTGTATTATATTTGTTCTTGTTCGTACGCTGTGACGCTGCACTGCTTTGGCAATATGAATGTACAGTTATTTGTTATGCCAAAAAAGCACCTAAAATGTGAAATATGAGAGAAAGAGAGAGAGCAGAAATAGTATAAAGTGAAAAACATGGGAGAAATGTATCAATAAGTCATGACTGCAACAGTAAGTGGCAAAAAAGCAAAACAAAATAAAGACTCTTATTTTGGCGTGGCGTGTGACGTCATCAGGTGGCGCCGCTTCAGCGCTGTGATTCAACTGGAGAAAGGTTTGTGCTTTAAAATGTTTACAGATACAAACCGATTTAATTAAAGTTTCAGGATTTTTTACTTCCGATGCTAAATTATTTACCTGATGTTGAAAATAATATTTAAACCCTTTATACAGTGTAGTACTATTTTATTCTCAGTAGCCGAGGGCTATTGTTTGAAACAGAAAAGGGTGTAATGAGTGTTTTAAAGCAGGGTTTCCCAAACTTTTCTGATAGAGGTAAAGTTGGTTTTATATTCACACATTTGTTCATTTAGAAGTCTCTATATTGTTAACCATGTTACTTTGAATATTTGATTGGAATTAGCATGCAAGTGTGACTTCTAAACATCATTAACACTGTTTATTTGACTGTGAACAATGCTGTACTTTGATAGCCATTGGCTGCTAATATGATTTCGCTATTTAGAGTTTGCAAATAATACTTTAATGAAATTATATTATTAAGGGGAAAGTCAGAATGTGTTAATATAAAACCAATTTTACCTCTATTTTTAAAGAAATGTTTTACCTGATTTCGTTTTGATAATTAAAAGAAACTGTTGAAGCAAGTGTTGAAGAGAAGTTATTTTGTTTCTGTTCATTGTTTTATTTATTTTAAACAGGACATTTTTATTGTTTTGTTCATTTTAAACAGGACAAAGTGTCAAAACGCTGAGAAAAACTCCTGCTGAAGCGACTGATCTCCACACTGTTATAAAGATGCCGTTTATTAAAGAGGAGAGTGAAGATGTGAAGATTGAAGAAACATTCACAGTCAAACAGGAAGATCTGCAAGAACAAACAGGTTAGTTTTCATTCTCAAAGACCAACTCAGTCATTTGATCCTCATTCAGATATATTTTAATAATAAGAATACTAAATTAAATCCATCTTGCAGCCCTGAGTGTGCTGCCTAGTTCTCCTAAACGCACATAAGCACTCATTGAAAGACAAGAATGAGTTTCTTTTATCACTTGTTCTCATGTGTTTTGTCATTCTTTTATGTGTTATTAGTCTCCCATTTTCTCTACCTTCTTAAGGTTATTGCTTTTCTTGTTCTTTTGCTTTTTTAAACTGTCCTTGAGCACTGGCGCTATATAAAATAAATAAAAACAATAAATCAATAGAAGGTTTAACTGAGCTGATGATATTTGACCTACAGTATTCTCATAAAAGACTTAACATTTTAGACTTTAAAAAGTCTTAAATTTACTGAAATATTGTGCTGTATTGTGTCTTTTTTAAACAAGTCTTTATTTTCCTTTGTTCATGTTTTTCTACCCAATCTGGCCAAAAAAAAGCGGTGATTAAAGTCATAAGCCTGACTTGAATGAGCTGAACTAAACGTCCATGCTTAAATTGGTTCCATAACAGCAAGTTGAAGATCATTTGATCTGACTAGTCTGAGTTCAGTTTAAATAATCTAGATAACTGCTCGTGCACGTTTCTGTCATGAAACTTTAAAAGTCGAGCATAGATGCATCGATTATGTTGTGTGCTACCATGGCAACTTCAAGAACTGAAAGAGATCTGAAATGAGACACAGCTGTTCACAGCGAGTGAGCCGCGAAACTGCAGATTGTTCAATAGACTACATTAGTAGCAATATATTTTTAAACATAGGCTATTATATACGCCTATTAAAATGAAATTAAATATTTGTCATAAAACAAAATACTTTTGCGCTTACTTTCAATTCTTGCTTGCAAGGAAAAGTTTTCATGCATTGCAGGCTAACTGTAATGTACAAAATGTTCTAAATGTAAGCATATAGGTTTAAAATAAACAAAGAGCCGTGTACACACAAGCGGTGGGATTTTTAATTTGCTACCGAATCTGCTGCAAATCGTTGCTTTCTCTTTGCCACTTGTTTCCCACGGCTCGTGGGAAAATATCTTTACATTAAAGTGAGGCTGCTGCACAGCACGGATTATCTCCCGATTATTCAACTCATTTTACAGCTTTAAAGTCATTATTTAAGAAATGTAGTCTTCTTCTTTAAATTATTCAGTGTCTTTCTTACCCCCATGCTCGCGTGGGTTTCCTCCAGGTTCTCTGGTTTCCCCCAAATCCAAAGACATGCGGCATGCGCTAGCTATGGTATGAACTGAATAAGCTAAATTGTCCATAGTGTAGGAATGTGAATGAGTGTGTATGAATGTTTCGCAGTGAAGGCGTCCGCTGCATAAATCATATGCTGTATAAGTTGGCTGTTCGTTGCGCTGTGGTAACCCCAGATTAATAAAAGCACAAAGCCGAAAAAAAAGTGTATGTATGTATGTATGTATATATATATATATATATATATATATATATATATATATATATATATATATATATATATATATATATTCGAGAGAGAGCTAAGAACCCCCCTCACAGATTTCTCTTTTAAATTAATATTTTCTACAGGATGCTTTACAATAATAGATTTGTGCATATACATTAGATTATTCAGTACCAATGCAAAGTAAAAAATTATATATATATATATATATATATATATATATATATATTTTTTTTTTTTTTTTTTTTTTTTTTTTTTTTTTTTTTGCTATTTAGTGACTTTAACGTTTTAATCATTATTAAGAGGTTAAGTGAATTAAAATGGCACTAGAATATGGCAGGTGAATGTTAACATTACTTTGATTAGGCTTAAACTTAAGACTTAGCCTGCCCCGAACCAGGCTAGTGTCCCAGCATAAGTTGCCATGGTAACTAAGTTTGAACTATCGTAAACTTGATTTATGAAACCGAATCCGCCATTAATAAACCTGACTTACCAAAATAAACCTGGCTTTTTCTGTAAGCTTGGTTTATGGAATAGTCCCTAGGACACCGGGCCTCCAGGACTGAGTTTGGACATCCCTGCCTTTAGTTATATGTAAAGTGTATTTATAAGTACTTTTATCAGTAGATTTGCTATATGTAAGTTTATATAGTTTACAGAGTTGTATGCAGTGTACTGACTCTCACAAGTGTATCTCAAGTTATTTTGTGTGATAGTTAAATATATCTTAAATAAACTGCAAACAAAAAAATGTAAACTTCTTTTTTCCCCTCAGTTTCTTTCTTGAAACTTCCCTCTTAGGCCCCCCCATTTACACTAATGCATTTTAGTTTGAAAATGCTAAGTTTTGCTACGGTTGTGCCATTCGTCCATACTACGGAGTTTTCAAGTGCCTAAAACTGAGCGTTTTGGAAACGCTGAAGAGGCCGTTTTCATTCTAAAATGCTGCTGCTCTGTCTCAGTACGGATAGGGGCGGGACGGAGACATCTGAAGATGGAGACGTGGCTGCAGACATTCGCCTCTCTGGGGCTTTTTCTCAATATTAAGTAGCCAACACACAGTTCAGTCCTGCATCCTCTCCTTGTAAGTTCAGACTTCGCAAGTTTGATATGGAAAACAGACTCTTGAGGACTTGTCTTAAATCTTCAAAGGGAACAATGTACTTTTAAATCCTTATTCCCATCATCCAATACATTGTTTCACTATCTTAACAATAAAATAAAAACATGATAGAAGGAACTGCTATTTTTGTTTTGATATTAACAAATTAAAAGACAGCAGAAATGCATCATGTAGATTCATATAAGAGCGTCATCTTTACTGTATGCATATTCATAACAAAATAGAGCCTGTAACATTACTGCCTCTTTTAATTTTCATTAATAATGCTAAACATACCCTCTCTTTTGCGGAATATCAGTTTTAATAACCAATAATGGCCATTATAAAAGTATAATGTACAATAAGTTTATACATAATAGGAAATAAAGGCAAGCGATCAGTGAATATACAGAATGTGGTTACATTAATTATTAACTTATCTTTGCGCTCAGCCAAAACACATTACCTGAGAACAAGTAATAGATTCAAAAGACCAAAGTCGGGGAATATGTTGTTAAATTAGGGCTGATATAAATAAAATAAAAATTTATATCACGATATACTTATTAATTTCGGTCGATACGATATAATTCCGATATTAATATGGACAATATTAAAAAGACAAGAAACAACTGCCAAAAATGCACACAATAGATGTATGTTCCTACAAATGTCTGCAAACTTAATACCTCCAGGCTCTTATAACTTTTCTTTAAATAATATTCTTTTTCTATTTTTCCTTTACAAACAGACTATATATATATATATATATATATATATATATATATATATATATATATATATATATACAGACTTAGTTCATGGGGGTTAGCTTAACTTTTATCAGTTTTTTTTTTTTTTTTGTATATGCTGAATATTTAACAATCAAAATAATCCCAAAATCCACATCGTAAAAAAATAAATAAATAAATAAACAAAATAGAAAAAGAATAATAATTATAATTAAAAAACAAATCAAAAAGAGTATAGGCTACATTAATATTTGCAAAAGAAAAGAGTTGTTTGAGTATATTTAAAGTTCTGGTTGCTTTTTATCTTAATTGTCCTTTAAAGGTTCTTTCTGACTATTTTTGTGTATGTAATTACCTCATTAAGTTAAAAGATATAACATTAAATAGTTCTTATATTTTTTATATAGTCTATTTATATAAACTAATATTTTGTATAACACATTTTCATTATTTAACAGATTTAATAATTCTATCAATCAAATTCTTTCTATTTCATCAGCTTTGAAATAACCAGATTCCTGAAACATATGTTTGTGAATTATATTTTGTAAGTTTCCTTGAGTGCTATACCAGCATGCAGAGAGTTTGTGTGTGTGTGTGTGTGTGTGTGTGTGTGTGTGTGTGTATATATATATTGAGAGAGAGCTAAGAACACCCATCACAGATTTCTCTTTTAAATTAATATTTTCTACAGGATACTTTACAGTGTACTTGGTTACATAAATTAATATATTTGCTTATCTTTGCACTCAGCCAAAACAACAAGATGAATTCAATATCACGTTTAACAACTATAGTGAGATGAGATCATCCAGCAGATGAACTGTCTGACATGCACTATACTCTCACCTGGGGTTTATGCTCACCCGCCAGCTCTTGAAAGAGAGTGTGTGGTCACGTGATTTGCGTTTTTAGCCGTGTACTAGAATGAAAGGAGAACTTCTCAGAACCGCTAAATGAAACGCCGGTGTATTTCCCGCGATTTCTCTGCGCCTCCCTTGCGTTTCTTCTCTCTGACTCTCGACTATTTTGACAAATACACACAGACGACGCATGCTCACACAGAGCCCAAAATAGGAGTTTGTGATTGGACCAGCCTAATGTCAATAAAGAAAAGAGCCAATGGGCTGCAGAGTGTCACATGGGGCGGCCCGGTCTGTCTGTCCAGGAAAAAAAAGCATCTACTTTCAGAGAGTCACAAATCACAGGAGCGTCAATTAATAAGGCAGAAAAAAGCGATAGGCTGCTAAGCCTTTTATGGGCCAATCAGATCATAAGACGATGATCAGCCCGGCCCAAAAAGTACGTCGGCCCACCGGTAAAGTGCCCGGTCCGCCAGATGGCCAGTCCGCCCCTGTGCTCGACCAAATGGTTGATTTGTCACTTTATGGTAGAAAAGCAAAACTAATGATTTCATATCATACATTTCTGCAGTATAAATTTACTGTTTGCTGAGAAATATAAACTTTTGATCATTCACAGAATAAATATGACACAGCCTGTTCTTTATTCATGAATATACTGAAATCATTTCTTAAGTATATATATATTTTTCAACACTTTTAGGATAGTTTCGGAGTAAATATAATGAATTTTTAAAACTAATGTGTGAAAATCACAACTTATAAAGATAACCTCTTAAATGGCAAATACTGCCATGTTTTTTGTAGATATTTGATGAATGTCAATAGTTTCTATGGTACAAGAACTCACATCGTCAGGCCCTTTTACCAGAAAATCCCTTCACTGATGAGATAATTCAGCATGTTCACTCACATACTATACTCTCTCTGTCTCTCTCTCTCACACACACACACACACACATTTTTGTGAATTGTGGGGACATTACATAGGTTACAATTATTTTTATACTGTACAAACTGTACTTTCGATTGCTCTAAACCCAAATCCAATCTCTAAACCCAACTCTTACAGGAAATTTTGTGTAGTTTTACTTTACGAAAATAAAAAATATTTAATATGATTACAAGTCATACATAATGTCCACATAATTCACCATCTCCAGAGATGGAGTTTTACAGCATTTCTCAGTATAGTGAGATAGTGGCTTGTGTGCTGTGCCGCCTTTACTCGCCCTCGCCTCTGCCATAGTATTGCGACATCGCGCATAGGAGATAAATGACGTCAGTATGGAATAACCGGTCATGATCTATTACTGAACAGATATCGATCATTTTAACACCCATAGTAACGAGTAACGATGCAGCACATAAAAAATCTATCGGAGTAAAAATATTTAACTCATCAAAAATATATACTGAAGTAAAAGTGGAAGTAGGAGAAAAAACAATACTCCAGTAAAGTACAGATACTGCCTTTTAGTACTTAAGTACAGTAGTGAAGTAGTTCTACTTTGTTACTATACATCTCTGGAAAGGTGCACGTTCCAGCGTTTATGCAGATGCTCTACAGGTATGTCTCATGTCTGAGAGGCAAATATTCAGCTGTGTGTTCAGCTGTTACCTCAGACTTTTTTTCTGATGCGTTTACCAGTCAGGCACAGAATAGACTAGTATTCCCAGTCTGCTTTACAAAAAAAAACATTTTGTAATTATATTTACAAATAAAAATAGCCCATTTACAGCTTTCAAATCTCTGTTTTATTAATATGACCAAAATGACTTTTATGAGAAACTCTGAAAACTGGACTTACACAGATTCAATTTACTATAACTTCTATGTTAAGCGGCTTTGACACAATTTACATTGTAAAAGCACTAGATAAATATAGATGAATTGAATTGAATCTGCTTAAATGTGTACACGTTAATGGACTAAACAAAATATGATCTGATTTATTTTACATTTAATGTGCATCCAAATTACAGTGTGTGTAGACAATCTTTCCAGTGTGTTTTTACTTTTCAGAATTGAAAAGATTTTTTAGGATTTAATGAAAACTGTTGTATTTATTTATTTCAGTCCTTATTGAAGAGAATGAGGGGAGTAAAGAGGAGGAACATCATGTCAAAATTGAGGAAAAAACTCATTTACAGACTGATGGTATTTTTAAAAGGAAAGACAAGAATCGTTTCACCTGCACTCAGTGTGGGAAGAGCTTTGGAAAAAAACACATTCTTAATATTCACATGAGGATCCACACTGGAGAGAAACTATTCACATGTACTCAGTGTGGGAAGAGTTTCAGCCGCTTATCATCCCTTAACCTACACATGATGATTCACACTGGAGAGAAACCATTCACATGCAGTCAGTGTGGGAAGAGTTTTTACTGCTCATCAAACCTTTATAGACACATGAGGATCCACACTGGAGAGAAACCATTCAAAAGCACTCAGTGTGGGAAGAGTTTGAGCCTGTCATCAAACTTTAATCCACACATGAGGATTCACGCTAGAAAGAAACTATTCACATGCACTCAGTGTGGGAAGAGTTTGAGCAAACCATCATCCCTTAATCTACACATGATGAGCCACACCGGAGAGAAACCATTCACATGCACTCCATGTGGGAAGAGTTTCAGCCGCTCATCATCCCTTAATCTACACATGATGATTCACACTGGAGAGAAACCATTCACATGCACACAGTGTGGGAAAAGTTTTTACTGCTCATCAAACCTTTATAGACACATGAAGATCCACAATGGAGAAAAACCATTCACATGCACTCAGTGTGGGAAGAGTTTCAGCCGATCATCATCCCTTAATAAACACATGAGGATCCACACTGGAGAAAAACCATTCACATGCACTTGAGCCACGGTCACACTGGACTTTTCTCCCCATAGACTTCCTTTCATACGCATGTGAATGTATCAGACATGAAACGCAAGTTCGTGTATCAAGTTTTGCAGTTCACTGCGTTGCAAAGTTCAAGTTTGGTGAACTCTGACCTGCAAAATCATATCACTTGACTCGAAGATCAAAACATGACCTCTCTGGACAGAAATGTATATTATGGACCAATCGCTCACTTTTTTTATATCTAATCATCTTGTTTAATCCTGCCCCTTTTCACAGTGCCGTACAACAGAATGTTGCATGCTCAAACTCTAGTGTGACCGCAGCTTTGGTGTGGGAAGAGTTTTAGTAACTCATCAAACCTTAATAAACACATGAAGACCCACACTGGAGAGAACTCATTCACATGCACTCAGTAGCTATGTTTCCATCCAAAAATGCGAATAAACTTTGTGCAAAACTCGATTATCGCATAAAAGTTGTGCGAATGAAGCATCGTTTCCATCCAACGAGTCAAAGCGAACAAAATCGTCACTTTCTGATTAACTTGCGCCAAATATCAACAGTAAAAACTGCATTTGCTGCAGTAGGAGAAGCTGCATCAATCTTTTCTAAATAAATGCGCCACAGAAGACAATCCTGACAAGTAGTGAGCGCGCAGTGGCGTTTGAAGATGTCAGACGCGGACCACAGGCGCTCTTGATTCTGGAGGTCATTAATAATATAATAACATTAATACTGAAATGGTAAGGCGTTTTATAATGACCAAAATAACATTTCAGATGTTTTATAATGTGCTCAGCCTGACGTTTTATCCATTCACACATTTTAAGCACCACATGATCTCTTTTAACAAATCACATGACCTTTTTTAATGCGCGTGCTGGAGTTTGTGCGGTAAAAGTGTTTCCATCTCAGTTTTATTCTTATCGAATAAAAAGTTTATCCTACCCAGTTAGGTGCATAAGTTTTTTATGCACATTTTCAAAATTTATGCGCATCATGGCGTTTCCATCAACTGTTTTTTTTATGCGCATTTGCAAAATGTGCATAAAATAGGTGGATGGAACCATAGCTAGTGTAAGAACAGTTTCAACTGATCAGCAAACCTTAATGAACACGTGAAGATCCACACTGGTGTGGAAGTATATGTGCTTTGAGTGTGAGAACACTTTTATTACAAAATTGAAACTGCACCAGACGATTCACACTAGAGAGACCGTACAAGTGTTCACACTGTGACGAGGAGAGATTCACACTGGAGAGAAACTGTATAGATCTGATCAGTGTCTACAGAATTGGACAAAAAGCTGCACACATGACATGAATGCAGCAAAACATTTTCTTATGTGCACAGGATGTTTCATGTCTGAATAATGTTTGAAAAGGCTGAGTGGCGATGTACTGTTTTCCTACACTGCAATAGGTGGGTTGTAAATGTGTTGCACTCTTTGCGTTTACTGTAAACACAATGATGGCGACTGAGAGAAGAACAGTTTCATAAACATCTGGCAAACAGCACCTCTGCGTCTCTTTGCAAGTTATTGTACAGGTGCGGATAGGTCTGTACTCCACTCTCCAGTGTATTCATGTAGCTAGTGTTGTTTTGGATGATGTTCTCTGTCTGACTCCCTGAACGAGAAACAAATCACTAGGAAGACACCGCACATCAACAAGAAGGTGGAGCTCCAGGACGGATAGTTTGCAGTATACCAGGGCATCAAGTTTAGAAAGCCCATTCAATTGTCCTGTTTTGCATCTTTTATTAATGAAGTTTCTTTAATTTTAGGTTCAAGATTCTTTCTAGTTTACTACGTTTAATTTTTTGAGTAGAATACAAACTTGATGAATATTTTATGATTTAGGCAGAGCGACAGGTATTACAATACAATATTAATACACTTTGATGATCCCAAAGACTCCAGATTGACATTACTCATCGATGGGTATATAAAAGTTGTTATGCTAGCTACCCCAGGATGCTGTGGCTACTCAGGAGTCCTCATGTCAAGACCTGCCATCTCATTGACTCTTTAACCTTATGGTTTTGTTTTGCATTACCTATATCATGTAGTTAAAGTGTTGTAATAATATTCCAAGTTCTTCATTATTACAGGGTTTCCGCTGGGTCTTAAAAAGTCTAAAATTAAAAAAATATCAAAATTTAGGGCCTTTTAATTAAAGTCTTAAATTGGCTGTTCTAGGTCTTAAATATTTTTACACGGGTCTTATTTTTCTGATGTCCATGTAACGCTAAATCAAATATTAATTTAAATTCTTTTTTTGTTGTTGTTGCTAGGTTTTTTTGGTGATGTCGTTTTTATTTTACTAGTCCAATTGTAATTTCCGTTATTACAAACTACAAATTAGGTCAACTTGCTAAAGCCAATCAGCTTTCTGTTTTTGAGTGTGTGCTGCGAATTTGACGTCATTGCTGTGTTTGTGGAGGTTCACTGTGGGTGCATGCCACATGATTTCGGCTGGCTGAGTATGGCATTATTTCACTGTCAAATGTCGTAAGCACAGTATTACAAGTCGGGAGCGCAGTCATGTAATACGAGAGAGCGAATCTATTTGCTCATGCACTGGTTTCCTCTGTTCGTGGACAAAACTGCTCGTGAGCTCTCAAAACTCGTGCGAACACGTGCGAATGATCTGCTCTTGCTCCGTTGGACGGTGCAGACTCACAATTTTTGTGTCTTTTGTTTCCTCCTACTTTCATGCTTTTGCTCTCCAGAGATGCTTCAGCATACTGTAGTATTGAGAATAGTTAATAAAATACAGTGTAGTTTTACTACAGTAACGTGTGGTGAATTGTAGAATAATATACCCTATATTGTGAAAAAAAATACAGCACTGGGTCATTTGTTTATATTACACTTGTTGTGTTATCATAGCAACTATAGTATTACCACTAAAGATTAATTGAAGTACTTGTTGGAATATCTAGCCTATTCCATGCGTGTTCAAGAGAAAAGGTCTGGAGAGGTTTTTCTTAAATGTCAAAAATCGTAACAATTTATTGGATACAAATGAATAATTCGATGACAGAGCTCTGGGTTACGTTACCCCAATGCAATACAAGAATTACATTCAGGAGGTTCGCAACTGACTTACATTTCCTGACTCCAGTATATATATGCACAACTGATCTTAACAGGTGGAGTTTTGGTTTAACGTCACTTATCAGTCATTCTGCAGTCCCTTGGCTCTTTGCAACCCCTGGACATTACTTCCTCTTTCTGCAATCTTTCTCTGCATACCAGAACTGAACAATTATGTGCATCTTTAATATATTTCACAACTTCTACAAGCATCAGGACAACTTGTGACATGTCTAGACTATAGTTCTGGAACAAAGGCCCCCACCCTCAATTTATTCTTATTCTGCTTTTCCACTTGTCAGCAGTTCTTCTAAAAAGTATGCAGCACAGTAAAAAAGAGGAAGTTTGTCTGGTCAAGACGTTTTATAATACAAAAGAGAAAGATTGATTAATCTGTTGTTAGTCTAAACATTTTTCTAATAAAAAAATACAAAAGTAATAAAAATAAATTCATTTTCTCCAACAATTCCCCTTTTCTGCTCCTCTCTGGAGCAGACAAAAACAAAATCAGATAATCAAATCCCCACAAAAATGTCCAATTGTCATTTCTGCAGGCCTTTGCCTAAATCTCTGTTTTACCTCTTATTCAAAACAATCTTTAACATCCTAGTGCTTCTTCATTATGTTAAATGATGCCCAAAAACCCTTTTAACTCAATTTCTTTAACTTTTCTATTGATACACTTTATCAATAAAGGTAATTAATTTTTTCTTCTTCTTCTTCCCCACCAAAATTTAAATAAGAATGAGAATAATAAAAATGTAAATAAAATTTAAAAACTCCAACATTTAAAAAATAAAATCTGATCAAAAGGAAATGCACTCCCATTGAAAATCCCACAGTATGAATAAAATCTAAGATCAACACTTGTGAAAATATGATTGGAATTAGAAATTCAAAATTCTAACAACATAATTCAAATCAGCAATTCACTAATACAAATTATAATCCCCCTGCTTAGTTCAGACTGAATTTCAACATTTTTAAGTCAATATTGAACCTAAATTACAAGATTTAGGATGAAAAATCAACAGCTTCAAAGTAGGATTAAACTAACCAATTATTAAAATGAAAAGTTCAGAACTAAATCATAACAAGGTTATTAAACTAACAACTCAGACTTGTCACCAAATTTTAAAACCAAAATTCAAACATATTTAAACTAGAGATTTTTTCTCTCAATGTCTTAAAATAGGAAAATCAATAACACAACAATGTGATTAAAATAAAATAAAAATCTTAAGAATCTCTGCAAACAAAAGGTTCAAAAACAACAATGGCTTAAAATAGAAATCTTAAAATGTCTTCAAATTAAAGATTTAATAACAACAATGGCTCAAACTAAAATAATCTTTAAAAATGTGTTCAAATAAAAGAATTTTAAAATCGTCTTTAAATAAAAGAATCTTAAACTCATAAGAATGTGTTTAAAATAAAATAATCTTAAAAATGTCTTAAAATAAAAGATTCAAAAAGCATCTTAAAATAAAAGATTTTTGCATTGAAAATGAAAAATATAAAAGCATTGAATGTCTTAAAATAAAAGATTATGAAAAAACATACAAATGTCTTAAAATAATAGAACATTAGAAAGGTATTAAAATAAAAGATAAAAAGCATAAAAAATTCTTAAAATAAAGTATAATAAAAAAAAACATTAAGAATGTCTTCCCATAAAAGATAAAAAAATAATATGTCTAAAATAAAATAATAAAAATAGTTCAAAAAATTCCAAAAAACTAACGTGTGTAAAATAAAATAATTTTAAAATGTAATTGTGTTTCATTTTATTTTTTCTCAATTTTCTCCAATCTAATAGGTCCAATTCATTCATTCATTCATTCATTCATTCATTTTCTTTAAGGCTTAGTTCCTTTATTAATCTGGGGTCACCACTGTCAGTAAAATGAACCGCCAACTTATCCAACATATGTTTTACACAGCGGATGCCCTTCCAGCTGCAACCCATCTCCGGGAAACGTCCATACACACTTAATCACACACTTTCTGTCAGATTGTCATCTGCTAGTAAATCAGTCTTATTTTCTCTTTCTATTTTAGAATTTAATGTGGTTTTTGGTTCCCCTTTTTGTGTTGGCCTGTATCTAATATACAGTTGGCCTCATGCATTGGTGGTGCAGCGTGTTCAGCTCCCACACCAATACATGCTTACGCACTCCAATTAGATATCAGATATCCCCTTTTTGTGTTTTATCCCCCTTTCAGCCTGGGCCTAGCTCCAGGCCGTTTTTACACCCCTATGTTAACTTTCAATTTACTCTGGCCAGCCTCACACCTTCAGCAACCTGTTTAGAAAAGTCTGAAGTAAAGTTGTTAATTTGTCATATTCTAATCTCTACATAAGTGATCTACTGCACGTCCAAGCTGCACCAGGTCCCCAAAACTGCAGTCCTGTAAACAATGCAAAAGTCATTAATTTCATTGTTTTGTTCCATAACAAACTAATACCCCTCAACATGATTTTTATCCAATTCAGTTTGGTCTGTGCACAGAATTTTGCCAATTGTGTTTAAATTTGTATCAATTTTCTCTACCTTTCCCTGTTATTATTAGTCTTACACCATCCCTAAATTCATGCTTCCGGCCCATTACTTGCTGCAATTTAAAATAATCATTATTTCAGTGTTTATCATTATCCAATCTAATTCTTACTCAACATCTGTTTGTTTCTAAATCGTCTTTCATTAAACACTTCATCACTGTCTGACTGTCCTCCTTGCTTGCTGGCCACTCCTCTAGCCATTCACTATAGCTGTCAATCATGACTAGCAGATATATTTTTATTCACCTGTTCTCCCATATCTCTATAATCAATTATAACCTCACCCTCATTCTTCTCTTGCAGTTTCTGATATCTCTAAATATAATTTAAGTCTATAATTCATATTAGTCTTATTACAATGTGTTTTACATTCACCAGTTTAGTTATTTGAAATGGCTTATTTATTTAGTGATCTGACTTTTCCTAATATTGAGGCATGTCATCTAATCACCTATAATTTTTACTTCCTTTAAATCTATTTCCATGGAAATGTCATAACACCTATTTCATTTTAATCAATTAGGTGTCTATTCTTTTTCTGAGAGTAAAATTTCATCAACATACTAAATCATCACCACTCTCTCTGATAATTCAAAAATCTATCACTTTACATTTTTTCATCTGTATGACCATATTTCTGCATACACTATTAACCTCAGCTTTAAAATCTATTCTCCTTAATTGCTTCTAAATCATAAATTAAACACAATCTTCCTTTGTTTGTTGCTTTCTTGTAAAATTGTATTCAAATTAAATTAGTCACATCTATGTTTGTAACTCAGATAAAATTTAGCTTAAATAAAATTTCTAAAACAGATTCCATATGACCTTGTCTAGGTGTTTCTCTTAATTGCTCAACGGCGTACTACCTCTTCACTACGCTGGCTAATTTTACAATTCTCCATTTAAGTATTTCACTAACAATCAATCAGTTTTTGAATTTGACACTAATTTTGATAATTCGTTTTCTCAACTATTTATTACTTAGTTTCTTCTAATCATTTTTATGATTTTCTTTTGGCTACTAATTAGTTCTACATCATTTCGGTTCAACTAGTTGCCCATACAATCTTGATATACTTTTATAAGCTAACTAAAAATCACTACATTTTCTCATCCATTTCTTTCAGCTGTATTTTGACTTCATCATTAAACTTCTTCAAATGGTTACATGTGAAAGAAAATCTGTTTTCTTAAACTCTCTTATTATGTTTAAATTCTTTTATCAGATTAGAACTATTAATTTTTACCCGATGACGTGAGTTAAATTTTTCATGTTTCAATTTCTTCTTTACCCATAAATATTTTTTTCTGTTACCAACCTTTTCTAGTTTTTAATATCCCATCTTAATTTAGATTATTCAACATAATATTTTGCTTTTAGTAAATCTTTACTTAAATAATCAATTTCATCAAAATTTATAATTCAAATTACTTCTTCAGTTACCAATAGTTGTTTCTTCTTCTTTAGTCACCACCATACATTGTACTTCCTCCTATATCCTGTTCATGCCCTGTATCAGTAAACCTATGGAAATTTGCAAACATAGTTAAATATCATTTCAACATTATACATTTAGAGATTCATTCATTGGGGGGGTGGGGGGGTTGGGTTGTTGTCGCGCGCGTACTGAAGAGCGGTGTTGTCGCGCGCGTACTGAAGAGCGGTGTTGTCGCGCGCGTACTCAAGAGCTGTGTTTTTACGTGCGTACTCAAGAGCTGTGTTTTCGCGCGCCTACAGAAGGGTTAGGGCTGGACGGAGGGTGTACCGCGTCGCGGGGGCACTTTTGATCATTTTGGAAGGGCACTTTCTATCCAAGACTAAAAAGGGCATGTGCACTGCACAGGTTGAGCCCTATGTGTGCACGTTGCCTGCTTGACAACACCCTGCCTCTTACTTTACCCACAAGTTCCTTTTTCTGAGTGTCTGATCTCCAGACATAATTAGCAGTTCGCTGTGGTCCAGTTTGGAGGAGCCCACATTTCTGAGGCGGACCACTGATCTTTCACAGTGCCCCTCAATATTCGGATGCTCTAGGCCTTTCAAGCATCACTGCTCCACTCCACAACCATCTCACTCAACACCTGCCTACCTGTACAGGTGCCTAGTCTTCTGCGACAAAATTCCTGGCTTAGGTCGCTCCCGCTGGCCAACGAGAGTCTTACCCGTCTTTGGAATAATGTCTCATGGAGACCAGTTACTGCTCTTCTCCACTGCAACCTCCTTCTCAGTTTTCCTTCAGAACTTGGTATCTCTGATGTTAGGGAATCATGCACTAAAGAACCATGTGAGCCATTGAGACCACATTCTAGAATTTACCAATGAGACAGGTTTTATTAAGTTTAAAATCAATTTGACCTCCAATAATAGTTTTAAGTAAAGTTCGACATCTTCACTCCCATCCACTCAGCGCTATGGTCTGCTTAGTCTGCAGGCAAAGCTGTAGGGCACTACGATGGTGGAGACTAAAAAACAAGACACAGTTGGGTTATTATTCATAAAACACAAATTATGACATGGCCTACCATGTGATATAATTGTTCAACATTATTGCTATATCTCATGGTTCATATTAGGCATTGACCCCACATATTTGTTTAATATGTTTTTTTATATCTGAAATGCAATGTTTTATTATCAATTTCTTTCTTGGTGTTTATCATTTTAAATATAGAGAAATTGAACTCACTTCATCTTGTTCATTAACATCCACTAAGTGTCCATGATTTTTCTTTGACCCTAGATGATGGCCTAGATAGTCTTATGCTGCTGACTTTCATAGATAAAAACAGCCAATGTAAGCCATAACAATTTTTTTTTAAATCATTATTATTACTAATATTATTATTCTATTTAGTTTTTGCCCCTAAACTCAATCTTGTCCTCTCACACCAAATCTCAGTTCCTCAAAGTGTCACTTCCCCAAAGTGTTACAAGTCCAACTATTTTTCTAGTTTCTATCTCATCTGTTTAATGTCTCTGTCTTTCTCTCTCTCTATGTATATAATATTTTTCAAACATATTTCAATATATTTTAAACATATCTTCTTCTTTTTCTTATCAAACCATAACTTGGATTTCTTTATTTCTAAGCTTTTAAGTTTTTCATATCCATATTTTTTATCTTCCTTACATATTTTCTCATTAACTCGTCAGTTGATCAATTTTAAACTGTCACATTTTCTTCTAATTTTTCTCTTCATCGACCAGAGACTTATGCCAATTTTATCTCTTTGCTGTTTAACAGCTCATCTCGAAGTCATTTTCCTAATTTTTTCTCTAATGTATATATTCTTATGTTTCTTTAGTAGCTGGTCTTTATGTTGTATTTTAATTTCTCTTTATTTTTCCTATTAGTATTATTAATTTATTTGTTCTTATTGTTCTAGTCAACAACTACTGGTCTATTGTTTAAGTCATCCTCCTCTATTTAGTAAATTCATTTCTTTATGAATATCTTCATTCGTATAGCTTCAAATTCCATTTCAACAAATATAACTGTATTAAGCATATTTCCCATTATTTTTTATTTCACTTGTCTTTTTTATACCGCATTGTAATAGATCTGTTTATTTTGTAACTGATACTATATCCCTAATTATTATATCACAGTCTATCATTATTTAATCAAAACAATTTTAAATACTCTTTTAATATAATTTACTCTCTTCTGCCCCTACTTCAACTGCTTCTTCCCCATGAAAAGGAGTGGCTCCTTTTTTCTGACTTCCTTTTTGTTGTCAGTCTGTCTAAGATTGTCTGCCTGAGCACTTCCTCTTTTTTCTCCCCTCATCTGTCTTTCTACAGCCATTCCAACAAATGCCAAAATCATGCCACATTACAAATTCCAACAAATCTTTTCCATTTCTTACTGCCACAACATCCTTGTGGCCTACTTTTGCTATGTTATTAACTTTATAAAACTCAAAATATCTGTTTCTCAAAATTGTAGCCAATTTTACTGTTCAATCATTGCTCTACTCACATATTTTACACAATTTTCACATTTAAGCTTCTCATATATTGTTTCTCATTTCCTTGACACATTTTTTTCTTCTTAGTTCCAATCATTTACCACTTGTCCCATTGAGTTTTTAATTTTGTTTGGGACATTTCTTAATCAAATATTCTTAATCAAATAAATTATCAATTTTTATACTTTCACTTCCTCAATTTTACAGAGTGTTTTTCACACACACTAATAAACGTCTGTATGTTGCACTTACACAACATACAACATCAACAAAATGTATTTATCCTCTTTCAACAATAAAATTTCACTTGCAAACTTCTTGTACTTTCCCAATTACTGAACTTTCACAATTCTAAATGACATTTAATTGAATATCATATACGCTTATATACAGCCGGCTAAATATCTCTACACTATGCTTATTTCAACTGTTAGTTACTAACGGAACAGACAAACATTTACATAAAAAATGTGCGCTCTATACAAGTGTCAATTTCTTTTTATATTTACATTCGCCTTCCACAGTTAAATTTCTTGTGTCTGTTTAATCGACCACACCTTAACAGAGTTGACTTTTTTTCTGTATCTTCTACAGCGTCACACCTTCAGTGAAGCAAATCATCCACACAGTCACAACCTCGGCGACTAAACTGTCCCTATTTTTAGACTATTTACAATCTGACCCTATAGCTGTCTTTAACGCTTGGACCTCCTAAAACGTTGGGGCTTGCACCCGGACTGTTGGGACCACCCGTTGGCCCGTCCCCGGACTCCCGCCCTTATAGTCCAAAATTCAGGTAAACTGTGGTTCAGTTCAGGTAAAATCACAGTAATCGCAGAGACAGCAGTCACCTGAACAGTACGCCCTAGGATGGTATTCTATTCAATTCAGTGTAGGAGCACAGCCTTCCACCAAACAAGCAAAACAGTCAAAATGTATCAACTTTTGTTCTGATCTACTTAGTGAATGCCATATGACGAAAACATAATAATACCTGAAGCCGCAGTTACCCTGGCTGCACCACACTCGCAGTTACCCTGGCTGCACCACTTCTCTATACTAAAATACTCTAAACTAGTCTTTTTCAAACTACACTCGCAGTTACCCTGGCTGCACCACTCTTCTAAGCTATTCTAAACTACCCTAATATTTACAAACTGGTTAACACTTTAAGCAAATATACATTTAAACTCATAATATTATAACTCATAATAAAATATTAGTAATTTATTAGATACAAATGAATAATTCGATGACAGAGCTCTGGGTTACATTACCCCAATGCAATACAAGAATTACATTCAGGAGGTTCGCAACTAACATACATTTCCTGACTCCAGCATATATACACAACTGATCTTAACAGGTGGAGTTTTGGTGTAACGTCACTTGTCAGTCATTGTTCAGTCCTCCATTGGCCGCACCTTCGACATACTTCCTCTTTTTCTACAAATCATCCGCACAACACCAAAGCATACATCTTTCTGTGTTCTGTGTTCAGTTTTAACACCTCTATTCAGACAGGAAGTTTCTGCAGAGCTGAATTTAATTTTGGACCCGCATCTATCTACTTCTGCAAAAATGCTAATTAGTACGCACAGCACTCACCCACAACATTAGAAGTTCAGTTAATATATGACCCTTACATGACCAATACAGATAATTGTTTGATTAAAAGAAAAAGAGACAAAAATAATAAAAAATTATTCCTATTTTACAACAAGCGCTTGAAGGAGCGGGAGATCCGCGGGCCCGGAGGCGACGGATTATCTCCCACTGGAACCCTCAGATCTGCCCGATTGCCCGCTGCAGTGCAGGGGACAGCTGGGGTGGCTCGCCCTTTTGCAAAGGCTAGCCGTGATCTTAACTGCGCAACAGTCATGGCATCGCAATGATGACATGAACTGCCCGCGAGCAGCGCATTAACATGCTGGACCCCCAGGCATGCAACGCAGTACCCGTGCCCATCATCCTGGGACAGGAAACCACCGCATCCAGAAACGCATGGTCGGAGCGCCATCCTGAAAAGGACGTGCTGCACAACTGTGTTGCTCTTTTTGTGAAATTTGCAACTTTATACGCACCGCTCTGGAGGACCAGACCCAAAGAACGCCAGGTAAGGGAGAAACCCAGCTCGACTGTCTGTCGCTGCGTGTATGCACTCAGGATCGGGAGAATGCTCTCGTTCACTCGAAATCGCTGGATTACAGCAGGAGGAACCCTCATCGACTCTCTCAGAAGGCTGTAATAGTCTCTGAAGCGAAAAGGATGGCATTTCCTTGCTTTCCCTGTGCTCATATGCGAAATTAATTGGCAATAAGGCACACGTGCTTAGGCACACGTGACAGCTTATGCTGCCAATTCAATTGGCATTTCATTGGCCCGTTATATACTCTTTCAGACGATTGGCTTTCTGAAACAAAATCCCCATTCGTGGATTAATAAATAAATCCACTGATAGCATTAAAGTTCCCCAGCCGAAGGGTAACAGCTCTGCTTGATGCTGTGGTTTATCTGAATGCCTGTAACTGATCAGGCCAAACACGCAGCTCATATGATAAGACAGTTTATGCATTGTGAGCTGTTGAACTTTATACCCAGCAATAAACCTTATGTCCTCCTTGAAATAATTCATTAACCAACTTGTATTTCAGAGAAACTGCAGATATTGTCAGCGCCACTTGCGTTCCTGCTGCACAAGAGCGTCTGTACTTCTGCATGTAAGTTTAATACCTCTACCATTACACTTATTTGTGGAGATGATGAAGGGATTTTAGATGTGTAAGTGTGATTTAAATGCCTGTCTGATCCTGAAGCTAAGATTACATGATTAAGTTAAATAATACATAGTTAAACTCAAACTCGTGGATGGGTTCCTTAAACACTGAACGGATGTTTTTCAGTACATTAAAAAATGTCAAATCCTTGTAAGAGTGGTTAAATCTCTCTATGATATAAGATCATGAGAACTGCCATGCAACAAAACAGCAAACCTTCTAATGAACTCCAGAAATCATCTGCTCAAATGACCCTTGACCTGTACTGGGCCCCCGTTGCCCTGCACTGTATATGGCCTGGGTCATTAAGAGGTGGCTCAAGATTCCATGTTTTTATATAGTTTTTATATCTGAATAATTTATGACTTCTAACTAGTCATGTTGGGCATAACTTTGAATATTTCAGTGTGATTGGTCAAGCAGTCTCAATGTCACAGTTGTCACTTGTATTATGAGAATTGTTTTTCATTGATGTGAGTTTTGACTTTAAGATCTTTGTCAAGGATTCATTTTTTGGTCATTGACATTGGTCTTTAGGTTAACATAAGACCAGACAAAGGGCTTTGTGGAGCTTTTATTATCTTGAATAAATGATTGTTTGTCTAAGTTTAGTATTTAAGGTATGAAAGGATTTTTTGGTTCTTTTAACGAGAAAACCCAATGCTGTGTTTGAGTCTCTGAGCTTCTGCCTCACACTCACACTGCAGTGTACTTCTATATGGTGGACTATGAATCTTTAACCCTTAAATTTATTTATGAGCAGTGTTGTTTTTTTCTTTATCTTACAACATTGGACCTTGGATCTTTGAACCTTTGAACATTTAGAAACTCTATATAATATGCATAAATCATATTTTATTTTTTAAATGTAAACAAAAAATGGTTGGGGTGTCGGATCCAGGGTTACACCAACTGCATTAATGATAAGAATTATCTATATATCTCCAGTAGAGTATATTTACATCTGCATGTGGAATGCTGTGAATAGTGTGAAACGACTGAATCTTGGTTTCTTGTCTCCCTCATCATGTGGTCTGTTTCAGTGCGGTGTTGTTAGTGAAGTGAGCATTGATTGCTATAAAGTGTGCTGTTCTTCATCTCAGTATATTGTCATCTCCAGATGATGGTCAGCGGCTGATTGTTTCCTCAAAGCTCTGCTAATGTCTGCATTGGTGTTTTAGCTGCAGTATGGCAGAGGAGCGAGTAAAGGACTCTCTCTCAGAGAAATACAGGTATTGACTCTGTTTTTACACCATTATTTCAACACTTTCTCTGAAAAACAAAGACCAACAACAATGCACTTATTTGTGTTGCTATGGCCTGATCAGAAAATGAACAAAGCATCAGTTTACAACTTCAGGAAGTGTTTAGATCGCTCTAGGTTGCGAACAACTTGATCTGGTGTCATATTTACAAGAGCTAAATATGTATAAATGTGGTGTTTAAAGTCCTGTACAACATCAGAATTAAATCTGAACAGAGAACAGTTTAAGCTTGTGCTTATAGAGGAGATACAATAAAGATTAACAAGAACTTTTTATAAAATCAATACAAATATGTTAAACTTACGGTGTAAAGTTCAGTGAGAGAATTTTAGAAATATTTTTGTCTCTCAGATTTGGAGACTATATTATTTTCTGTATATACAAATTAATGTTTGGTTTTCTTACTTTTTTCTGTGGTGAACAATTTTTCTTTGGATCAGCCAGACTTTCAGCCAACATTTAGTTTGTGGTGAGTTAAATTAAGCTGAAGTTTGTCCTGCAGTTTATTCCTCTGGTGTGTTTGTGTGTTCAGTGTGAGATCAGGATCATCCAGCTCTGTGTCTCTGAAGAGTGACTGGTCAAAAGATGAACCACCAAAGTTCAGTGAGAAATCACCATCATCTGCTCGAAGGTAATTTGTGTTTTACATTAATGCTCACACATGGACTATTTTACAGCATTCATCAGGACAATTTTATTATACTTAAAAAATACTTTAAACACACAGATAAAAAGAAACATGAGGACGCTGTTATATATTTTTCAGACTTGAATTCTTCTGAATGTATTTATTCATACTCCTGATAAGGACAATTGCATAAAACATGTACTTACTGTATGTAACTTTAAATAAAGCATCTGATAAAATGCCATGGTGAGCAGAAAACTGTCAAACTACTTGCTCTACAAACAAGTGTTTGCAAGATTATACAAAACAAAATCATCTAATAAGAAAATATTAGTTTGCAACCATACCTGCCAACACTCCCGTAATTTCCCCCATTAACCAAATACTTCAAATATAGTCTGTGTTAGTGAATGCAAGTCTATTGATGAAATCCAGGCATAACACTGTATGACGTTTTATATGACTGTTCTAGAGCCTACAGCTAATCGATCTGTCAGATTCTGGAGTGCATTACAGGTCTAAAGAAAGTTATAAATCACAATTTATCCTAAATAAAACAAATACATTCATAGATATAGTATATAAGTATATAATGTCACTCACCAGGGAAATAAAGGCCATGTGAATGGTTTGTAAGCACAATTAGGTGCACACAGCATGCCTAGCTGTCACTCAAGTGGCCACGCCCTTAATTATGCAGACTTAATATAACTTTATATAAATAAAATGGATGAATAATAAAAAAAAAAACTTGCCCACCTCACAGCTGTCATGAAGGGTTATATTAGCTATATGTACCAAAATCTAATTTTGTATCAGGCTGTAAACTTGTTTTTAACATCTGCACTTCCTGGAGCCAGCCCCCAAAGGTGAGTTGATGAATTGCAGTTTCAATTACGTTTTTTTTTTTTTTGTAATTGGTAACATATGGAGACTGTAAGGGACTGTATGCGTTCATATATATTTATTGAATTATTTTATACAATTGCAGACATTACAGTAGGCTATTTCACACATGAATACATCGTTGATACACAATACAGATAATTGATCTGCAGTCATAATCAAATTATGATTAGAAAGGTTAGTAATGAACATTTATACACAATTATTTATGAGTATAAAGCATCTGTATTATGAAAAGTGCTTTTCATATGATATGTGAACAACAGCAGGCCCTCATACCACCCTCATGGTTGCAGGGCTCTGACGGTGCTCCTCTGGTTCCTTCTTGCACAAAGGTGGAGGTAGTAATCCTGCTGCAAGATTATTGCCCCTTCTACAGCCTCCTCCACATCTCCTGATGTACTGGGGTGTCTTCTGGTAGCGCCTAAATGCCACTTGTGGGTTGTAGACTCCGTCTCATGCTACCACTAGAGTGAATGCACTGCCAACCAAAAGTGACCAAAGCAGCAGCCAGAAAGCATAGGAACTAAGTAGTTTGAGGTCTTGCTAATTGACTATAAATTATCCCTATTGTCTATTCCATTTTGACTGTTTAGAATATATTACTGTGAATCAACAATTCAGTAAAGAGAGACATTTCTGAATGAATCAGTTGTTCGAATTTTTGATTGAATCAAATGACTCAAGGAATTTGGTTATACATTAAGACATTTACAGACACCTTATTCAGAGTAAATTTTAGTAAATAATGTACTTTTTTAATATTTTCATGTCAATAAAAAGATCATTCACATACATTTAAATTCTGTAATAATTTACTCACTTGTGGAAAATAAAATGTTTTGATAATGTTTATAACTATAATGTAAATGTATCTAAATACATATTAAATACATATATTTTATAAAGTACATTGTGAAAATGTCAAGCTTAAAAGTAAACCAAACATTTCTATGAATGTGTGTGTGTGTGTGTGTGTGTGTGTGTGTGTGTGTGTGTGTGTGTGTGTGTGTGTGTGTTTGCCTCAAAATGTATTACAGTAGTTTTATTTGTTAACAGTGTTGAATATGAATTACCATATTCAGGAGACAAGACTCACAGAAGCCACAAAGGTTTTACAAAGGATCTCCCGAGGATCTTCCAGGTAGGAACAACTGAAATATAGGTCACTAAAATAACTATATGAAACAGATAATATATTTTCTCAAGACTTTTGAGAACTTTATCTCACCAAAAACTCTCAGGGAATCTCAGTTGCAATACATATGCTGATTGATGTTTGTGTCTTTAAAGTGATCAATGTTCAATGAGTTTTAAAATGTATTAAAACTACAGCTGAGTTCTCTTATAGCACATCATTTTGTCTCTTGATTGGTAACCACCATTCAAATGTAATAGTGCAAAGTTAAACTTATCAACAGTAAAAATCAATACAAGATTATTTAATCTTATTTAAAGCTAATCTTACTCATTTAATCATATTTCTTTTCTTTATACCTGCCAAAGCAAGTAAAGAAAATCTAACATTAGAAATCGATACAAAGAGCCCAACCAAAGTTCTCCACAATGGTGACATATAAAAAAAGTTGTTTTGTTGCTGTTTTATTACAAAACATAAATAACTAAAACATGTTATTCTCAATAAGTCTCATATGGACTTTTGTGGACATCTGATAGAAAAAAATTCTGAACGTTTTCTAAACAGGTTAGGTTACTAATATGTGAAGCTGCTGTTGGAAGTCAGTTGTAGTTTTGTGTTTCTCTTCTGTGATTCACAGCAGGTGTTTGTCGTCAGTGCTCATTCATCACTTAATTAATCACTTTATTGTTTCATTAACATTACCTCTATGGCTGAGTAAAGCTGCAGTCACCCTTGACTTTTCTCCCCATAGACAACCATTCATACTCACGCAGTTGTGTCAGACCGGAAACGCAGGGTCATGCTTTAGGTTTCGCAGGTCGCTGCGGTGCAAAGTTCAATCTTGGTGAACTATGACCTGTGAAATCGCATCACTTGACTGCATAAGACCAATCGAGGATCAAAACATGACCTCTCTGGATGGAAATTTAAATCATTGAACAATTGCTTGCTTTTTTTAATGTCTAATCATCTTGTTTAATCCCGCCCCTTTTCACCACTCCACTTAATGCTGCAATCACACTAGAGTTTGAGCTTGCGAAATTCTGTCATAAAGAGGCGGGATTAAACGAGATAATTAGACATTTTAAAAAGGGAGCGATTGCTCCAAATTTTAAATTTCTGTCGAGAGAGGTCATGTTTTGATCTTTGCAGGTTAGAGTTCCCTAAGCTTTGGGAACTGCGAAACTTGTTGCACGAGCTTGCATTTCCGGTCCGACGCATTCGCCTGCGTGTGAGTGGAAGTCTATGGGGAGAAAAGTCCAGTGTGACTGTAGCTTATCTTTAACTCAGTTTAGAGTTGGACCAAAAACACTAAGCTGAGAAAGTTTTAATCAGATGATTTTGCTGTGTATACATCCTCTTTTAAAGAAAAATGAGCAATTGGGAGGGTGGCGGGAAGCTAAAAAGAAATGTCAGCCAGTGTTGCCAGATTGGAAATGTCAAAGTATCAGAACAGAGCCTTAAAATTATTGTATTTGGAGGATATTTATTATATTCGAGTCAAACAGAGAGTATACTATTATCTAGACACAGCGTTTTGACACAACATGCAAATTACCGCAATACGTAAAAAAAATAATGTAAAAAACTATGCGTACTTTAGTGTGAAGGTTCAATCTCCACATCTGAGTCGCTGTCATCAAATACCTACCTTCGTGTTGCCAGATGTTGAGTGATTCATTTTGCAGTACAAATTATATCCAAGATCCGCAAGATAGGTCATGATAGGTCCACAAAATACTGCTGGTTGGCTTGAAAGCAGTGCACCCTCCCGAATTTTAAACACACTCTGAGGTGTGTGCATGCTTTGTTTTGATAAGATTAATTTTAGAAAAACGTGTTCACATGACACATTTGAATATGGAAAAACAAGAACATTAAGGCAAACTCTAAAAGATCAACCTTAACCTGAAAAACTACTGATCTAAGCACAGCCACGCGCATCAGGAATGGTAAAGGTCCAGTAGGTGATTGTCTTCAGAATTTTTATTTTTTTTGTGCTGTTAAAGTCACTTCACAGTCCAAAAGTACTGATTAAAATAAATGATCTAAATTAATTTATTTGTATTTTTATATTCTGGATGAAGGCAAAAAAAAAAGTTCATTCAATTAAATATTGTCGGATCAACAAATAACTCAATTACGACAGGTATGTCAAACTGTGTGTCAATAAATTTAAATTAGAATTTTTGCGCAGCCTCTTTAGGCAGACAGATACATAGACAGATCACTCGCGCATAAACGTGAAGCACGGATCTACCGCTGACAGAGAAACGTCATCCTGCAAGCTCTGCATCAACCTGAACTTGGCCTTGAATGCATGAAAAGAAAGATTGTTTCTGAAAGGACTTCTGCCAAAAATGCAGAATCAAAACTTTTCTAAACCCTGAATCAAAATAGGAATTACTTTTGCACGCTGGAGGGCAATGACGTCATGCAGTTTAAAACAACGACAACATTTGATTTATATTCACACAATTGTTCATTTTTGAACAGTGACAGCCTGTGACCGTTTTGGGGAAATATAATTCCTGTACCCGCTGGCCTGTCAACAACTACGTTTGATAAAGTGCGTGTTTCCACAGAGTTTTCTAAGTGGTGAATGACATGATCTAGTATTATCTAATCAGTGCACAGTCGCTTGTTCATGACTTAAAGGTGCAGTAGGTGACTGTCTTCAGAAACATTTGTTGTTGTGCTGGTTGAAAGTCTCTTCACATTCCAATAGTAATGATTAAAGTAAATGATCTAAATGTATGTACATGTATTTTTATATTTTTAAGCACAAAACTAAAAAATGTTCATCAAATTAAATAGAGTCGGGCCAACATCTCTCATAATTCTGATAAGTAGGTCAAACTGTCTATTAGCAAATTCAGTATTGAACAACTGCGCAGCCATTTGCAAGCAGCTCTGCCGACCGCTGTTTGTGCATAGACGTGCTGCGCGTTCACGAGAAAGAGAGCACGTGCGGGCGCATGCAGGATCGGCAAAATGCTGAATCAAAACTTTTTAAAAACCTGAATCAATATTGGAGTTACCTTTGCACGCTGGAGAAAGGATGACACCATGGCTGAGGGATTTATCTTAGACAGTTAATGTTTTGTTTTAATACTATTTTAGCTTCACGCAAAGCTGACGTAACGTTGGGTGTTGTTGTTACAAATAGGTTATATCTTCACAGAAGTGTTGTTCAGCCACTAAAATCTTCCTATTGATAAGACTATTTTTAGTTTCATAAGGTCCTTTTACAGCATCAATAATGTAGATTTGTCAGGACATAAAGGAGACCCAAGCGCAAGGGAGTTCAAGGGGATTTATTTAACAGAAGTAAATTAAAAACTCTGCTCTCATTGGCAGTAGGAAAAAAGTCATTCAATAATATCATAGAAAACACAGGCAGTCAGAAATCGACCCTCCTCTGGGCAATTAAGGTCTGGTCAAACGAAAAGACCCTTTTGGTTAAACAGTTGTAATGTAGGAACTATCTATGGACAATAGGGGGAGAAGGGGAGGGAGGGGAACTAAAGGAAGTGTGGAAAACAGGTTTGATACAAGATACATGAAAGACCGGGTGGAAACGTTGCAAATAGGATGGTAATTTAAGTCGGATAGGTGCTGGATTAATGATCTTATCGATAGTGAACGGACCGATAAAGCGAGGTACCAATTTACGAGAAGGGGATTTGAGAGGAAGGTTACGAGTGGAAAGCCAAACCTTTTGCCCACAGACGTAACGAGGAGCATGAGTGCAGCGGCGATTGGCAGAGCGTCGAATACGTTCACCGGAGCGGCGAAGTGCAGACACCGTACTTTCCCAAGTGCGTCTACAGCATTGAATAAACGCTTGAACTGAAGGAACAGCGGTCTCTAATTCCTGAGTAGGGAAAAGAGACGGTTGATAACCGAGACAACACGAAAATGGTGATAAACCGGTAGACGAGGTTGGTAATGAATTATGAGCGTACTCAGCCCATGGCAATTGTTCACACCATGAAGAGGGGTTACGCACGGTAGGACATCGAAGTAATCGGCCTAGATCTTGGTTAGCTCGTTCAGTCTGACCATTAGTCTGATGATGATAACCTGAAGATAGACTAACAGAGGCCCCAAGCTGTTTGCAAAACTCTCTCCAGAATTGTGATGTGAAATGTGAACCGCGGTCGGATAGGATGTCAACAGGTAGCCCGTGAATTCTGAAAACGTTGTTAATGATAGCTTGCGCTGTTTCACGGGCGGATGGAAGTTTGGGCAACGGGATAAAGTGGGCCGCTTTAGAAAAGGGATCAACTACAGTAAGAATAACGGTATTGCCTTTAGACGGGGGAAGCCCCGTTATGAAGTCAAGCGCGATATGTGACCAGGGACGAGATGGGACGGGAAGAGGTCGCAATAATCCGGCAGGTGCGGAATTACTGGAATTGTTCTGTGCGCAAACGTGGGATGATTTGACAAAGCGTTGAACGTCCTGAATCATAGCGGGTCACCAGAAATGTTAACAGATAATGGCTAACGTCCTCCTAATGCCAGGATGTGCCGTTAATTTGGAAGTGTGTCCCCAACGGAGGAAAGCTGCGCGTAAAGGTCTGGCAACGAAGAGTTTACCAGAAGGACAGTTACTGGGAGCTTGGGTGCGAGTGAGCGCTCTTTTAACAGAGTTCTCGATACCCCAGGACACGGCCCCTAATACCTTATCAACAGGTAGGACAGGTTCGGGGGAAGGTTTATTCTCTAACACCGAAAATTGATGGGAGAGTGCGTCAGGTTTGATATTCTTGGTACCCGGGCGATAAGAAATCGCGAAATTAAATAGATTGAAAAACAGTGCCTAAAGAGCTTGACGTGCGTTAAGCCTTTTGACAGATCGAATATATTCAAGGTTGCCGTGGTCCATTCATACGATAAACAAGATAGAGGCACCCTTAAGCCAGAGACGCCATGCACCGAGAGCGAGACAGATGGGGAGAAATTTTCGGTTATCGACATCATAGTTACGTTCAGCTGGAGTGAAACGATGCGAAAAGAAATCGCACGGGTGAACCTTGTTATCTTCCGCGGAGCGTTGGGAAAGTACGGCCTACACCCACATTTGAAGCGTCAACCTCAACTATGATTTGTCTTTCGGGATCAGGGGTGATAAGAATAGGAGCGGATGCGAACATCCTTTTGAGACGGTCGAACGCTTGTTATGCAGAATCTGACCATTCATAACAAGATTTAGCCGATGTTAGTGCCATGAGAGGAGCAGCAATCTGGCTAAAGTTACGGATAAAGCAACGATAAAAGTTAGAAAATCCCAAGAAACACTGGAGAGCGACGCGAGACTCAGGAATGGGCCATTCGGTAACGCCGCGAAGCTTGGCGGGGTCCATACTAACGCCCTTAGCCGAGTTAATATACCTGAGAAATGGTACAGAGCTAGTATGAAAATCGCATTTCTCTGTCTTGACAAAAAAGACGGTTCTCGAACAGACGTTAGAGCACACGGCGTACATGCTGGATGTGAGTAGGTAAATCTGGTGAAAAAAATGAGGATGTCATCTAAATAGACGAAGACAAAACGATAGAGCATATCACATAGTACGTCGTTAATGAGTGCCTGAAATACAGCGGGAGCGTTTACCAGCCCAAAGGGAAGGACCTGGTATTCAAAGTGGCCGAAGGGTGTATTAAACGCAGATTTCCACTCATCTCCAGCCTTAATTCGCACAAGGTGATAAGCATTGCGCAAGTCTAATTTGATGAAAATGCGAGCCTCTTGAAGGATATCAAAGGCAGTCGACATAAGCGGTAATGGGTACTTATTCTTAATAGTGATCTCGTTAAGCCCATGGTAGTCAATGCATGGGCGTAAAGAGCCATCTTTCTTTTTGACAAAAAAGCAACCAGCACTGGCTGGAGAGGATGACGGAACTATAGTACCAGCGGCTAAAGACTCAGATAAATATTTAATGAGCGCCTCCCTCTCTGGTGCGGATAAGGCGAAGAGACGCCCCCGAGGGGGAGTGGTACCTGGAAGTAGATCAATACTGCAGTCATATGGTCTGTGAGGAGAAAGTGCCCCGGCCCGGGACTTACTGAAGACCGCTCGCAGATTCCTCCTGTAACACAGAGGAAAAGGAGACTGGAGACACAGCAGATACAAGACAATTTGTATGACAAGACAGACTCCATAAGACAATAGATCCCTTAATCCAGTCTATTTGAGGATTATGTTTAACTAGCCAAGAATGGCCCAAATCTATGGGTGTTGAGGGAGAACAAAAAACAAAAAAGGTTAAAGTCTCTTGATGGTTGCCAGAAACATGTAAACTCACCAAGGTGGTGGAATGAAGCACTTTAGATAAGACACTGCCATCAAGCGCATACACAGTGGGCGTGTCCCTAAGTGGCTGGAGTGGTACTTTATGTTTAGCAGCAAAAGACTCATCAATGAAACTCTCCTCAGCGCCGGAATCCAGCAGCGCAGAGCAGGAAACAGAGGACCCCTCTCGGCAAAGTGTGACAGGTAACAAAGTTGTAGTACAGGTGTTAGGGGACTGTGTAGAAGCGCTCGCCATGAGGTCCCAATTCACTGGTGAGTGTTGGCTTTTACTGGGCACACGGAGCAACAATGTCCAGAATCTTCGCAGTACAGACACAATCCCGAATGAATGCAACGTTGTCTCTCGGAGGGAGACAAGTGAACCCCTCCCTCCTCCATGGGAACGGGGGAGGATACGCGCCTCTCGAGGGTTTAGAGTCCTGCGCTGGAGAAATCCCTCTGACGTAAGTGTGTAGAGAGCGAGCGCGTCTACGCAGCGCCAAACGCTTGTCCATCCGGATAGAGAGTTCAATCAGGGAGTCCAAGTCGGCGGGAAGATCGTGAGCATAGAGTTCATCCTTTAACACAGCGCTAAGCCCATCCAGTCCAGGAAGCGGGCAGAAAGGTAGTGGAGTGGGTGCGAAACTCAATCGCATAATCGGTGACGGGGCGGTGGCCCTGGGGGAGAGTGGAGAGAAAGCGTGATGCTTCACGAACATTGACCAAACGATCAAAGACCTTTAGCATCTCTTCTTTAAAGGTGTCAAAGTGAGTACAAATCTCCGACTCTGCTTCCCACAAAGAGGTTCCCCAGTCCCTCACTCTGCCCGACAGGAGAGAGATAATGCATGCGACACGGGATCGATCCTCAGCATACGTATAGGGCTGCAGGGAAAACACAACCTCACATTGGGTGAGAAAAGCACGACACTGTGTTGGCTCACCCGCATAACTGGACAGATTATTGACCCTCGGCTCCGACAGAAAGCGGGCCGGCTGTGGGAAACCCGGATCGTGACGTAGTGTGTGAACTTGTTTGGAGAGGTCAGCTTTCTGAGCGGCCAGGCTTTCAACAGTGTGTCTCGCAGCGCTGAGTTCTTCGGCATGTCTGCCCAACATCGCTCCTTAATGTTCGACCGCAGAGAGGATTGGAGACTCCCTCGCTGGGTCCATGAACTGACTTGTTAATTCTGTCAGGATATAAAGGAGACCCAAGCGCAAGGGAGAAGTTCAAGGAGATTTATTTAACAGAAGTAAATCAAAAACTCTGCTCTCATTGGCAGTAGGAAAAAAGTCATTCAATAATTTCATAGAGAACACAGGCAGTCAGAAATCGACCCTCCTCTGGGCGATGAAGTACTGGTCAAACGAAAAGACCCTCTTGGTTAAACAGTTGTAATGTAGGAACAGACCTCAGGGAGCCGAGAAGATGATGAGACCTCACTCGAGCATGGACTGTGGGCAGAGCAGAAGTGAGCCAGAGCATAGATGATCGGATAACAAGTGGAAAGAGAGGCAATACAGGACTAGACGAGATGAAGAACAAAATGCATAGATTTCTTGAACAGAGAGAACCGGTAACACACGTTGCTCTTGGACACAGAAACAATTAACAAGCACAGAATGAGGGAGAAGGGGAGTCTAAATAGCCAAATAATCAGGGAGAACAGGTGAGAGCAATGGGGACGGGGAAACAAGAGAATTGATAACAGGTGAAACTGCATACAATTGACAATACACAAGAGGGAGACAGAGAAAACACAAAAAACCTGACAAGATTTTAATTAGTTTTACAACAAAACACAAGTAAATACCGCTACTCCACCTAGTCTCTCCCTAAATTGTTTACCATGCAACTCTAAATATTTGCTCTGAAATAGCATGTCAGTTTGGCTTAGTAATGTGCAATTCCTGCATGCCGCCGGACAAGTCAAGCACTAACGTTAGTCGCTTCTAACACATGAGAGAGGGTTTTTTTGCTGTCAACTGTTTCAGGAGGCGTGCCTCTGGACGGCAGGGGAGGGACTGTGATTCAGAAATTGATGCTAAGATGTTAGCATTGTGGAAGATTAGCTACTGCACCTTCAAGGATACGTGGCTTTGGACAGCAGCAGAGGGTTGTAACATTTCTAAGCTATTGTGCTAATGCTAGCATTCTGGCAGATCACCTACTGCGCCTTTAAGTTGTGAGAGAGCCATTCTCCACGTTGATTGGCTGAAAAGATGTTACATGAGATAGGAAATGTATCTAACTCCACGTTCTCCTCAGAGACAGTAGAGAAAAGATGCAGCTAGATCAATAAGTATTGAAGCCATAAGATTACAATGAAATTAATTTTAAATACCATAAAATTCTGAAATTATCGTACATTATAGGATTTTTCTCATTACTCATTATACACATTTGATAATAATTTAAAAGCCAGGATGATTAGACTACATTGTGAACTTCATATAAAGTAGTTGTGGTGAGGGGGGCAAGGTCCACTGACATCTGCAGCCAAGTAAGAAAGTAGATCAAGTTCAAATAACATTTACCTGTGTCTACCTGTTTTACAAGAAAAGTTTTCCATTTGTCTTAAATGCAGTGAGACACTGAGAAACCAAGATACAGATATTTGCTTTGAGTTTGAGACAGTAAAAAAAATCTAACGATAACCCTGACTCTTTCTTTACCTAAAAGAACCTCTTTATTGTGTCAGTGGTATTTATATTTGCACTACGCTTTAATTAAATACAGCGTGTATCAGTTTAATGAAATATACTGTAATTTAATTACACTACCTTAGTGTAGATACAGTACAGTGTAATAACAGTAATCTCTCAGCCATGACAAACAAGTTCAGACATCGGTGCCATTAAACCTCTGTGATTGTAAACAATATCAAAATTAAATTGTTTAAATTCAAAACAAAGCTGAAGCAGAGGTCTGACCCTACCAGGGAAATACCTCACTTTTGTGGGACTTTGGTCCAGAAGTCACTGTTTGTAATAAAGTCACTAAATCATTGACAGTCGGTATACTTGAAGGGTGATTTGCTCAGGCTGCAGCTGGAAGAGACTGTGTTGTGTGGACTGGGCCTGCTCCTGTGAGTGCTTTGACAAGGGGTGCTGTTGAAGCATCACCTGCTGCTCATTGAGAAAAGCAGTACGGTGCAGTTTTCAGTTACACATTGGAGTCTCCAGTAACATCAAAAAAGTAGCTAGATTTGGTGCTAGTCACTTTTTTGAAAATTGTCGCTAAAGCGGTCTGAAAAGTCACTAAATATAAGTCCTAAGTTTTCATTAATTCATGTGTATTTGATGACTACTCTAGATTTGGGGTAATCTTAGGTGCCTATTAGATTTTCACTGGACTCCCAAATTTATCTTTGTTTTTAGCCAAGCTGTCTTTGTTTTTATCAGGGGTGTCCTCTCTGTCCTATAGGGCCTGTATCCTGCAAAGTTTAGACCCAACTTCCTTTAACACACCTGCCTGGGAGTTTGGTCACCCCTGATTTAGATGTTTATTAGACTATGGTTTCCACAGTTAAAGCCACTGTTCAGATGTATTTCAGACATTTGTCAGGTTTTTGTCCTCAAACTAATTCTTAGTTTCTTAAACATCTTATCCAAAATCTTTTGTTTTGTTTTGATGTGATTTTTTAATTGTTGTAGCTGTGAAGAATCTGAATGAATCAGTGTAGTGATGCAGAAGTGTAATGTGCTTAAATCCTGCCTGGATCTACTTTAGCTGTGTATTTATCTAAAAAATAACCTTTGAATGTTTATCAGCTAATCAGAATCATGCATTTAACAGACTCATAGTATGATGTATTACAATGTATTTTGAATTATTGAGTAGTTTGTTTATGTACAACTGTGTGTGAATAAAAATTATTTTCTGCAACCATAGAATCTTGAGAGCAAAATTATCAGATATCTAAAGAATGAACTGGAAAAGTTTAAGAAAATCTTACAAGAAGAAAACAGACAAGACTTTGTAAAGCACTTTAATGAAAACAGAAGCATAATTACAGAAGCAGCTCTTGATCTCACACTCTTCTTCCTGAGAGAGATGAAGCAAGATGAAGCAGCTGATACTCTCGAGGGTAAGACTCATGGCCATCTGTCAGACTGTCACTTACAAATATAGCTGGAAAGTCTAGACTATAACTATCTGTTTCTTTTTTCCTGTGTTTAGGTGAGCTGTTCTTCATTAATCAGCTTAAATGTGGCCTGAAGAAGAAATATCAAAATGTGTTTGAAGGAATTGCACAGCAAGGAGACTCCACACTTCTGAATAACATCTACACAGATCTCTATATCACTCAGGGTGCGAGTGAACAGGTCAACACTGAACATGAGATCAGACAGATTGAAGCTGCTTCCAGACGTCATCAGTCACTAGAGATACAGGTTGAATGCAAACATTTGTTTGAAGCAGCTGAACAAGACGAGCAGATCAGAACTGTCCTGACAACAGGAGTTGCTGGCATCGGGAAATCAGTCTCTGTACAAAAGTTTGTTCTGGATTGGGCTGAAGGAAAAGAAAATCAAGACATCAGCTTCATATTTCCTCTTCCATTCAGAGAGATGAACTTAATGGAGAAAGAAAACCAAAGTTTAAAAGACCTCATAACTCAGTTTTTCCCACAGACTAAAGGACTGAACCTTACAAGAAGCACACGATTCAAAGTGCTGTTCATCCTTGATGGATTGGATGAATGTCGTCTTCCTCTGAACTTTGCTGGTAATGAGACGTGTCGTGATGTATCTTCAGCAGTCTCTCTTGATGTTCTCCTGACGAAACTCATCAAGGGAAATCTGCTTCCTTCTGCTCTCATATGGATCACCAGCAGACCAGCAGCTGCCAATAAGATTCCTGCTGACTGTATCGACCGGCTGACAGAGATACGAGGATTCAATGATGCCCAAAAGGAGGAGTACTTCAGAAAGAGACTCACAGATCAGAATCAGGCCAGAGAAATCATTGATCACATTAAACAGTCAAAGAGTCTCTTTATTATGTGCCACATCCCAGTCTTCTGCTGGATTTCAGCCAATGTTCTCCTGAACATTCTCAAGGAGAACAGAAATACTGAACTGAAACACAGGGATAATTCTGAAACACTGCATGAATCTCCCAAGACTTTGACACAGATGTACACACATTTTCTCCGCTTTCAGATCCAGCATAGCAGAAGAAAGTATGATGGAGAAAACACAGCAGATGTTTCCTGGGATCCAAACCTCATCCTTTCACTGGGAAAACTGGCCTTCCAGCAGCTGGAAAGAAACAATGTGATCTTCTATGACAGTGATCTGAAAGACTGTGGCATTGACGTCTATAAGGCATCGGTGTACTCAGGCATGTGTACCCAGATCTTTTGGGAGGAGACAGGAATCATTCTTGGTACCATGTACTGCTTTCTTCACTTGAGCATTCAGGAGTTCATTGCAGCCCTTTATCAACATCTGTTTCTAGACAGTGACAAGAAACATCTATCTATTTTTAGACAGAAAAGTAAAAATAAAGTCATGACAGATTTGCTGAAGACTGCAGTAGACAAGGCTCTGGAAAGTGAGAATGGACATCTGGACCTTTACCTTCGCTTCCTTCTCGGTCTGTCACTCCAGTCAAATCGACAACTCTTACGAGGCCTGTTGACACAGCAGAATGACAGAGACCAGAGCAAAGAGGAAATAATTGCGTACATCAAGCAGAAACTTGAAGGAAATCTGTCTCCAGAGAGATCCATCAATCTGTTCTACTGTCTGAATGAACTGAACGACCAAACTCTGCTGAAAGAGATTCAGTCTCACCTCAGTAGTGGAAGTCTGTCATCTGCTGACCTTTCACCTGCCCAGTGGTCTGCTGTGGCCTTTGTGTTGTTGACCTCAGAGGAGGAGCTGGAGGAGTTTGAGCTTCAGAAATTCCAGAGATCAGACGAGTGTCTCATCAGACTGTCAGCAGTCATCAAAACCTCCAAAAGAGCTCTGTAAGTCAAAGTCCTTCTTTCATCTAAATAGATGTTTGCTGATATTAAATAATACAATAATAATGATATTGAACATGCACAATATTGATATTGTCGGCACTTCAAAATACTGTGATTGATTGTTTATTATTTAATATTTTAGTGTTTTAATTACATTCAGATTAATGTATTGGCAGTGGTTGTTTAAGTGATAGTTTACCCAACAATGTAAATTGACTCATTTACTCACCCTCAAGCTGTTATAAACCTTTCTAAAAGTTTCTTTCTCCAGTTGAACATAAAAGAAGATGATTTGAAGAAAGCTGGAAACCTGTAACCTTTGACTAACATAACATTTGTTTTTCCAACTATGGAGGTCAATGGCTAATGGTTTTCATGTTTAAAAAATAGTTTGTGTTTATCAGAATAAAGAAAGTCATAAAGCTTTGGCACCACTTGAGGGAAAGTAAGTGTTTGCATTAACTATCTCTTTAAAAACAAATAAACCATTAAACTACATTATCTATTAGCAGTAGCTGATGTTATTGATAAAGCGAAAGCTTATTTGAAGAGTACAGTTTTCTTAACACTTCTATGAAATTTAGTAGATGAATGTAAGAAACTCAGGTCTGCTCAGCATCTGTTGTTATCCTCTGTCATGGAGGATCATTTTATAGCTGACTTGGGAATTTTTATGTGTTGTATTGTTTCTTTTGTGTGGAAATTGCATAAACGTTAGCTATAATACAGTAATACAGTTAGCTATAATACTATAATAATATGATACAGCACCTTTAAAGTCCTTTCTGGTAAGAGTAGAATGATCACACTGATGTTGTTTTCTCCATTTTGTCTATTTTGATCCATCTTTATGCTGATAATTATCAGGTAACAATGATCTATGTCCCTGTTAAGGGATAAAATTTGTTGTTGCCTTTTAGTTCACTCAGGCCCGGATTGGCTAATCGGGTGAACTGGGAGAATTCCCGGTGGGCCGGTCCGTTTTTTTGCCACGAGGGGCGGTGTCCCTAGCTGCTTGCATTCTCAGCAGTTGCACTTTTTTTCATTTATTTATTTATTTGACCATAGCCTCACTCTTTTTATTCATTATTTTGCCGCAGCTCCGCTCTTTTTTATATTTTTTCTCGCAGCCCCGTAAACAAAATGCAGCCTGCAAATTATTAATGATGTAACTATCATCATTCGACTCTAAACAGCGGCACCTTAGTGAATTCGAATAATTAATTTTGATTAATAATACACCTGCTCAATGAAAATCAGATGATTCATTACATTAATAAATCTGACATAACTTGATCAGAAATTTAAAAAGGAGAGAAAAAGATTAAGCCATCAGTAAAAGTCTTGCAGGTCATAGTGCCATATTTGTTCATTGTACAATTCATTCCAGCCACATATTATCAACAGCGCCACTGTGGTCCAGTGGTCAGCACGTTAAAATATGACACGGCCTACCCGTGTTCGAACCTCATCTGAAAAATTATTATTATTTTTTTTTTCTTTTTTTTTATTGTTAAGACATATAATACTGTTAGGGTTGTTGGAAATTTGAAGTTCTAAAGCAGCTGTTTTCTTGAAAAATGACGTGAAAGTGTCCTTAGAAACTGAATTGGAAATGACCTTATTTTAATAGTCAGTCGTGAACTGAGATGGGCCGGTCCAAGGCTTGAAACTCCAGGGCTGAAAAGGAGTCCCACTCCGGCCCTGCGTTCACTTATGTTGTAGTGTCTACTATAAAGGTCAATAACTTACTCACAACTATCCTTTAACTTAGTCCCTTCTTTACATTGTAATTTAACAAGGGGTGGAGAGTAACTGGGCCAACTAACAGGGGTAACATGAGGAAAAACTAGGGTGGCAAACAGAGCACACACACACACACACACACACAAACACACAACAGTACAAGGACAGGCCAACCAGGACCATGACATAGCTCACTTCTAGGAGCAGATTCCAGATGATCCTCAGAGGAAAACTCAAAACAAGAGTGAGTTCAGCAAGCTGGAGATACTACAGTGGACAAGAGTGATGGGTGAGAGATAGGGAGGAGGTCAAAGACAAGGTAGGGACTACTGGACAGTAAACCAGGGCAGATCCTGTGGATCAGGATAAACAGCTGGCGCACAGAGCTATAGTGAAGCTGGTAAAACTCTCCATGATGATGCAGGTGTAGCAGAAGCCCAACTTTGTGGAGGTTTCAAACACCCTTAGATTGCCTGGGTGTCCTTAAATGTTGCATTCACAATTGGCATCTGTAAAAGTATAGGAATGTGGCTCGTGGTCCTCAACAGCTGGATCACAGTACCCTAACAGCTGGGGTTATGGTAGCCATCTTTTTAAGTGGGGAGGCAGACATCTTGGAAAGGTACTTAGGGTTAGCAGCCATGGCAGGCGTTGAAGCTACATGATTTGAGAGTGTTGAAACTGCTGTACTAGAGAGCACTGAAACTGTAGACATGGTTGGATGAGGCTGAGAAGCTGCAGGCAAGATTACAGGGAAGCAGTCCTTATCACTGGCATGGAGGAATCTTTAGAAACAAGAACATACAAACAGCAAACAACAATAAATATGTTAATTTTTTTCCACATAAACATTTCCACAACTTTTAAGAATAATAACAATTCATTACATTTACATAGTGCTTTTCTAGGCACTCTAAGCACTTTACACATAGGGGGGATCTCATCCACCACCAGTGTGCAGCATCCATCTGGATGACGCGACAGCAGCCATTTTGCTCCAGCTGATAGGTGGAGAGGAGGTGATGAAGCCAATTATGACATGGGGAGGGTTTGGAGGCCATGATGGACAGAGGCCAGTGGGCAAATTTGGCCAGGATGCCAGGGTTAAACCTCTTTTTCAAATTGGGATTTTTAACCTCAGGACCTCAATTTAACGTCTCAACCGAAAGACGTTGCTCACTGAGCGCTCAATGGGGCATTAAGACCCACAAAAACTGCAGGTTGGGCACCCCCTGCTGGCCTCTCTAACACCACTTCCAGCAACAACCTAGCTTTCCCATGTGGTCTCCAGGTACGGACCGGGTGCAACCCTGCTTAGCTGCAGTGGGTGACCATGTGAGAGTTGCAGAGAGCTAGCTGCCGGCTACAAAAAGCTAGTTTTTAAAGATGCTACAGAAAATGACTGTTGTTTGTTTGTTAAAATAATAATAAATAAAACATCTTTTTAAAGTATATATTTTTAACAACTTACAGTCAGAGGTGGGTAGAGTATCCAAAGTTTTACTCAAGTAAAAGTAAAAGTACTTTCGGAAATTTTTACTCAAGTAAAAGTAACAATCCTAAAAGTTACTCGAGTAAACGTAAAAAAGTATCTGATGAAATAATTACTCAAGTAAATAGTAATAGGGCTCACCGGCGCTTGAGGACGAGGGCTCACCGGCGCTTGAGGACGAGGGCTCACCGGCGCTTGAGGACGAGGGCTCACCGGCGCTTGAGGACGAGGGCTCACCCGCGCTTGAGGACGAGGGCTCACCCGCGCTTGAGGACGAAGGCTCACCGGCACTTGAGGACGAAGGCTCAAAGAAACTTAAAAATGAAGCCTCAACAATCTTAGAAAAGTAAGGTTCAATGAGTCTTGAAAAAGAATCAGAAAAAATAGAAAACAGTTCAAAAGCAATGGAGGATGAGGACTCAAAGGTGATTTCTGGAGCAGATACTGAACTGACAGTCATGTCAGGCTGAATCTTTAAATGAGCAGGAATACTAAACAAAATCTCTGAACTGCTGATCACTTTGGGCAAAGGCTGTAAGGTTGTGACAATCCTGAGCAAAAAGTCTGGAGTAATGGCTATCTTACTGAATGATTCATGACTAGCAGGTCTCTTAAGGAGAGCCTCCATGTCATCAGCCATCATTGAAAGAGGTCCTGGAGAAACAGTGAACTCAATCAAATTCTCTGGACTAGTGATCACTGCAGGCTGAGATCCTAAAGGATCCATCGATTTAAGCAGAGACTTGACACTGGCCAGAATATTAGAGAGAGTGTCAAAACATTCTACAGCCTCAATAACACATTCAGGAATGATGGTTGTTTGAGGTGGAGATCCGGGGGTGATGCCAATTTTGGGAAATGAATCAAGCTCAAAACTATTACTTTTAAGGTGCATAACAAAATCCCAAAATTAAACAATCTTCAGATCCTCCATCTCCTTCGTAGATAAAGGATGATCCAGACATTGATTAAAGATGTTACTAAGTTCATAGTCAGACAGTCTCAGTCCCACTGACAAGGTCTAAAATGACTGTGCAAAGGCTCCTACCTCCAAACCCTGTTGGCGTTCAGCCACTAATGCCTGGAGACAAAACACTCGCTCCTTCTCAGTTGCAGGTGAAAGAACCTGAAAACTCATCCTCCCAAAAAACAGCAAAACCAAAAAAATTCTGCTGCTGGATTTGAATGGCCTTAGGATTATGTCACGAAATAGGGAATGATCACAAAATGCAAAAATCCAAGTGCAGCAGTTTATTATAACAAAGGATGCAAATTTAGTCCAAACAAGAGAACAGGCAAAAATCCAAAAACGAGTAAATGCAAAAACAGGGTAGGAGTGCTAAAGAGTACTAACGAAAACAAACACAAAAAAGAAATCAAGAATTATCAAAATAAAAAAACTAGATGACCAGACAAACATACCAAACGTGAGGAGCTAACAAAATCCTAAGGCAACTAAAACAGAGAACAAGAGGGTTTATAAAGACAGGACTAAATTAACAAACATGAAACAGCTGTAACATAACACAATCAGTGATACAAAGGATTATCGGAAATGAAGTGAAACTACAAAACAAACAAGTGCCCTCAAGTGTCCAAACTAGGGCACTGCAACAGGTGTGACATATATATGTCATCTAACAAGAAGGAACTTGTTTTCCTTTTCCATACACAACCAAGCAAAATGCTACACTTATCACCACGGTTTGACACACAGCTCAATTGTGAAAACACTAATTTCTACACTAATTACTAACCAACCACTGTACTATAGGCCTATAAATAGGTCAAAGGTTATGGGACACCAGGCTGTTTTGGTCAAAAAAAAAAAAAGAAAAACTTCTCAAATACTCTCATACTCACCTTATCTAAATCCTAAATTTCTCTAGAAAAGAAATTGTTCTCTGCCTGCCGCTGTAAAGTGTATGATGGCCAACCCTATAGCATGACACTTATTTAGGCAAAGGATGCTTTTCCTTCCAAGACCCCCCTCACACAATTGTGTTCTTTACTGTATTCTAAAGATCATACTTTAACTTTACGTGTTTTTTAAATCATTTTTACATACAGTAACGGTATGTTATTCATTCATTTTCTTGTTGGCTTAGTCCCTTTATTAGTCCCTTATCCAGCAAGTTTTTACGCAGCGGATGCCCTTCCGGCCACAATCCATCTCTGGGAAACATCCACACACACACACACTCATGCACTACAGACAATTCAGGCTACCCAATTCACCTGTACCACATGTGTTTGGACTGTGGCAGGGATAACATGCAAACTCCACACAGAAACGCCAACTGAGCCAAGGCTCAAACTAGAGACCTTCTTGCTGTGAGGCGACAGCACTACCCACTGCGCCACTGCTTTGCCCTTACACCAATAATGTTTGGCCTAATAAATATTTTATGTTTCTACATGTGATTGGTGTTTACAATTTACCTTTTCCCCCTCTCAGCAGATTATTTACACAGCAGAACTCTGTATTGAACTGTATAAGCCTATGAAAGAGCAAAGAGCTTTAGAACAACAGTGTTGACATGCTATATCCGAAAGTGTTATATTATAAAAGAAGTGTTCGCCGTTTGATGCAAATGCTTGTGTGTTTATGGCATTTTAAATGCAGTGTTACATTTTAAAGGAGATGTGATGCCTGCTGTATTTTTTGTGTGCAGTTTTGAGAATTGTGTGTTTTGAAAAGGAGATGCTGTTTTGAAAATGTGTGTAAGCAGTTGGAAAGAAATTGAAATAAAGAGTTTGGCTATTGAAACATCTAAAGGAAGCTATTTAATTGTGTTTTATGGACATAAATTATATTTAAAGCTAAAATCGCTAGATGTGCTCACTTATTAGTGAAGTTATATCAGTCACTACAGTCATATGTGCTTCAAACTATTAAACACACCAGATGAACACATCAATATTGTTTTTGTCCTCTACACAGGCTACAGGGCTGTAATCTCAATGTTCGGTGTTGTGAGAGTTTGTCTTCAGCTCTACAATCCTCAAACTGTTTGCTGAGAGAGCTGGACCTGAGTAACAATGACCTGCAGGATTCAGGAGTGAAGCTTCTCTCTGATGGACTGAAGAGTCAACACTGTAAACTGGAGACACTGAGGTAAATGATTCTTCACTCAACAGTAACTGCAAAAAGCTACATATTAGGGCTTTTCATACATACAAATGTTAACCCTGGGCAGGGCCACTGCTGGCCAAAAGGGTGCTGTATGCGAAAACTTACTGTGATGCCGTCACAGAGGAACAAAAACATACAAACATATTTATTTAAACATGTATTTATTTAATTATATATATAAATATGCATACAAACACTCAAAATTATACTTAAATGTTAAAATATTTACATTATAAAATAATAGTTTACATCGAAATAAACACTGACAAGTGTTCTTCTGAAACACTCCCACTTTCAAACATTTACAAAAGAAATAAAAAAGAAAAAAAACAATCTCTGTACCTGTAGAGATGGGTTGTCCTCAGTGCTGCATACTGTATCTGTACCTGTGCAGCTGCTGTTGCCTTTAGAGCAGTGCTGTTCATACTACCTCATCTTCAATTGTAAAAAATTTCAGCATTGACTGCCATGTACAATACAGAAGAAATTGGTCATTTAAAGGAAAAAACTCTTGAAATATCATTATGATAATGGGTTAGTCAACCACTTTTCATAATGAGTAACTACAATTAAAATGCAGATTTAACTTGCACTATAATCTAAGGTGACAAAAACTGACCTGACTTACAAACTGACTTGCTTTCAATATAAATCAAAGACATTTGCATTTTTTAAGAATTAATGAGTTTACTTTTAAACAAAAATTTTGTTAACATTTTGAAAGAAATGAATTCATGCAACAAAAAAATGGTTTCTGGTATGTGACTTACAGTAATTTGACTCAATTAATATTATTGATCTTTCAGAAACCACAGAATGAGTCAGTTTTGTCATTTCATATTGTAATGTACCAAAAAATAAAACGGCCTATTTAAAACTCACCAATCCATTGATGTTTAGATTAAAGAGACTTTATTGTCATTGCAGTAATGCAACAAAATTTAGTTAACTTGGCAGCTCTTAGAAAGAACAGCAGCTATAAGAAATGTAGAAATAGACAAAACAATAAACAATGATAACTGCAAAAAATATATATAATTATATAATATAATATAATATGATATAAATATATATATATATATATATATATATATATATATATATATATATATATATATATATATATATATATATATATAATACATACAGTGAAATAATTGTGCAGTGCTTGTGTATGTAAGTGGTCTACAAACAGAATTGTAAAGTATTGCACAAGTTAATAAACATATTCGAGTTTGTGTAATTATCAGCAATATGGGGAAAATGGGCAAACGCGAAAAGTCATTAAACATGTTCTGTCATAGTTTAAAGCACAATGCATAGCAGCAAAGCAGGAAACTGAACGTAAACAACAACAAATAAGGCAGATTTGTGCAGTAGAGGAGAAGTTTAAACGTTAGTCTAACTAATTTACTTACAAATTTTAAACAAAATGTAATGTTTTCCAGATTCATAAATACATATGTTACCTGAAAGTGATGCACCTGATTCATCTTGTACTTTTGTCCTCTTCTCGGCTCCAGACTGCTGTTGTCTTTTACCTGTCATTGAGCTGCAACTTGCGTCATTTATAATTCAATGCTGCTTACAGCCTCAAAGATAAGTGGACTGCGCCACGTGTACAAAGAAAAAAATTGTCACTTTTTTTGCGTTTGTCATAAAATGAAATTTAACAACATATTTTAAAACAACACCACATTGTTTTTTTTAAAATATTATATCAGTTTATGTTAATATTACTAAAAAAATATTTATTTTTTAATTTAATCATTTTCTTTTTGGTCCCTTTATTAAACTGGAGTCGCCACAGCTGAATGAACCGCCAACTTATCCAGCATATGTTTTACGCAGCAGAAGTCCTTCCCGCCGCAACCCTTAATAAGTATTAATATATATATTTTTTTTAAGCAACGGAGATGGTGCCCCACTTCTGGAGTAGGTGCCCTATGCAACCTGCGTACTCTGCGTATAGGGAGCTGCGGTACTGACCCTGAGTGATACTAAACCCAGGATAACAGAAATTATGGTTTATCAGTAATTATGTTTCACACTGCTCATACCTGTAGTTAACAAATAATCAAGAGTATTCATTAACAGATGATTCATTAACTGTACATCCTAAACCTCTGTTTAACACTCTTATTTGCATATTTCGGTTGTCACGTTGCTGATTGGATGAACAGCAGGCAATCTTATGGTTTAATCACTCATAATGCAGAATTTAATAAAGTGCAGCAGAAAGCCCAATGGTGTCCAGACACAGCCTCTTAGCTCCTTTAAACAGAAACTTTCAACACTTGCTCTAAGTTCTTCTTGCTCTTCTGCTTTGGAGCTGACTCAGATGACTGGTGCTGTGTGTAGAGGTTCTTTGATTTGACACAGCATCTAAAAGTCCAGACACAGCCTTTGAGCGCTGGTGAGCAGAAACTTTCAACACTTTTCCCACCTCTAAGTAATTCCTGGTTTGCTGCTTTGGAGCTGACACTGATGAGCTGTACTGTATATAGAGGTTCTTTTAACTTGACACTGAATCTAAACAAAGTTTCACTCATGTGCATGATGCTTTAAAAAACGTGAGGTGTAAGAGTAATCATTACACAATCATAATGCTAATAAACTAAATTAACTCTCCTCATGTCGTCAGCTATATAAAATGTCACTGTGTAGGTCATTAGTTTCAAGAAAACAAATACTAAAGTACAAATAAATGAAAACAAGGAGCAAATCATGTCATCTAACATCTCCCGATTACTCCAGTTTACACAGTTTCCATCTTTGAACATGTATTTTCTCTCACTGACTGCTGTTTTCATGATGCACGCTTTCCGTTTCTGACAGATCATGAGCCTAGCTGATCAGTTTCTGATTTGCTGTTTCTGTTGCCCAAGTGTCCAGAAGCAACAAGCAAACATTCCTGTTTCACACTGAACAAACTTAGCATCGTATTTGTAGTGTTAACCTTGTATTGTGGTGCTAACACTGCTCCATTGCAGGTCTTCATAACCCTAAGTAAAATGCAGTGCTAACACTGCTTTCAGATTACAGATGTAAAATGTGTCTTTACTTGGTTTAAAAGCAGTGTAAACAGCCCTAAAGTGTTACTGGATGTGGAGTCTCTTTAGTGGATTGCATAAGAAGAAACAACACATCTGCAAGGTGTGATTTTATTCATATCAATACAAATGTGTGTGTATTGAATCAGATTGAAATTCATTTGTTCATTCATCCATTTCCTTCAGCTTAGTCCCTTACTTATCAGGGGTCACCACAGCGGAATGAACGGCCAACTATTCCAGCATATTTTTACACAGCAGATGGCCTTCCAGTCACAACCCAGTACTGGGTAACAGATTGAAATTGCCAAATGTGTAAAATGCTAAATGCTATAAAGAGCAAAAAGTCAAGAGCAATAACTATTCTAATATACTCCAGTATGACGAACAGTTAAAGGAATCAGTGTATGTAATCAAAATTATCTGAAATAATTCTGATTGCTCGTTCACCTAAAACATAATATTGGAAAGGCTGTATGTGAAGGAGAGTCAGCAGTCATGAATATTGATGTGATACTTTAAGATGTCCTTCTGGGGTCAAATGGTGCTTTATTTCTCACAGCATACTTTACAGCTTCATGTGATGTATTATGAACAATGTCTTTGCTCTGTACATACTTTGCTGTGTGTTATAAAGATGATGTTGAATCTTTGTTGAGTGTGTGAGTGTGTGTGTTTGCTGATGCGAGGGCTCGATCAATAAGGAGAGCTAATCAGGATGTGTGTGTTCATCACTGCTGTTGACATGAGCAGAAACAGCAGTCAGCATCTTCACAACACAAAGAGATGTGTGATTGTCCAACTGTGTGATGTGGACTATTGCTGTGTTTGTAGATTGTCTGGCTGTATGGTGACAGAGGAAGGCTGTGGTTTTCTGTCTTCGGCTCTGACTTCAAACCCCTCACACCTGAGAGAGCTGGATCTGAGCTACAATCATCCAGGAGATTCAGGAGTCAAGCTGCTCTCTGAACAACTGGAGGATCCAAACTACACACTGGACACACTCAAGTATGTGGAGCATCACTGGCCTTATGCTTTTGCACTGAATGGCTTTAAAAACAAACTAAAAAGGTACTTTCTAATATTCCGTTTTCTGTGATGGTTATGGGGTGAGGACAGACAAGATACAGCTTGTAGAGTATTACAGTCCTGTCTATGAAGAGCAAATAATTTATTATCAAATTAATCTGTAAATGTTGGAGTGTATTGGGTCAGTTGTGACATTAAGCGGGACACACTGTACAGTTTCAGCATTTGAGCTGAGCAGAGAAACTTCCTCCATTTCTGCTGAAGAATCCTAAAATATCAGGTCAGGAATAGGGTTGGGGATTGAAAATTGATTCAGATTCTGGAATCAGACACTTAGATAATTATTAAGATACTTTTTATATAAAATGAACATTTCCATTTCTCTTATCGATTCCTGTGCAAACATTTTTATTTTTTCATCTTTAATTATATAAACAATGTAAGAATCAGCTCTTTGGTTTAAATCACATTTAAACTTTGGGGATTTGAATCTAAAGAATTCAACTTCTAACATTTGCTAAGTTCTTAGCATTGCAACCTAAGAGAAACCATAAAAGCAGAGATTTTCACTGTTCTTTGCTTCTTAAATATAATTCACACCAGTTTCAGCAATGGATAGAAACCTTGTTTTTGTTACTTGCATTCTGATTGAATTTTGGCTTTCTTGACTGGTCCAAAGGGAACTCTCGGTGAAGCTGATTGGTCAGTGTAGCAACTCCAATGACGTTCTGGAATTTCCTCGTCGATGAATAGGGGTTTCCTTATTTTCAGGGAAGCTTGGAGTCGGTTGCTAGGGATACGGATGTTGGACGAGGCGGCATTCGAAGCCCTTCCTTGGGTTTTTGTAGTTATGACGGGGTTTCACTAGCATCATGTCTAGACAGACTATGTCCTCTTACATCCAGGCCAGCCCGTGCCAGTCCTTCTGCACCCTGGCTCTCTGATGTTCTCCGTGAGCATCGCTCAAAACTTCGGGCTGCAGAGAGAATTTGGCGAAAAACAAAAAATCCTGAACAGCTCATAACATACCAAACTCTTATATCCTCTTTCTCGACTGAGGTTACTTCTGCAAAGCAGACATATTTCCATCAGAAAATCAACAATGCCACCAATCCTCGCCTACTTTTTAAAACATTTTCCTCCCTCCTCTATCCTCCTCCTCCTCCACCCGCATCCTCCACACTTACTACTGATGACTTTGCTACATTATTTTGCACCAAAACTGCAAAAATCAGTGCTTAATTTGCTGCACCTACAACAAACACGCAAGATACACCACCAACACCACACACACTCAGCTCTTTTTCTCAGCTCTCTGAGTCTGAGGTGTCCAAACTCGTGCTATCTAGCCATGCAACCACCTGTCCACTCGATCCCATTCCCTCTCATCTCTTGCTAAACCATCTCTCCTGCAGTCATACCAACACTGACTCACATAATCAACACATCTCTTGACTCTGGTTTATTCCCCACTTCATTTATGCATGCTGGGGTAACCCCACTGCTAAAGAAACCCAACCTGGATCAAACGCTACTTGAAAACTACAGACCGGTATCCCTGCTTCCATTCATGGCCAAGATTCTGGAGAAAGTTGTGTTCAATCAAGTCCTGGACTTTCTTACTCAAACCAGCCTCATGGACAACAAGCAATCTGGCTTTAAGAAAGGCCACTCAACTGAGACTGCCCTGCTCTTGGTCGTGGAGGATCTCAGACTGGCTAAAGCAGATTCAAAATCATCAGTCCTCATTTTGCTGGACTTGTCAGCTGCTTTTGACACTGTCAACCACCAGATCCTGCTATCTACGCTCGAGTCACTGGGCTTTGCAGGCACGGTTATTCAGTGGTTCAGATCTTACCTCTCTAACAGGTAATTCAGGGTGTCTTGGAGGGGAGAGGTGTCCAACCTACAGCATCTAAACAGTGGGGTAACTCAGGGCTCTGTTCTTGGGCCACTTCTCTTCTCCATCTACACGACATCTCTTGGACCAGTCTTACAGAAACATGGATTTTTCTAACACTGCTATGCTGATGATACCCAGCTATACCTCTCTTTTCATCCTGATGATCCCTCGGTTCCAGCTCGCATCCCAGCCTGCCTGTCAGACATTTCACACTGGATGAAAGATCATCATCTTCAGATTAACCTCGCGAAAACGGAAATGCTTGAAGTTTCTGCCAACTCGACTCTGCACCATAACTTTTCAATCCAGATGGATGGGGCAACCATTACTTCATTTAAAATGGTAAAAAGCCTTTGAGTAACGATTGATGACCAACTACATTTTTCTGACGACATTTCTAAAACAGCTCGATCTTGCAGATTCGCACTTTATAACATCAGAAATGTCCGACCCTTCCTATCTGAACATGCAGCTCAACTCCTTGTTCAAGCTCTTGTTCTCTCCAAACTGGATTACTGCAACTCTCTACTAGTGGGGCTTCCAGCTAACTCTATCAAACCTCTTCAGCTGCTTCAGAACACAGCAGCACAAGTGGTCTTTAATGAACCTAAAAGAGCATATGTCACTCCGCTACTCACCCGTTTGCACTGGCTGCCAGTTGCTGCTCGCATTAAATTCAAAGCTCTGATGTGTGCTTACAAAGCTACCTCTGGCTTTGCTCGTTCTTATCTGCTCTCACTTCTGCAGATTTATGTGCCCTCCAGAAACTTGCATTCTGTGAATGAACGTTGCCTCGTGGTTTCATCCCAAAGAGGGAAGAAATCACTTTCCAGAACTCTCGCATTCAATCTGCCCAGTTGGTGGAATGAACTCCCTAACTGCATCAGAACGGCAGTCACTTTCTGTCTTTAAGAAACGACTAAAAACTCAACTATTTAGTCTCCACTTTCCTTCCTAATCTGCAATTGCCTCTCTGGCTATACTATTAACTGTACTCAAAAAAAATTACATTACTAATGCTTTGCTTCTTAGACTTTACACACCTGAAACTTGCCTACAGCACTTATTCATTGTTGCTCTTATAGTTGTGTAAATTGCTTCCTTGTCCTCATTTGTAAGTCGCTTTGGATAAAAGCGTCTGCTAAATGACTAAATGTAAATGTTTCAGAGTTCAGATGTGTTGACCCGATGGCTTGTTGTTGAAGTGGTTGCACAAGCAGATCGGGGGTTGAGCCGGCAGCAGGTGAAGGTCGCGGTTTGCTCCGTGATGTAACGGCCACTGTACGAGAAGAGCGACGTCCGAGCAGCGACGGGGGGGACGACTGGCAAAAATGACCGGCAAAAGACGACAAAGAAGTTTCCTTGTTCAAAGTTTATAGGCTTTGGTATAGGCTGGGCCTACACAATGATTAGTCCAATCAGAGAAGCTGCGGGGTGGGGTCACACCTCAACTGCCTCTTCTAGAAGGCCGGGTTGACACATTGTGTGGGTGCTGCTTTGATAGGATAGTTGTTAAAATAAAGTATCATATAACATGGACACCTTTCATAGTATGGTTTCTTCATACCAATGCATTTGCAACTTTCCTAGCTTTCAATCAATACCAAACATGAAGTATTTCACAAGCATTCTGTAGATTTCATATGTCACCGAGGCCTATAACTCAATAACTATCCATAACAGTTTGTTAAACACATGGAAAATGAACACACAAAACCTACAGACACATAAAGCAAACATATATTACTTAAATAATTACAGTTTTACTTAAATGTCCATTTAAACTTTGGAAGCTTTTCTGGTTGCTTCTGTCTCTGTCTGAGATTGTGTATTGCCTTGCAGACACCATTTGCAGGCACGGACAAAAGGGGCTTTGATGAGCTTTCTCAAAAACTGGTTTGGGGGGTCTTTGAGTGTAGCCTCTTTTATTGTGTTAAGATGTAAAGTTGATAAGCACGAATTTGTGATCGTGACTGGCAAGTCATCCTGTAGATAGCTTTTTTGCTGGGTGCCTGTGGATTTCTTTGAAAATGAAATCAAAGTTCAGACATGTAGGCACCAACCAATCTTTTGAGGATAATATGGTCTGTGACTTGTTCGGTTCTGGAAGGATCCGTTGACTCCCTACAACATAGTTTAGAGATGGACTGCAACATGTGCAAAACAGATCCCAGAGGCGATCGGTACATTTATAGCTGTGGATATGAGATATGGTCTCGAAATTGCCATGATGTCGTGCGACCAGTTTTCACAGCAAAATGTTCACCACATGTGCAGAATTAGGAGGCATTCACGCAGCGCTTAGGAATAGTTTAAAACAGTTGACATGTCAACGTGCTGCAGTAAACAGCCAGCAATGCTTGCCCCGCCTTTTTATTGGCCCACTGCGTTAGAACAGAACGCGATTGGTTGATATCAGCTGTCAATCACTTAGTTCCAATGACAGGGAGCTACAGCCGCAAAAATGTAAATAGCTGGATACGAGAGAATGAAAATAACACTGAAAGATTTAGTTTTAGAATTCAGCTAAAGTATAATGGCACAATACTGCTATTAAGATGACATATGCAAATAATAAGTAATATGTCAATATCATATGTGCAATATCAGATACCACCCGTGAGAACAGCACAGTTATTATTGTCAATTCAGTTCATCTTATTCATGTCAACACACATGAGAAGGGTGCGCGACGTAGCCAATTTGATGACCGGGAGATTATCACTAGTTTGCGGGCATCCGGAGACTCGCGAAACTTCCCACCCTACTCATAATTCTCTCTTCATATAGCCGTATACCTATTACATATCCATTAAACAAAGTGATATAACCGCGCTCGGATCGTATCGCTTTCTCACTGCAATCGATCCGCTTCAGAGTTTGTTTCAATCGAGCCGAGACCACCTCATTCAATCGATCTCGGAGCGATTGATTTGGAGCGGATCCTAGCGCGATTGGTGGTTTCACATATGCCAAACGAACCGTGTTAAATGGGCAAACGAGACAGGTTCCGAAACAAAAGTGTAGGTGTGAAAACACCCTAAAACGTGTAGTAACGGTGCTCATCATTTTTGGTGGGTGTGACTAAATTTTGTCTGATCCGCCTAAATATTTGAAGTTAGGAGTACCGGTGCTACAAAGAAAAAAGGTTAATTTTGAGTCCTGTGAGACCTTAATCGTTAGTGGAAATGTAGGGTTTTAAGAAAATGTAAATGCAATAGAGCCCTGTTGCTTTTTTCCTTCATAAGCCCATTTCAGTAAGTTAATTCCTGCTTTCAGATCCATTAAAATGGCAGATGATAGTCAAATCAAGCAGATCTGTGGTGTCTGAAGAGACGGTGGACACTCATCTTTCTGAAAAAAAAAAATATTTAAAAATAGATTGAAACTGAGTTCCATATAAAAACTAAATTGTTGTTTTCTTTTTATTTGTTTAACTGCTACAATATAATATTTATTTTTTTATAAGCAGCTTTTTGGTTTTGAGCATAAGGAAGGATTTGTTTTATTTCCTGCTAAGCAGAAACCTTTATTACTATAGTATAGCTCTATTACTGTTTAAAGTAAAAAAAAAAAAAAAAAAATAAAAAGATCAAACTTTTATGATGTTAGTTTTAATACATTAAAAAATTTAAATCAGAGACATCCTCTGGCTTTTTTCTTCTTTTGCTGCATCGAAAACATACCGAACCGTGACACCACTGTGTCGTACTGAACCGTGATTTTTGTGAACCGTTATACCCCTACTATACTGTAAATGAATATCAGCTGCTTCAGTCCAACATTTACGTCAGCAGGAGGATAAAGATGAAACCAGGGTGGACATTTCAAGAAGACAATGATCCAAAACACAGCCAAGGAGACTCTCAGAAGCTTTCAGGGAAAGAAAATCAAGCTGTATAATGGCCCAGTCAATTACCTGATCCAAATCCAATAGAAAATAAAAAAATAAAGCTCAGATTTGATAGACGAGACCCACAAAACCATCACGATTTTGACACTCTGTTGAAGTCTGTGAGAAACTCTCACCGGAGTAATGCATGTGAATTCATTCTCTATATGAGAGGCGTCTTTAAGCTGCTAGCACCACAAGTCTTTTATATAAAGTATTAATTACATTTCAGCAGTTCAGCTCCTTCTCCTTCTGTCATTTCATTGTTATTACACATAACTCATTTCTCAGATTTGTTTGTTTTTTTAGTTTTATTTTTATGTTTAAATTGTTTGAGTTTTTACCACAATCTGCTTCAATTCCATGTCAACAGCTCCTGTAGAAATATTATTCCCAGGAGAAAACATGATGTGTTCAATACGTATATCCCCCACTGTACATATTAAACCTGTAAAACAGATAAAGTGCAGATATAGGTCTAATAGATGAGAAATAAATCAAATCAAGCATCTATAATCTCATTATTTAATGCAGTAAGTAGGCTGGCCTATACATAAAGTGTGTTTAATTGATCTGGAGCTTTAATAATATCTGCTCTAGTAAGTTAGAAAAATTGCATCAGTAGCCTAATGTGTCTCCTTTGTCCATTTGTGATCAGATTAATAAAAATGAACCTAAATAACTGCATGAACAGAGCCTAAATGACTTTTTATTTTTACTTTTTTTTCATTGGAATCAAAACTGGAAATCAATAAGATTCAAAATTGATCATCAGAATTAAAATAGGAATCAGTAAAATTCTACCAATATCTACGGTGGCCGGGAAGTGCAAAACAACATTACAAAGTGTGAAACACTTTTAAAAAGCTCGAGAGAAATTTACATTTTGAAAAACATTTTTACTTATCATCAGACACAATTACATAGGGAAAACAATTTTAAATTTTAGAAAAAAATTAACAAGACCCAAAACACTTTTACAAATCCCGAAACAAATTTACAATTACAGATTCCCTACGGAAAGGGCATGTACCACACACCAAAGGGACATGAATGTAACACACACACTGGAAAATATCAATAATATCCAGCTCGTGTGTGACTTTGTAGACAGGTTTTTATGAGTCTACAACAATAAAAATCATGGTTTGACCAACTGCGATAAAAACATAATGAAGCTATTCTGAGAAAATGTCAGCGTGAGAGTGTGTAAAAACAATCAAAGCACAGCAAATGTCACTGATAAATATATCAAAACCGATCCTATCCTGTAGACCCGAGTAGCTCAGTTAGATCCTTTTGGCTTGGGTTCGAATGCCGTTGATGACATGTCAATTAAAATAATTTCTTTGCATTCATTTTGGTTTATACTGTTCTGCTACACAGGTATTAAAATCAATAATGTTTACACTGACACCAAGTAATAAGAATCTTTATTTGGTATGGGCATTGTTACGGCCAGCTCGCTCCCGACCGTACCATAAAAAGGATCAGACACACAAAAAGATATATAATGAAAAAAAACATTTATTAAAGGGAATAATAAAGTATAACAAACTGTCTAGGGATTTGAAATAAATAAGAAAGCAGGTGAAATTCTCTCAACTAATACAAAACAAAACATAAGACGGCAACACAAAAGAGTTGGAGCAAAATGACCTCTCTGTGGAATAACGGTCCACCAGAGGAAGTGCCGTTCTTCACAAAAAATTCAAATATATACTTTCTCCACCCATAAATTAACTAATTAACGGTGACGTCACATGGCGAGGCCACCGAAAGGTAGGAAAGAGAAGACAGGGTCGTAACACCTCCCTCCTCAAAAGGATTCTGCAAAGAATCAAAAAGAAAAAAAAAATTAGCAAACAATAACAGAAATACATCCCTTCACAAAACAGCTCACTCTTCCTCCTCTTCCAACACCTCTGGGCCCTAGAAGTGCAAAAAGAACAACAAAAGTGAAACATGCAATATGAATAGCTATACTCTAGAGAGTGTATCCGCGATCACATTATCTTTCCCGCGCACATGCTTAATTTCAAGATGGAAAGGCTGTAAAATTAGACTCCATCGCATGATTCGTTGGTTTCGGTTTTTCATCCGATTTAAAAAAACCAAGGGGTTATGATCAGTATAAACAACAATCGGTGCGGCGATCGACCCTAAATAAACCTCAAAATGTTGTACAGCCAGAACAAGAGCAAGGGCTTCCTTTTCAATGGTGGAATAAACCTGTTGATGACGATTAAACTTTTTTGAAAAGTAGCTTACAGGGTGTTCTACTTGATTTAAATCCTCCTGCAAAAGAACCGCGCCTGCACCACAACCACTAGCATCAACTGCGAGACGGAAGGACTTCTCAAAGTTGGGAGCTGTCAAAACTGGGGAACTAGCTAACAAGGCCTTACAATTTTCAAAGGCTTGTTGACATGTCTCCGACCACTGGTACTCAATTTTTGGACTCAATAAATCAGTCAAAGGTGAAACGATACTAGCAAAGTTTTTACAAAAACTCCGGTAGTAACCAATCATCCCAAGAAATCGTCGTAATTCACGCCGATTACTGGGAGTTGGAAAATTACAAATGGCTTCAACTTTTGCTCCAATTGGTTTAACGTACCCGTTTCCCACTATTTTACCCAAATAGGTGACTGTGGCTTTTCCAAATTCGGACTTCGCAAGATTGATTGTTAAATTAGCCTCTGCCAAACGTGAAAATAGGTCTTCGATTTGATCAAGATGTTCAGACCAGGTAGAACTATACAAAACGACATCGTCAAGATAAGCCTCGCATCCAGACATTTCATGCAATACACGATTAACCAATCGTTGGAATGTTGCGGGGGCATTACGGACCCCAAAAGGCATCACAGTGTATTGAAGGAAAGAGTCTGGGGTAACGAAAGCAGATAATTCTCTTGCCCGAGCAGTTAAAGGTACTTGCCAATAGCCCTTAAGTAGATCAAACTTACTTACATTTTTGGCAGAGCCAACATGATCTACACAGTCATCTATTCGAGGCAAGGGAAAACAGTCTGGTTTGGTAAAAGAATTTAATCTTCTATAATCTGTGCAAAACCGATATGAACCATCAGGTTTGTTCACCAATACACAAGGGGAACTCCAGGAACTAAAACTTGGTTCAGCCAAATTATGAGCAAGTAGGTAGTTCACCTCTCTTTTTAAAAGCTCTCGTTTTATTGGATTGACCCTATAAGCATTTTGTTTGATAGGACAAGAATTTCCTACATCAATGTCATGTTCAATGACAGTAGTGCGACCAGGGACATCCAAAAAAAGTGAAGGAAATGACATCACTAATTCAATGATGTCATTTCTCTCATCTTCCGTCAAATAAGACAGATGGCCAGACAAATCAGAAAGAATCTGAGAGTTGTTAAGGCGTCCATCTATTTTCCCTTGGGACAGAAGACTCCCATCCTCATTTTTCTCAGATAAGTCCTCACCCATACTGCAAGACAGAGAAGGGAACACAGAGAAATGTTCTAAACCAGAATGATCACATAGGGGCGCCACACTGACAGAGGCAGAACAAACAGGAGCAACAAAAGGTTTCAACAAATTAATGTGACAAACCTGAACTTTCTTCCGACGTTCAGGAGTATTCAACAAATAATTATTGTCTGAAAGACGTTTAGCTACACTGTAAGGTCCAGTGAATTTCGCTTGGAATGGATTAGTAGGAAGAGACAACAATGCTAAAACCTGATTACCTGTCTGAAAACTCCGAAATTTGTCCTTCTTGTCAAAGTGTTGCTGCATTTTCTTTTGTGACTTACCCAATTTCTTTTTAGCAACAGCTTGCATCTCATAAAGTCTACGACGAAAACCACTTACATAATCTATAAGGTTGTCTGGAGGTTTAGATGAATGCCACACATCAGCCAAAACAGTAGTGGGCCCTCGTATTTCATGTTCAAAAACTAATTCATTTGGGCTAAAGCCAATACTTTCTTGAGTTACCTCACGTATAGCTAATAGCAACCATGGCAGGCCTTCTTCCCAATCACCATCGAGCTCCACACAATATGACCTTAAAAGAGACTTCAGGGTTTGATGAAATCTTTCAAGCGCTCCCTGGCTCTGTGGATGATATGCACTAGAAATATTGTGTTTAACTCGAAGTTGACGGAGGGCTTTTGCGAACTGTTTGGACATGAAGTTAGAACCTTGGTCTGATTGAATCACTTTGGGGATACCAAATATAGACATAAAATTAGTAAGGGCCTTCAGAATGGACTTCGTAGTTATAGATCTCAGTGGGTAAGCCGCAGGATAACGGGTAGTCTGGCACATAATGGTAAGGAGATAGTGATGACCAGCCCTGGAACGAGGTAAAGGACCAACACAATCAATAATCAAATGGTCAAAAGGGTTAGATGTCACAGGAATAGGCTGTAATGGAGCGGTTGGCACTTTTTGGTTTGGCTTACCAGTAAGTTGACATGTGTGACAGGAACGTATAAATCTGGCCACATCTCGTTTTACTCCAGGCCAGTAAAACTGTCGCATAATACGATCATAGGTTTTCCGAACGCCTGTATGACCAGCGAGTCCTTGATGGGCTAACTGCATCACAGATTCCCTAAAAGCAAGAGGGACTACAATCTGGGTTCTAGACTTTAAATTGTCATCAAACATGGCTACTCTCCGACAAAGTAGACCATCTTCAAAGAAATAAGAAGAAAGATCACCCATATTAGAACCTGCTTGGGAGACTACGGTTTTCAATGTGTCATCAAGCTGCTGTGCATGAATTAGTTCCTCTCTGGGAACCTGCAACAGAGAAGTTAAAGGATACTTATCAACATCAGAAGGAACAGTATGTAAAACCTCAGTGGCATTAGAGTCTAGGCTTTGGGGTGAATTTGTAATTTCCTCCAGATCAGGGGATAGTGAAGAGCAGATATTTTTGTCTTTTTCCGGACTCTCTGGCAGATCACATGTAAATTCACCCGAATCAACAGTGGAAAAGAAAGTGTTACCAAGTGAAACATCTGTAGCTTGGTTTTCAGGCAGTTGTTTTGCCATTGATCGGGTGACTGCACAGGCTGGAAACAAATTAGAGAAGATGTTACTCTTTTCAACATCAGATTTACTAGGTGCAGATATTACTATGGGCAAAGCAGTCACCTTACTCTCTCCCCAAACATTTCCCCCAGCTAAATCATTTCCTAAAATAAATGTAATTCCAGGAACTGGAAGTGCAGATCGAACACCAACTACAACATCACCAGAGATTATGGTTGAGGAAAGATGAATTCGGTGTAATGGCACGTCAACAAATCCCATTTCAAAACCTCTTACCAATACACAAGTTCCAGTAGCAGTTTCAGAACTTAAAGGCAACACTCCTCCCAAAAGGACTGTGCTGATCCCATGTCTCGGAGGATACGCACAGGGACCATTTCCTCAGAACCTAATAAAGACACAGCTCCTTCAGTGATAAAGGGTGTATAATCAACAAAATCATTCACCTTTTGGTCAAACAATGCACCACAGGAATGAGATAAATGACCAGCACTTTCTATGAAAGTGTCATCTACAGTCAATGGGGCGACAAGAGAAACAGGTTTTGAAAAATTCTCTTTCTTTTTCAGAACAGGGCATTCAGAAATTTTATGGCCAGACTTTTTGCAATAGAAACAGATGAGGTCTCTTGAAACAGTGGTTTTTCCAATATTTCCAACAACAGGTGCCCTTATATTTTGTCCAAACACAGCAGGCTTTTGTTTGACTTGACAAGACCTAAACTTATTCATGTCACTTCGAAAACTGGCTGAACTAAATGTGCCCTGATGAGTTAAAACAAATTCATCAGCCATAATGGCAGCATCTGCAAGTTTACTCACTTTGTGTTCATTTAAATAAGTAGCTACAGCAGAAGGAACACAGTGTTTAAACTCCTCTAGAAGTAACAATTCTCTTAACTTCTCTTTAGTTTCAACTTTCATTGAAGTGCACCATCGCTCAAATAGACTCTCTTTTTCCCTTGCAAATTCAACAAATGTACAATTTTCAGTTTTGATTAAATTTCTAAATTTTTGACGATATGCCTCAGGCACCAGTTCATATGCATGCAATACAGCAGTTTTCACAGTTTCATACTCACCACTTTGTTCCAGGGTGAGAGCAGAATAAATATCTTGAGCTTTTCCTGTGAAAACACACTGCAACAACAAAGTCCAAAATTGTTTTGGCCATTTCAGCGATAAAGCAACACGCTCAAAATGATCAAAATATTTTTCTACCTCTTTTTCAGAAAATGGCGGAACTAATCTCATGTTTCGATGAACATCAAACACTAATGCAGACGACTGTTCTGGCACCGGATGCACGTCAGCTCGCGGTGTTTCCGCTCGTTTTGCTGCTAATTCCAACTCCAACTTCTTTAACTGAAACGCTCTCTCTTCCCGTTCCCTCTCTAACTCAAGTTCCAATTTTCGTACAGACAACTGTTGTTCTAGTTTCCTAGCTTCAAATTCCCGTTCTGTTTCTCTCTCTTTCATAGCGCGACCCTCGCGATCAGCACGGAGCTTTTCTGCATCTAAATACAGCTGTTTCTCTTGTATTGACATCTCTGGGAATTTTAACTCACTTTCCACATCAATATCACAGGAAGAAAACACTGAAGATTCACAAAGAACAGCAGTTCTTACCTTTAAAACTCCCCTTTCAACCAGAGATCGTTTCAAAGTTGCTATAAGGGTGTCCTTTTTTTTCTTATCATGTGTAGCGAGATCGATGCTAAAACGCTCGGCAATTTGTATTAATTCTTCCTTTGTACAACGCTCAATTAAAGCTTCCGAGGGACAAGCAAAAAAATCATCGAGTACTGAAGACATTTTTGTATTAGCATTCACGAATACAACACAAATAAACAAACACTCCCGTACTCACCCGGAAACTGCCCTCTGTACAAAAACTACAATTCCCATAAGCCACTGCTTCGGAATGAACTACAACTGAACGTTACGCATCTACCCATTCACAAAAAACTTCAAAGACTTACCACAAGTCGGACACGTAGGTACGCGAGGAAGAGAGAAGCGCACGAATCACAAACGCCGTCAGTAACAAAATATATTCACCTTTATACTCAGAGAAACTCCAGCTCCTATCTAAGAAGAAAACTAACTAATTCCTATCTAGTCTTCAGAGGTGTACCAGGCTCGGGGCGGCATTAAACGCTGAGCTCAGTGACAATCGGTCTTTAGACCAAAAGTCCGAAAGCGTACCCCCGACAGAGATTAAAATCTCCACCTAGGATAACCTCCAAAAATAAGAAAGGCAAAATAATAAACAAAACAACAAACAGTGCACCGATGGAAGGATTGTATTCACAACCCAGCTGGATACACTCTTTCTAACCGGAGTTTCTAGTATATAAAGGTGAATAGCCAATCCAAAAAAAAACTACTCACCCGCATAAAGGAATGCCGGACGAGCCACCCAATTTATGTTACGGCCAGCTCGCTCCCGACCGTACCATAAAAAGGATCAGACACACAAAAAGATATATAATGAAAAAAAACATTTATTAAAGGGAATAATAGAGTATAACAAACTGTCTAGGGATTTGAAATAAATAAGAAAGCAGGTGAAACTCTCTCAACTAATACAAAACAAAACATAAGACGGCAACACAAAAGAGTTGGAGCAAAATGACCTCTCTGTGGAATAACGGTCCACCAGAGGAAGTGCCGTTCTTCACAAAAAATTCAAATATATACTTTCTCCACCCATAAATTAACTAATTAACGGTGACGTCACATGGCGAGGCCACCGAAAGGTAGGAAAGAGAAGACAGGGTCGTAACAGCATGTTTTGTTGCCGTGAAAAAGTGACAAATCTGCCAATCTGCAAACGTGGATTGTTCACATCTGAAAAGGGGCCTCAGTTAACACGGACACCAGTTAAACCATAACACAGGCTTCCTTCAGTTTACTGTTAAGAGTCCTCAAGCAGATGTTTAAACCGTGTATACTTGACATCATGTTCATGATTACAGCGTATGAGTGGCTCTCGTTAAAATATTAAACACTTTGATGCAGTATGTCTGGTGTTTCCGTCTGTTCCGCGTCCTTTATAAACTCTAAACACCGACCACATGTAAAGCTAAACTGCGTTAAGCTGCTCATGTGACACAAAACGGGCAAAACAACCCTCGACCGCTGACCATGTCCGGTCACCATAAACCTTGTTTACACCATGTACTCCACAGCGCGAATTTACAGCGCTCACCAACAACAACAACAAATTTCCCCCGCGTTACTCCTGGTGTGGTACATTCACGTCACTTCCGGTGTGTGGTACATGCCCTTTCCGTAGGGAATCTGTAATTGTAAATCTGTTTCGGGATTTGTAAAAGTGTTTTGCGTCTTGTTATTTTTTATCTAAAATGTAAATTTGTTTTGTCCTTGGTAAAATTGTTTTCCCTATGTAATTGTGTCTGATGACAAGTAAAAATGTTTTTCAAAATGTAAATTTGTTCCGAGCTTTGTAAAAGTGTTTCACACTTGTAATGTTGTTTTGCACTTCCCGGCCACCATAGATAACCAACGCCATTCAGCAATCTGTAAGGTTTTAGAGCATAATGAAAATGGAGCTGCAGAATGTGTTTTCCACATTAGACAGACTAAAATGAGTATTTACAGTAACTTGAGGGGGATTGAACAACAGCAAGAAGGGATTCATCTGTCGGCTGAATTTAGCCTGGACTCAGCAGCATGTCAACAGGATAAACTGTTATTATTATTCCGTTTTCTATTTCCACATCTTAAGGCAGTTATTAATGCACTGATATCCTCTATTGTTGATCAGCTAATCAGAATCCAGCATTCAGCAGACACTGTAAATGTCTTATTGTAATAAATCTGCATAATGAGTGATGTTTGATCACAATCATTCTGACTACAGATCTGCTGAAAATAAAGTGTGTTTAGTGTTTTTTCACTGACTAAATGTGAATCTGTGTGTGTTTACAGTCTGAATCATGGAGGAGAGAAGAGGATTACAGCAGGACCACGCAAATGTACGACTACACTAACACAAACACACACTCACACATTTTCTCACACATGCACGAAAAAGCACAAACATGCGCACACACATAAGCTCTCACATAAACACTTTCTCTCTCTCTTTCTCACACACACACACACACACACACACACACACACACACACACACACACACACACGTTATAAATGTGTCTCTTCTTGTGTTCAGATGTCTGTTTTTTTACACTGGATCCAAACACAGCAAACACTCGTCTCATTCTGTCTAAGAAGAACAGAGAGGTGAAGTGTGTGAGAGAGAATCAGTCATATCCTCGTCATCCAGACAGATTTGATGATCATCCTCAGGTGTTGTGCAGAGAAAGTGTGTGTGGACGCTGTTACTGGGAGATTGACTGGAGTGGAGGTAATGAAGTGTGTATATCAGTGACATATAAGAGCATCAGGAGGAAGAGAGGTTATGAGTGTAGGTTTGGATATAATGCTCAGTCCTGGAGTTTGATCTGCTCTTCCTCCAGATTCTCATTCACACACAATGACACACACACTGATCTCCCAGTGAAGCCGTTCAGCAGGAGAATAGGAGTGTTTGTGGATCACTGTGCAGGAACTCTGATCTTCTACAACATCTATAGAGACACAATGAGCCTCATCCACTCAGTCCAGACCACATTCACTGAGCCGCTCATTCCTGGGTTTTGGGTTTATTCTGGGTCATCAGTAAAACTGCTGAAGACTGAGGAGAGATTTACCCAGAATCCTCTGCAGGATCAGTGAGATGATCTGTGTGTGTGTTTGTGTGAGAGCGTGTCTGTCTGTGTGTGTGTGTGTGTGTGTGTGTGTCAAATGTTACTTTATAAAGTGTCTTTCACAAACATAATTTACTAAGAACAGGTCTTGATTTCTTTTATATTCTTGATTTTCCTATGTTGTTTGTGCACAAATAATAAAATCAATGTCAAATCCACTAGAGATGATGTTTATTTGACGATCAACATGTGAAATTTCTGAATCCTGTCAAATAAATAATTAACAGCTCACAGACTCAAATCAACTTCAGAGAGTTTCTGGAAATCACATCAGCAACAAATATCAACAAATATCAAGCAAGTAAATGAAGGATGAATGAATGAAGTGTGTTTGTTTTCTTATTCATGCCGTTCTTTGGGTTATTTCATTATTTGAACATAAAAAATAATGAAAACACTTCTTATTTAATGCAGCCAGAATAATGTTAGATATACTGTTCTGCCACCATACACACTGCATTACACACACACACACACCTCACACTAGTGCTCATTCGTTTATTGTAGTGTGATATAAAAATTATGTAATTCATAAACACATATAAATGCACATATATTAAAACAAAACAACCACTAAATATTAAAGACTCTGAAGCTGCTGGCGGCTGTTAAACGAGTGATAATGAAAAGTCCTTGTGAAAGGGTTCATTATTCAACATCATGAGTCTCTCTAATGCTCAAATCTGGACTTTCAGAGCAGACTAATAAGCTTTTACAGCATCTTCTACATGTTTATTAAAGATTACTTTAATGAGCTTTTCAGAATCCATTGATTCTCTGCTTGAATGCTGACTCTAAATCATGATGGTCATGATGGCTTTTGTATTTGTGAGTCAAGATTAAAGAAAGTGGATGATATGTTGAATCTGTTCACTCTTTTTAGCCTTTTTCATCTTCATAGATGTAATTAATCGTACGTCCAGTTTTAGCACATTTTGTATTGATTTGAATAAAACACCTGTGATACCGACAATAATAATGGCATCATTGTAAGGAATGCTTACAGCTAATTTAATATCAGATCTCTGTATATTTATCAAACAGTTTAATGATTTGTTTCTCATGTGATGGCCAGTGTGGTGGCCACACATTGAGAGTGAGGCATGCACGCACACATACACACACACACACACACACACACACACACATTATACTTATTCATTTAAGATTATTTATTGGTCACAGTTCAGTTATTGTGTTTATACATTTTCGTTTCATTCATATCTGATTTAAATAAGACTCATACACTTTCAGTTTCTCATTACCTTTCTTTATTATTCACAGTACATTTATTACTATTTTGGGTGCACACAAAATCAGTTATCTGTACTGTATGTTTTGTTAATTTAGTTTTCTTTTGAGTTTAAGTTACCGTGCTGCAGTGCCGACGAGGAACAGAGTTTCCGGGTGTGGTCCGCCCAAGTAAAGGTCCGACGTGCCGCAAGAGGCCGTCTTTTGGTTCCGCCTGCCAATACCATTGGCTTAATGGCTTGGAGGGAGAGCTCATGTTTAGTTTAGGTTCAATAATGATTTGCAATTTTGTTTATTCAGATTTATATTTAGTTTTGCCTTATTTATAATTTATTTAACTTATATTTAGATTTGTATTTAGATGTTTGGCTTAGTTTATTGTATTTGTAAATTGTATGTTTTTGTCTCCCCCTTCTTGTTTAATGTGGACTAGTCCCTGTGCTATAAATGTGGTCTGTCTTGTCATTTCAGGGAGTTCTGTTTTTGGTTTAGACATGATTTGTTTGGTTTGAACTCAGTTTGTTTTCCTTGTTTAGTTTATTGTTCTTTCAATTGATTTAATTATTTAATTAATTTATTTTTGAACTTTTTGTAAACCTTTTTGACTTTATTAAAAATAATTATTTTTGAAAATCTTCTTTTTTGTATGCCCCTTACTGTACGTGCTGGCTCGGTCCCTCACAAGTGGTGTCAGAAGTGGGATTTGCCAGTAGGGGGCATAGTTTTTTTTCTTTGGTAAACTTTCTGGGCCATGAACCGAGGAGGACGAAGAGGAGCCCCAAAGGCTGTTTCAGTGGAGAAACTGGATGAAGTTGCACAAGAGCTGGGGGATGAAGAATTACAGGAGGTGAGAGAATTTGATTTGGAGACTGAATGCACTGAACCAACAATAGCTGACTTGACAGGCTTGTTGAGAGCTCACATGGCAAAAATGGAGGCTCAGGAAGCACAAAGGATGGCAGAGCTGGCCCAGCAGGAACGCCGATTCAAAGCTCTCCATCATCAGTTTGGCCTGTTGCAGCTGGAGGTGCAGGCTCGCACAACTCCTGTTCCAAATACTTTGGTAGCATCTCAAGATGATTTGGATCACCCAAATGAGGGTGCTGGTCCAAGTAGGCCATTATCTCAGTTAAGTACCTGTCGGAGAGAGGGAGCTGAAGCCCGTGATACAGGTCAGTGCCAACTCAAAGAGCCTAAATTGGAAAAGTTGTCTGATAGTGATGATATTGAGCATTTCTTAATTACTTTTGAGAGAATGGCAGCAGTTTGCCGATGGCCAAAAGAGGAGTGGGTATTTCATCTGATTCCCCATTCTGACGGGTAAGGCCCGGGCTGCTTATGTTCACATGGATGTTGATGAATCTTTGAATTATGATGAACTTAAATCTGCAGTATTAAGGAAATATGACATCAGTCGAGAAACCTACAGGCAGAGGTTTCGGTCTCTTGAAGTAGAACACCTTGAAAGCCCTAAAGAACTATATGTGAGGTTAAAAGAACTGTATGGTAAATGGATGCAGCCAAAAAGTAAGTCTATTGAAGAAATTGGTGAAGTGATCATTCTTGAACAATACTTGAGAATGTTGTCTCCAGAGCTACAGGTGTGGGTACGAGAACATGATCCACAGTCGGCTTCACAAGCGGCAGCACTGGCAGATGTGTTTGTGGCAGCACGTCAGAGAAATCAGTCCTGGTGGTGGAAATCCAGCCGAGATGACCGGAGAGCAAATCCTCCCCAGCAGTCTATGAGAAACTTCCCTGGTGCCGGTAAGCCTCCTGGAGGAGGGCCTGCATTTGTCAATGCTCCTAAGAATTATAGGAAAATGCCAATATGTTACCTATGTAATCAAGAAGGTCATACCAAGCCCATGTGCCCTAGAAATGTAATCAAGAATACTCACCTGTGTTATGTGCCCAGGCATCTTGCAAAGCCAGCCCATAAAGCTGAACGCTCACCAGCAAGCACCACTGTTGAGATTAATGGGAAGGAAATGATTGCTTTGGTTGATACCGGGAGTGATCAGACTTTGGTACACATGAAGTGCATTTCTCCAGCCCTCCTTCGCTACACCAACCTGAAGGCTGTCCGCTGTGTGCATGGTGACGAAAAGCTGCTACCCACCGCAGAGGTCTATCTGAAGGTGAGAGGTCAGACTTACTACTTGGAGGTCGGTGTAGCTGACAACCTACCTTTCCCTGTAGTCTTGGGGCATGACCTGCCAGTACTGTGGGACTTATTGCAGCCACCATCCACCTGTAACATGGTTGTTACTCGAGCCCAGAGCCATAAGAGAGACGAAAGTAAAGAGTTGCTTGCTACGCTACCATTCTTTGATGCAGAAATCGATGGCTCAACTAAACCTAGGAAATCCAGACAACAGAAACGGTTTGAGAAAATCCAATATAATGCTTCCGTAATGCCTGTTGATAAGTTTGCTGAATTCTCACCCAAATTTAAGCTGCCGGTCAACATTATGCAGATGCAACAAGAGGATGCCAGTCTTGTTCCTTATCTGGAGAGAGCAAAGCAGGAGGATGGAAAAACTGTTGATGGAGAGACAAAGGAAAGATTTTGTATGTACCAGGGTCTACTATATCGTCAGATGGGACAAGTGACACAACTGGTGGTACCACAGTGTGTCCGTGAAGTTATTCTTACTCTGGGTCACTCGATTCCTTGGGCTGGCCACCTGGGGAAACGTAAAACCATCGCCCGGATCAGAAAACACTTCTATTGGCCTGGTCTGAACTCAGAAGTAGCCCAGTACTGTAAAACCTGCCCTGAGTGTCAAAAAGTGTCCTCTGACTGCCCAAGGCGGGTCCCTCTCCAACCACTGCCACTCATAGGCACTCCATTTGAAAGACTGGGAATGGACATAGTTGGACCAGTGGAGAAAAGTCGTTCGGGTAACCGATTTATGCTTGTAGTGACTGACTATGCCACTAGGTATTCTGAAGTGTTTCCCTTAAGGTCAGTTAGGGCCAAGTACGTGGCTACCTGTCTAGTACAACTGTTCTCCAGAGTTGGCTTTCCAAGTGAAATTCTAACAGATCAAGGGACTAATTTTATGTCGAATCTTCTGAAGCAGGTCTATAGGTTGCTGGGCATCAAGAGTTTGAGAACCACTCCTTATCATCCCCAGACAGATGGGTTAACCGAAAGATTTAACCAGACGTTAAAGCAGATGCTACGCAAATTTGTTGGTGAGTCTGGCACTGATTGGGATCAATGGCTCCCATATCTTCTGTTTGCCTACAGGGAAGTGCCACAAGCCTCCACTGGATTTTCCCCGTTTGAGTTGCTTTATGGTCATGAAGTCAAAGGTCCTTTAGCATTACTCCGAGAAGTTTGGGAGGGAAACCCACAGAGAAATGATGAAACTAATGTGGCATCCTATGTGATTCAGATGAGGGAACGTTTGCAAAAGATGTCTGCACTAGCTCAGTCTCATTTGGCAGAAGCTCAAACACGCCAGAAAACCTGGTACGATCAATCCGCTCTGGAGCGGCAGTTTAAGCCTGGTCAGAAGGTACTCGTGATATTGCCCAGTCATGAAAGTAAGCTGCTTGCAAAATGGCAGGGGCCGTATGAAATTAAAAGGAAACTAGGTCCTACCACCTATGAAGTTGCTCTATCTGACCATGCTCATTCTACACGTACTCTGCATATAAATCTGCTTAAAGAATGGTTTCCTCGTCCTCCTGAATCTAGCCACAGCTTGATGATCCGGCAAGTCAAAGAAGAGGATGATTCTGAAGTTTTTCTGCCTCAGTCAGCTCTAGGAGATGTGGATCTGAGTCACCTGTCCCCACAGCAACAGCATGAGGTGAGAGAAATTTGTTTACCAGAAGTCTTCTCAGAATACCCTGGCTTTACCACCTTGATTGAACATAATATTGAGTTGAAACCCGATGCTGTAGTTCGAAGAATGAGTTACAGGGTCCCTGAACGTCTCCAAGAAGCGCTGAAAGAGGAGGTGGACCTGATGCTGAGGCTGGGGATTATAGAACCCTCAAAAAGCGAGTGGTGCCACCCTGTGGTCCTTGTTCCGAAAAAGGATGGGTCTATAAGGTTTTGTATAGACTTTCGTTACCTCAACTCTGTGACCAAGTTTGATGCTTACCCTACTCCACGAATCAGTGATCTCACTGATCGACTGGGCACCTTAAAGTTTCTAACCACCATTGATCTTTCAAAAGGTTATTGGCAGATTCCGTTGACTTCACAATCCAGGGAACTCACTGCGTTTAAAACACCCTGGGGCCTATTCCATTTTAAGGTTCTAGCCTTTGGACTGCATGGGGCATCGGCCAGCTTCCAAAGACTAATGGACCAGGTACTGCGAGGACTACCATTTACAGCTGCTTATCTGGATGATATTGTGGTGTACAGTGACACATGGCAGCAACATCTGCAGCCTCCCCAGGAAGTTCTGCAACGCCTTCAGGCAGCCGGCCTGACAGTTAACCCTCTAAAGTGTACCATTGCAAAGGCAGAGACGGAGTACTTGGGGTTTGTTATCGGTAAAGGGGTGCTCCGACCCCAGGTGGAGAAGGTACGGGCCATTGAAGAGTGTCCACAGCCACAAACTCGTAAGGAGTTAAGGTCCTTTTTGGGTATGGCTGGGTTTTATCACAGATTTATTCCCAACTTTTCTGGGCGGGCTGCAGTATTGACTGACATGGTTGGTTCAAGGAGTCCCAATCAGCTGAAGTGGACCCAAGAAACTGTTGCAGCTTTCCAAGATCTCAGAAAGGCCTTGAGTAAAGATTCTGTCTTGCATAACCCTGATTTCCACCAACCCTTTGTTTTGCAAACTGATGCTTCAGATCGAGGCCTGGGAGCTGTATTGCTACAGGGCAGCCCTGACGCTCGACGCCCAGTGGCCTTCTTGAGTCGAAAGCTCTTCCCCAGGGAAGTTCGCTATTCCATTGTGGAAAAGGAATGCTTGGCTGTGAAGTGGGCCTTGGACTCTTTGAAGTATTATCTGCTAGGCCGGGAGTTTATACTGGAGACTGATCATAAAGCTCTACAATGGCTTCAAGAAATGAAAGATACCAACAGTCGTATTACCCGCTGGTACCTGGCCATGCAGCCCTTCCGGTTTATTATCAGACATGTCCCTGGCAAAGAAAACCTTACGGCTGACTACCTGTCCCGATGTGCCAGTGACATTCCCGAAGGGAGGGAGTATGTGATGGCCAGTGTGGTGGCCACACATTGAGAGTGAGGCATGCACGCACACATATACACACACACACACACACACACACACACACGTTATACTTATTCATTTAAGATTATTTATTGGTCACAGTTCAGTTATTGTGTTTATACATTTTCGTTTCATTCATATCTGATTTAAATAAGACTCATACACTTTCAGTTTCTCATTACCTTTCTTTATTATTCACAGTACATTTATTACTATTTTGGGTGCACACAAAATCAGTTATCTGTACTGTATGTTTTGTTAATTTAGTTTTCTTTTGAGTTTAAGTTACCGTGCTGCAGTGCCGACGAGGAACAGAGTTTCCGGGTGTGGTCCGCCCAAGTAAAGGTCCGACGTGCCGCAAGAGGCCGTCTTTTGGTTCCGCCTGCCAATACCAATGGCTTAATGGCTTGGAGGGAGAGCTCATGTTTAGTTTAGGTTCAATAATGATTTGCAATTTTGTTTATTCAGATTTATATTTAGTTTTGCCTTATTTATAATTTATTTAACTTATATTTAGATTTGTATTTAGATGTTTGGCTTAGTTTATTGTATTTGTAAATTGTATGTTTTTGTCTCCCCCTTCTTGTTTAATGTGGACTAGTCCCTGTGCTATAAATGTGGTCTGTCTTGTCATTTCAGGGAGTTCTGTTTTTGGTTTAGACATGATTTGTTTGGTTTGAACTCAGTTTGTTTTCCTTGTTTAGTTTATTGTTCTTTCAATTGATTTAATTATTTAATTAATTTATTTTTGAACTTTTTGTAAACCTTTTTGACTTTATTAAAAATAATTATTTTTGAAAATCTTCTTTTTTGTATGCCCCTTACTGTACGTGCTGGCTCGGTCCCTCACACTCAGATGCCCATTTATTGTATTTATTTTCTTTTTAATTAGATCTATTAGTGTATTCATTCATGTATTGATCTTTCATTCTGATTATTCATGTATTGAGATGTTATAGGTTGTCTCATGACTATGTGTACTTTTGTATCAACCTGAGTCACAAATAACCTGTGTCTTCTGTTTTTCTATTACTTTTGTTGATTGAAAAACAATAAAATAAAATACAAAAAAGATTGTGTTCATAGCATGGGCGTTGGTAGGCTTATTTAGGGCGGCTGTAGCACCCCTTTATTTCTACTCAGCCCCCCTAAAATTTTTGCAGTTAGCTCATAAACTTTACACTAAATTATCGCCTCAGTCCCCTTGAAATTTGATTAGACAATGACAGCAGAATTCGGCTCCTCCTCGTCTTTGTTATTCATTTGATCAGCAAACCACAGCCGTGGACAGCGAGAGAATGAGGTGTGCGTTTATTGATAAATTGATATAATATCTGCTTATTTGCAGTTCTTTGATATACATAACCTTGTATCACCTGTATCCCAATGCCACGGAGGAGCAGTCGGATTTTCTTGGCGTTCACCTCATCAGCACAGCTGTTGTCTCCAGTAAGAAATGTAACTCTTTACATTTCGCTATTTTTATTTCAAAATGAACTACCAATATTAAACACTTTACAGTTTGTGTGGCATTAACTATACCATACAGTCTTGCAATGAAAGAATTAACCACAGTGACAGAAGCACTTAGAGAATGTACACTGCAAATTTTAGATAGTAGATTTAACTACCTTAGAGTTAAAATTAACACTCTCTCAGAGTTTATATGGGAACCACTAAAAAGTGTTAAAAATAACACTTTTAAAAGTGTTAACATTATCAACACTGAGAAAGTGTTAATTAGCAAACTATTATAGTGTAAATTATCTGTTAAATTTATGAAAAAATAGCAGCAGCTGTGGTTGCCAAAATATTTCTCTGAAAAATATGAAAGTTTTATAGAACTGTATAAATTCCCGAAAAATAACCATGTTTCATGAACTGATACAATGTTCAGTTTACAAAATCATAGCTTAGTGCACAAAAACGTAAAATCATTAGATGCAATAATGTGTTTATGTGTGATTGCAATTAACAAACTGATTTTCACTGCAGCAGTAACTACATAGTTACTTTACACAAAAGAAGATGCAGCATAACATCAAATACTCTCAGTTCATCTTGGACTTGAACACAGACGCTATTATCCTCCACAATGGTGACACAAAAACCGTTTTTCTGTTTTTTTTTTTTTTTCCTTTTTTGATTTTACTGAAAAATACCAGCAGCTGTGGTTGCCAGTAATCTATTGTTTTTACCATTTTACATTCGTAAATTCAGTTTACAGAATGTTTCTGTTAAAATAAATTGCACAGTCTGTATTTTTTATCGAACACAGGATGTCCAATCAGACAGCGCTTCGGTGCCTTAAAGCGCCCATGTGTCAGCTGAGGCTGATGTCGAGGCTGGTAGTTGATGCACTGTTTATCAACATCCAGGAAAGCTGTCCACAGCTGGATGGCCTCTGTCAACAGCAGGTCAGTGAGGTATGGAACCTCACGAAGACCTACCAAGTAAGTAGCCAGATCCTGGACCTTGTCCCACCCAATAATGCTATCAGGTCCAATGACTACTCCTTGGTAAATGCAGAATACATTTAGTATATGTGGAATGAAAAAAGACTAAATCAAATAAAGTTCTTAATGTATCTTACCTGAGCCTCAACAGAGAGACTGTCTCCAGAGTCGGATGGCTGTGACGGCACTGAGGGGGCTGGGCTAGAAAGCTGTCCTTCTCCACCAGCTGATGTGGACGGCTCAGCCAGTGCTACTGATGCAGAGGCGAAGATGAGGGGCTGTTTCTAAGATCACGGCAGGGGTCATCCTCATACAGCACTGGAACTGTGATGTCCTCCATGATCTCCTCCTCAAACCCCTCATCATGTAGATCCTGGTCATCTACCTCCTCCACCAGCCTATCTTCCTCCTCTGGGTTCTGAAGCACCGCAGTCAGGGTTTTGCCGGTCTGGCTGTAAAGGTGCTCCATTCCCAGCAATTCACCTTAAAGAATAAAACAATAAAAAAAACATATATTAAATAAAACTAATAATAAAATAAACATTTAGATTACCATTTTATGTAGTACATTAAAAGCTTAATAAATAACTTCCATAAAAGCTAATTAATGGATTTCTTGCCTGTATATGCTCCAGGAGGGTGATAGCGGTTATCCCAGGGCTTGCGTCCTGAGACATATCTTTTGGTGGACAATGAGCATTGTGTTTTTCCTCTCTCTCTCCCTGCAGGTAACTGTGTCCACCTGGTAGCAATCATTGGATCTTTCTAGAGAGGAGAGAGAGTATTTAACCTGAACTGCACTTCAAACCAGTGATGGTGGTGTCAAGTGCAGTGGCTGAGCTTTTCTCCAAATTCAGACCTGTTGTTTGTGAGAGCTTTACAGATATGATTTAGCTTAATTAGCTCCTGTGTGGTGAAGCTATTGGAGTCAGACTTTTACTTTCCATGATCTTCTTGATAACATCTAATAATTGACCTAAAGAGAAGTGAGTCTGGTTGATTTGTTTGTTTGTATTTTTGACGGTTAAGTAGGAAGGTGGGTGCCATTTTGTTTTGGAATCAGTTTTCTCCTGTTTTTGTTTAGAAAAAAGGAGTTAGTTTGTTTGTGTATTTTTGTTTCTTTTATTTCAGATTAGCAAGAGAATATATTAGGGGTTAGCTTTTTTTTTTTTTTTTTTTTTTTGGCCTTGCCCCCTTTTGAATTAATACCCTGTTTTTCTTTGTTATATTTTGATATATGTAAATAAACTTCTCTTTTTCTTGATTTGATCTTGTGTCTAAGTTTTCTAGCCATTCTGTTTAAGGAGATGAGTTGTCTCTCTTATTTTTCCAGCCATTGCACATCATCCACCACCAATCATTTATTTTCTGTTGCGGTCATATCCCTAGACCCAAAAAGACCGTAACAGGCTCTAAATGCGTATGATTGGCCCGTGATGAACGAGTGACTCAGACCCGATAGAGGACTCGAGAGATGAACGGATCAATTCTTTTTTCGGCTCTAAATGCGTATGATTGGCCCATGATGAACGAATGACTCCGACCCGATAGAGAACTCGAGAGATGAACGGATCAATTCTGTTTTCAGCTCTAAACGCGTATGATTGGCCCGTAAGAAACGAATGACTCAGACCCGATAAAGGACTCGAGAGATGAACGGATCAATTCTTTTCTTCGGCTCTAAACGCGTATGACATGACATGGAGTCCCAAACTATTGTGTTGTACTGATGTCTACA